>NC_088413.1:57194404-57542904 GCF_034236695.1 Oncorhynchus nerka
CATCCCTGTCTCTGTGTGTATGCCTTTACATCCCTGTCTCTGTGTGTATGCCTTTCACATCCCTGTCTCTGTGTGTATGCCTTCACATCCCTGTCTCTGTGTGTATGCCTTTACATCCCTGTCTCTGTGTGTATGCCTTCACATCCCTGTCTCTGTGTGTATGCCTTTACATCCCTGTCTCTGTGTGTTTGCCTTTACTTACCTGTCTCTGTGTGTATGCCTTTACTTACCTGTCTCTGTGTGTTTGCCTTTACACCTGTCTCTGTGTGCCTTTACATCCCTGTCTCTGTGTGTATGCCTTACATCCCTGTCTCTGTGTGTTTGCCTTTACATCCCTGTCTCTGTGTGTATGCCTTTACTTACCTGTCTCTGTGTGTATGCCTTTACATCCCTGTCTCTGTGTGTGTGCCTTTACATCCCCTGTCTCTGTGTGTATGCCTTTACATCCCTGTCTCTGTGTGTATGCCTTTACATCCCTGTCTCTGTGTGTATGCCTTTACATCCCTGTCTCTGTGTGTTTGCCTTTACTTACCTGTCTCTGTGTGTTTGCCTTTACTTACCTGTCTCTGTGTGTTTGCCTTTACATCCTGTCTCTGTGTGTATGCCTTTACTTACCTGTCTCTGTGTGTACTTTGCCTTTACATCCTTGTCTCTGTGTGTATGCCTTTACATCCCTGTCTCTGTGTGTTTGCCTTTACATCCCTGTCTCTGTGTGTATGCCTTTACATCCCTGTCTCTGTGTGTTTGCCTTTACATCCCTGTCTCTGTGTGTATGCCTTTACATCCCTGTCTCTGTGTGTATGCCTTTACATCCCTGTCTGTGTGTGTGTGCCTTCACATCCCTGTCTCTGTGTGTATGCCTTTACATCCCTGTCTCTGTGTGTATGCCTTTACTTACCTGTCTCTGTGTGTACTGTATGCCTTTACATCCTTGTCTCTGTGTGTATGCCTTTACATCCCTGTCTCTGTGTGTTTGCCTTTACTTACCTATCTCTGTGTGTATGCCTTTACTTACTTGTCTCTGTGTGTTTGCCTTTACTTACCTGTCTCTGTGTGTTTGCCTTTACTTACCTATCTCTGTGTGTTTGCCTTTACTTACCTGTCTCTGTGTGTATGCCTTTACTTACCTGTCTCTGTGTGTTTGCCTTTACTTACCTGTCTCTGTGTGTTTGCCTTTACTTACCTGTCTCTGTGTGTTTGCCTTTACTTACCTGTCTCTGTGTGTATGCCTTTACTTACCTGTCTCTGTGTGTTTGCCTTTACTTACCTGTCTCTGTGTGTTTGCCTTTACATACCTGTCTCTGTGTGTTTGCCTTTACTTACCTGTCTCTGTGTGTTTGCCTTTACTTACCTGTCTCTGTGTGTATGCCTTTACTTACCTGTCTCTGTGTGTTTGCCTTTACTTACCTGTTTCTGTGTGTACTGTATGCCGTTACATCCCTGTCTCTGTGTGTTTGCCATTACATCCCTGTCTCTGTGGGTATGCCTTCACATCCATGTCTCTGTGTGTTTGCCTTTACTTACCTGTCTCTGTGTGTGTGTCTCTGTGTGTACTGTGTGTATGCCTTTACATCCCTGTCTCTGTGTGTATGCCTTTACATCCCTGTCTGTGTGTGTATGCCTTTACATCCCTGTCTCTGTGTGTATGCCTTTACATCCCTGTCTCTGTGTGTATGCCTTCACATCCCTGTCTCTGTGTGTTGCCTTTACATCCCTGTCTCTGTGTGTTTGCCTTTACATCCCTGTCTGTGTGTGTGTGCCTTTACATCCCTGTCTCTGTGTGTATGCCTTTACATCCCTGTCTGTGTGTTTGCCTTTACTTACCTATCTCTGTGTGTATGCCTTTCTTACCTGTCTCTGTGTGTATGTCTTTACATCCCTGTCTCTGTGTGTATGCCTTTACATCCCTGTCTCTGTGTGTTTGCCTTTACATCCCTGTCTCTGTGTGTATGCCTTTACATCCCTGTCTGTGTGTGTGTATGCCTTTACATCCCTGTCTCTGTGTGTATGCCTTTACATCCCTGTCTCTGTGTGTATGCCTTTACTTGCCTTCACATCCCTGTCTCTGTGTGTATGCCTTTACATCCCTGTCTCTGTGTGTTTGCCTTTACTTACCTGTCTCTGTGTGTTTGCCTTTACTTACCTGTCTCTGTGTGTTTGCCTTTACTTACCTGTCTGTGTGTTTGCCTTTACTTACCTGTCTCTGTGTGTTTGCCTTTACTTACCTGTCTCTGTGTGTTTGCCTTTACTTACCTGTCTCTGTGTGTTTGCCTTTACATCCCTGTCTCTGTGTGTGTGCCTTTACATCTCTTTGTGCCTTTACATCCTGTCTCTGTGTGAATGTGTCTCTGTGTGTATGCCTTTACATCCCTGTCTCTGTGTGTATGCCTTTACATCCCTGTCTCTGTGTGTTTGCCTTTACTTACCTGTCTCTGTGTGTTTGCCTTTACTTACCTGTCTCTGTGTGTTTGCCTTTACTTACCTGTCTCTGTGTGTTTGCCTTTACTTACCTGTCTCTGTGTGTTTGCCTTTACTTACCTGTCTCTGTGTGTATGCCTTTACTTACCTGTCTCTGTGTGTTTGCCTTTACTTACCTGTCTCTGTGTGTTTGCCTTTACATACTTGTCTCTGTGTGTACTGTGTGTTATGCCTTTACTTACCTGTCTCTGTGTGTTTGCCTTTACATCCTGTCTCTGTGTGTATGCCTTTACATCTTACCTGTCTCTGTGTGTTTGCCTTTACATCCCTGTCTCTGTGTTTGCCTTTACTTACCTGTCTCTGTGTGTTTGCCTTTACTTACTTGTCTCTGTGTGTTTGCCTTTACTTACCTGTCTCTGTGTGTTTGCCTTTACATCCCTGTCTCTGTGTGTATGCCTTTACTTCCCTGTCTCTGTGTGTATGCCTTTACATTACCTGTCTCTGTGTGTTTGCCTTTACATACCTGTCTCTGTGTGTTTGCCTTTACTTACCTGTCTCTGTGTGTTTGCCTTTACTTACCTGTCTCTGTGTGTATGCCTTTACCTATCTCTGTGTGTATGCCTTTACCTTGTCTCTGTGTGTTTGCCTTTACTTACCTGTCTCTGTGTGTTTGCCTTTACTTACCTATCTCTGTGTGTTTGCCTTTACTTACCTGTCTCTGTGTGTATGCCTTTACTTACCTGTCTCTGTGTGTTTGCCTTTGTGTGTTTGCCTGTCTCTGTGTGTTTGCCTTTACTTACCTGTCTCTGTGTGTTTGCCTATCCAGAGGTTTGCCTTTACCTGTCTCTGTGTGTTTGCCTTTACTTACCTGTCTCTGTGTGTATGCTTTTACTTACCTGTCTCTGTGTGTTTGCCTTTACTTACCTGTCTCTGTATGCCTTTACATCCCTGTGTGTGTTTGCCTTTACTTACCTGTCTCTGTGTGTTATGCCTTTACTTACCTGTCTCTGTGTGTTTGCCTTTACTTACCTGTCTCTGTGTGTATGCCTTTACTTACCTGTCTCTGTGTGTATGCCTTGCCTACATACCTGTCTCTGTGTGTTATGCCTTTACATACCTGTCTCTGTGTGTATGCCTTTACATCCCTGTCTCTGTGTATGCCTTTACTTACCTGTCTCTGTGTGTTATGCCTTTACTTACCTGTCTCTGTGTGTTTGTACCTGTATGTGTATGCCTTTACATCCCTGTCTCTGTGTGTATGCCTTTACATACCTGTCTCTGTGTGTATGCCTTTACATCCCTGTCTCTGTGTGTTTGCCTTTACATCCCTGTCTCTGTGTGTATGCCTTTACATCCCTGTCTCTGTGTGTATGCCTTTACTTACCTGTCTCCCTGTCTCTGTGTGTATGCCTTTACATCCCTGTCTCTGTGTGTATGCCTTTACATGCCTTTACCCTGTCTCTGTGTGTTTGCCTTTACTTACCTGTCTCTGTGTGTATGCCTTTACTTACCTGTCTCTGTGTTTTGCCTTTACTTACCTGTCTCTGTGTGTTTGCCTTTACTTACCTGTCTCTGTGTGTGCCTTTTGCTCTTTTTGCCTTTACTTACCTGTCTCTGTGTGTGTATGCCTTTACTTACCTGTCTCTGTGTGTTTGCCTTTACTTACCTGTCTCTGTGTGTATGCCTTTACTTACCTGTCTCTGTGTGTTTGCCTTTACTTACCTGTCTCTGTGTGTTTGCCTTTACATACCTGTCTCTGTGTGTTTGCCTTTACTTACCTGTTTCTGTGTGTGTATGCCTTTACATCCCTGTCTCTTTGTGTTTGCCATTACATCCCTGTCTCTGTGTGTATGCCGTTACATCCCTGTCTCTGTGTGTTTGCCTTTACATCCCTGTCTCTGTGTGTATGCCTTTACATCCCTGTCTCTATGTGTACTGTATGCCTTTACATCCCTGTCTCTGTGTGTATGCCTTTACTTACCCTGTCTCTGTGTGTGTTGCCTTTACATCCCTGTCTCTGTGTGTATGCCTTTACATCCCTGTCTCTGTGTGTATGCCTTTGCATCCCTGTCTCTGTGTGTATGCCTTCACATGCCTGTCTCTGTGTGTATGCCTTTACATCCCTGTCTCTGTGTGTATGCCTTTACATCCCTGTCTCTGTGTGTATGCCTTTCACATCCCTGTCTCTGTGTGTATGCCTTTACATCCATGTCTCTGTGTGTATGCCTTTACATCCCTGTCTGTGTGTGTGTGTGCCTTCACATCCCTGTCTCTGTGTGTATGCCTTTACATCCCTGTCTCTGTGTGTATGCCTTCACATCCCTGTCTCTGTGTGTATGCCTTTACATCCCTGTCTCTGTGTGTATGCCTTTATATCCCTGTCTCTGTGTGTATGCCTTTACATCCCTGTCTGTGTGTGTTTGCCTTTACATACCTGTCTCTGTGTGTATGCCTTTACATCCCTGTCTCTGTGTGTATGCCTTTACATCCCTGTCTCTGTGTGTATGCCTTTACATCCCTGTCTCTGTGTGTTTGCCTTACATCCCTGTCTCTGTGTGTATGCCTTTACATCCCTGTCTCTGTGTGTTTGCCTTTACTTACCTGTCTCTGTGTGTTTGCCTTTACTTACCTGTCTCTGTGTGTTTGCCTTTACTTACCTGTCTCTGTGTGTATGCCTTTACTTACCTGTCTCTGTGTGTTTGCCTTTACTTACCTGTCTCTGTGTGTTTGCCTTTACTTACCTGTCTCTGTGTGTATGCCTTACTTACCTGTCTCTGTCTCTGTGTTTGCCTTTACATACCTGTCTCTGTGTGTTTGCCTTTACTTATCCCTGTCTCTGTGTGTATGCCTTTACTTACCTGTTTCTGTGTGTACTGTATGCCTTTCTGTGTGTTATGCCTTTACATCCCTGTCTCTGTGTGTATACCGTGCCTTTACATCCCTGTCTCTGTGTGTTTGCCGTTACATCCCTGTCTCTGTGTGTATGCCTTTACATCCCTGTCTCTGTGTGTACTGTATGCCTTACATCCCTGTCTCTGTGTGTATGCCTTTACATCCCTGTCTCTGTGTGTATGCCTTTACATCCCTGTCTCTGTGTGTATGCCTTTACATCCCTGTCTCTGTGTGTATGCCTTTACATCCCTGTCTCTGTGTGTATGCCTTTACATCCCTGTCTCTGTGTGTATGCCTTTACATCCCTGTCTCTGTGTGTATGCCTTTACATCCCTGTCTCTGTGTTATGCCTTTACATCCCTGTCTCTGTGTATGCCTTACTTACCTGTTTCTGTGTGTTTGCCTTTACATCCCTGTCTCTGTGTGTATGCCTTTACATCCCTGTCTCTGTGTGTATGCCTTTACATCCCTGTCTCTGTTTGCTGTTACATGCCCCATCCTTGTCTCTGTGTGTATGCCTTTACATCCCTGTCTCTGTGTGTACTTATGCCTTTACATACCTGTCTCTGTGTGTATGCCTTTACATCCCTGTCTCTGTGTGTTTGCCTTTACATCCCTGTCTCTGTGTGTACTGTATGCCATTACATCCCTGTCTCTGTGTGTATGCCTTTACATCCCTGTCTCTGTGTGTATGCCTTTACATCCCTGTCTCTGTGTGTATGCCTTTACATACCTGTCTCTGTGTGTTTGCCTTTACATCCCTGTCTCTGTGTGTATGCCTTTACATCCCTGTCTCTGTGGGTATGCCTTCACATGCCTGTCTCTGTGTGTTTGCCTTTACATCCCTGTCTCTGTGTGTATGCCTTTACATCCTGTCTCTGTGTGTATGCCTTCACATCCCTGTCTCTGTGTGTATGCCTTTACATCATGTCTCTGTGTGTATGCCTTTACATCCCTGTCTCTGTGTGCCTTTACATGCCTTGTATGCCTTCACATCCCTGTCTCTGTGTGTATGCCTTTACATCCCTGTCTCTGTGTGTATGCCTTTACATCCCTGTCTCTGTGTGTATGCCTTTACATCCCTGTCTCTGTGTGTATGCCTTCTTACATCCCTGTCTCTGTGTGTATGCCTTTACATCCCTGTCTCTGTGTGTTTGCCTTTACATCCCTGTCTCTGTGTGTATGCCTTTACATCCATGTCTCTGTGTGTTTGCCTTTACATCCCTGTCTCTGTGTGTATGCCTTTACATCCCTGTCTCTGTGTGTATACATCCTTGTCTCTGTGTGTATGCCTTTACTCTTCACATCCCTGTCTCTGTGTGTATGCCTTTACATACCTGTCTCTGTGTGTATGCCTTTATCCCTGTCTCTGTGTGTATGCCTTTACTTACCTGTCTCTGTGTGTTTGCCTTTACTTACCTGTCTCTGTGTGTTTGCCTTTACATCCCTGTCTCTGTGTGTTTGCCTTTACTTACCTGTCTCTGTGTGTTTGCCTTTACTTCCCTGTCTCTGTGTGTTTGCCTTTACTTACCTGTCTCTGTGTGTATGCCTTACATCCCTGTCTCTGTGTGTTTGCCTTTACATCCCTGTCTCTGTGTGTTTGCCTTTACATCCCTGTCTCTGTGTGTATGCCTTTACATCCCTGTCTCTGTGTGTACTGTATGTTACATCCCTGTCTCTGTGTGTTTGCCATTACATCCCTGTCTCTGTGTGTATGCCTTTACATCCCTGTCTCTGTGTGTTTGCCTTACATCCCTGTCTCTGTGTGTTTGCCTTCACATCCCTGTCTCTGTGTGTATGCCTTTACATCCCTGTCTGTGTGTGTGTGTTTGCCTTTACTTATCCCTGTCTCTGTGTGTTTGTACATCCATGTCTTCTGTGTGTATGCCTTTACTTACCTGTCTCTGTGTGTTTGCCTTTACATCCCTGTCTCTGTGTGTTTGCCTTTACTTACCTGTCTCTGTGTGTTTGCCCTTTACATCCCTGTCTCTGTGTGTATGCCTTTACTTACCTGTCTCTGTGTGTTTGCCTTTACTTACCTGTCTCTGTGTGTTTGCCTTTACATCCCTGTCTCTGTGTGTATGCCTTTACATACCTGTTTCTGTGTGTACTGTATGCCGTTACATCCCTGTCTCTGTGTGTTTGCCTTTACATCCCTGTCTCTGTGTGTTTGCCATTACATCCCTGTCTCTGTGTGTATGCCTTACATCCCTGTCTCTGTGTGTATGCCTTTACATCCCTGTCTCTGTGTGTACTGTATGCTGTGTGTATGTTACATCCCTGTCTCTGTGTGTATGCCTTTACATCCCTGTCTCTGTGTGTATGCCTTTACATCCCTGTCTCTGTGTACTGTATGCCTTTACATCCCTGTCTCTGTGTGTATGCCTTTACATCCCTGTCTGTGTGTGTTGCCTTTACATCCCTGTCTCTGTGTGTATGCCTTTACATCCCTGTCTCTGTGTGTATGCCTTTACATCCCTGTCTCTGTGTGTATGCCTTCACATCCCTGTCTCTGTGTGTATGCCTTTACATACCTGTCTCTGTGTGTACTGCCTTGCCTTTACATCCCTGTCTGTGTGTGTTTGCCTTTACATCCCTGTCTCTGTGTGTATGCCTTTACATCCCTGTCTCTGTGTGTTTGCCTTTACATCCCTGTCTCTGTGTGTATGCCTTTACATCCCTGTCTCTGTGTGTGTATGCCTTTACATCCCTGTCTCTGTGTGTATGCCTTTACATCCCTGTCTCTGTGTGTATGCCTTTACATCCCTGTCTGTGTGTACTGTGCCATTACATCCCTGTCTCTGTGTGTATGCCTTTACATCCCTGTCTCTGTGTGTATGCCTTTACATCCCTGTCTCTGTATGCCTTCACATCCCTGTCTCTGTGTGTATGCCTTTACATCCCTGTCTCTGTGTGTATGTTTACATCCCTGTGTGTGTATGCCTTTACATCCCTGTCTCTGTGTGTGTGCCTTCACATCCCTGTCTCTGTGTGTTTGCCTTTACATCCCTGTCTCTGTGTGTATGCCTTTACATCCCTGTCTCTGTGTGTATGCCTTTACATCCCTGTCTCTGTGTGTATGCCTTTACATCCCTGTCTCTGTGTGTATGCCTTTACATCCCTGTCTGTGTGTGTGTGCCTTCACATCCCTGTCTCTGTGTGTATGCCTTTACATCCCTGTCTCTGTGTGTATGCCTTCACATCCCTGTCTCTGTGTGTATGCCTTTACATCCCTGTCTCTGTGTGTATGTCCTCTGTGTGCCTTTACATCCATGTCTCTGTGTGTATGCCTTTACATCCCTGTCTCTGTGTGTGTGCCTTACATCCCTGTCTCTGTGTGTATGCCTTCACATCCCTGTCTCTGTGTGTATGCCTTTACATCCCTGTCTCTGTGTGTATGCCTTCACATCCCTGTCTCTGTGTGTATGCCTTTACATCCCTGTCTCTGTGTGTATGCCTTTACATCCCTGTCTGTGTGTGTGTGCCTTCACATCCCTGTCTCTGTGTGTATGCCTTTACATCCCTGTCTCTGTGTGTATGCCTTTACATCCCTGTCTCTGTGTGTATGCCTTTACATCCCTGTCTCTGTGTGTATGCCTTTACATCCCTGTCTCTGTGTGTTTGCCTTTACTTACCTGTCTCTGTGTGTTTGCCTTTACTTACCTGTCTCTGTGTGTTTGCCTTTACTTACCTGTCTCTGTGTGTTTGCCTTTACTTACCTGTCTCTGTGTGTTTGCCTTTACATACCTGTCTCTGTGTGTATGTATCCCTGTCTCTGTGTGTTTTTACATCCCTGTCTCTGTGTGTATGCCTTTACATCCCTGTCTCTGTGTGTATGCCTTTACATCCCTGTCTCTGTGTGTATGCCTTTACATCCCTGTCTCTGTGTGTATGCCTTTACATCCCTGTCTCTGTGTGTATGCCTGTGTTACATCCCTGTCTCTGTGTGTTTGCCTTTACATCCCTGTCTCTGTGTGTATGCCTTTACATCCCTGTCTCTGTGTGTATGCCTTTACATCCCTGTCTCTGTGTGTGCCTTTACATCCCTGTCTCTGTGTGTATGCCTTTACATCCCTGTCTGTGTGTGGGTTACATCCCTGTCTCTGTGTGTATGCCTTTACATCCCTGTCTCTGTGTGTATGCCTTTACATCCCTGTCTCTGTGTGTACTGTATGCCTTACATCCCTGTCTCTGTGTGTATGCCTTTACATCCCTGTCTCTGTGTGTATGCCTTTACATCCCTGTCTCTGTGTGTATGCCTTTACATCCCTGTCTCTGTGTGTATGCCTTTGCATCCCTGTCTCTGTGGGTATGCCTTCACATCCCTGTCTCTGTGTGTATGCCTTCACATCCCTGTCTCTGTGTGTATGCCTTTACATCCCTGTCTCTGTGTGTATGCCTTTACATCCCTGTCTCTGTGTGTATGCCTTTACATCCCTGTCTCTGTGTGTATGCCTTTACATCCCTGTCTGTGTGTGTGTGCCTTCACATCCCTGTCTCTGTGTGTATGCCTTTACATCCCTGTCTCTGTGTGTGTATGCCTTTACATCCCTGTCTCTGTGTGTATGCCTTTACATCCCTGTCTCTGTGTGTATGCCTTACATCCCTGTCTGTATGTGTGTGCCTTCACATCCCTGTCTCTGTGGGTATGCCTTTACATCCCTGTCTCTGTGTGTATGCCTTTACATCCCTGTCTCTGTGTTATGCCTTTACATCCCTGTCTCTGTGTGTATGCCTTTACATCCCTGTCTCTGTGTGTGTGTATGCCTTTACATCCCTGTCTCTGTGTGTTTGCCTTTACTTACCTGTCTCTGTGTGTTTGCCTTTACTTACCTGTCTCTGTGTGTTTGCCTTTACTTACCTGTCTCTGTGTGTTTGCCTTTACTTACCTGTCTCTGTGTGTTTGCCTTTACTTACCTGTCTCTGTGTGTTTGCCTTTACTTACCTGTCTCTGTGTGTATGCCTTTACTTACCTGTCTCTGTGTGTTTGCCTTTACTTACTTGTCTCTGTGTGTATGCCTTTACATCCCTGTCTCTATGTGTATGCCTTTACTTACCTGTTTCTGTGTACTGTATGCCGTTACATCCCTGTCTTTTGTGTTTGCCATTACATCCCTGTCTCTGTGTGTATGCCTTTACATCCCTGTCTCTGTGTGTTTGCCTTTACATCCCTGTCTCTGTGTGTATGCCTTTACATCCCTGTCTCTGTGTGTACTGTATGCCGTTACATCCCTGTCTCTGTGTGTATGCCTTTACATCCCTGTCTCTGTGTGTATGCCTTTACATCCCTGTCTCTGTGTGTACTGTATGCCATTACATCCCTGTCTCTGTGTGTATGCCTTTACATCCCTGTCTCTGTGTGTATGCCTTTACATCCCTGTCTTTGTGTGTATGCCTTTACATCCCTGTCTCTGTGTGTATGCCTTTACATCCCTGTCTCTGTGTGTATGCCTTCACATCCCTGTCTCTGTGTGTATGCCTTTACTTACCTGTTTCTGTGTGTACTGTATGCCTTACATCCCTGTCTTTTTGTGTTTGCAATTACATCTCTGTCTCTGTGTGTATGCCTTTACATCCCTGTCTCTGTGTGTTTGCCTTTACATCCCTGTCTCTGTGTGTATGCCTTTACATCCCTGTCTCTGTGTGTATGCCGTTACATCCCTGTCTCTGTGTGTATGCCTTACATCCCTGTCTCTGTGTGTATGCCTTTACATCCCTGTCTCTGTGTGTACTGTATGCCATTACATCCCTGTCTCTGTGTGTATGCCTTTACATCCCTGTCTCTGTGTGTATGCCTTTACATCCCTGTCTCTGTGTGTATGCCTTTACATCCCTGTCTCTGTGTGTGTATCTTTACATCCCTGTCTCTGTGTGTATGCCTTCACATCCCTGTCTCTGTGTGTATGCCTTCACATCCCTGTCTCTGTGTGTATGCCTTCACATCCCTGTCTCTGTGTGTATGCCTTACATCCCTGTCTCTGTGTGTATGCCTTTACATCCCTGTCTCTGTGTGTATGCCTTTACATCCTTTACATCCCTGTCTCTGTGTGTATGCCTTTACATCCCTGTCTCTGTGTGTATGCCTTTACATCCCTGTCTCTGTGTGTATGCCTTCACATCCCTGTCTCTGAGGGTATGCCTTTACATCCCTGTCTCTGTGTGTATGCCTTTACATCCCTGTCTCTGTGTGTATGCCTTTACATCCCTGTCTGTGTGTGTGTGCCTTCACATCCCTGTCTCTGTGGGTATGCCTTCACATCCCTGTCTCTCTGTGTGTATGCCTTTACATCCCTGTCTCTGTGTGTATGCCTTTACATCCATGTCTCTGTGTGTATGCCTTTACATCCCTGTCTTTGTGTGTGTGCCTTCACATCCCTGTCTCTGTGTGTATGCCTTTACATCCCTGTCTCTGTGTGTATGCCTTCACATCCCTGTCTCTGTGTGTATGCCTTTACATCCCTGTCTCTGTGTGTATGCCTTTACTTACCTGTCTCTGTGTGTTTGCCTTTACTTACATGTATCTGTGTGTTTGCCTTTACTTACCTGTCTCTGTGTTTTTGCCTTTACTTACCTGTCTCTGTGTGTTTGCCTTTACTTACCTGTCTCTGTGTGTTTGCCTTTACTTACCTGTCTCTGTGTGTATGCCGTTACATCCCTGTCTCTGTGTGTTTGCCGTTACATCCCTGTCTCTGTGTGTTTGCCTTTACATCCCTGTCTCTGTGTGTATGCCTTTACATCCCTGTCTCTATGTGTACTGTATGCCGTACATCCTGGGTCTCTGTGTGTACATCCCTGTCTTTTGTGTTTGCCATTACATCCCTGTCTCTGTGTGTTTGCCTTACATCCCTGTCTCTGTGTGTATGCCTTTACATCCCTGTCTCTGTGTGTTTGCCTTCACATCCCTGTCTCTGTGTGTATGCCTTTACATCCCTGTCTCTGTGTGTTTGCCTTTACTTACCTGTCTCTGTGTGTTTGCCTGTGTTGCCTTACCTGTCTCTGTGTGTTTGCCTTTACTTACCTGTCTCTGTGTGTATGCCTTTACATACCTGTCTCTGTGTGTTTGCCTTTACTTACCTGTCTCTGTGTGTTTGCCTTTACTTACCTGTCTCTGTGTGTATGCCTTTACATCCCTGTCTCTGTGTGTATGCCTTTACATCCCCCTGTCTCTGTGTGTATGCCTTTACATCCCTGTCTCTGTGTGTTTGCCTTTACATCCCTGTCTCTGTGTGTATGCCTTCTACTTACATCCCTGTCTCTGTGTGTATGCCTTTACATCCCTGTCTCTGTGTGTATGCCTTTACATCCCTGTCTCTGTGTGTGCCTTCACATCCCTGTCTCTGTGTGTATGCCTTTACATCCCTGTCTCTGTGTGTACTGTATGCCTTTACATCCCTGTCTCTGTGTGTATGCCTTTACATCCCTGTCTCTGTGTGTTATGCCTTTACTTATCCCTGTCTCTGTGTGTGTGTATGCCTTTACTTACCTGTCTCTGTGTGTTTGCCTTTACTTACCCTGTCTCTGTGTGTATGCCTTTACATCCCTGTCTCTGTGTGTTTGCCTTTACTTACCTGTCTCTGTGTGTTTGCCTTTACTTACCTGTCTCTGTGTGTATGCCTTTACATCCCTGTCTCTGTGTGTTTGCCTTTACTTACCTGTTTCTGTGTGTACTGTATGCCGTTACATCCCTGTCTCTTTTGTGTTTGCAATTACATACCTGTCTCTGTGTGTTTGCCTTTACATCCCTGTCTCTGTGTGTATGCCGTTACATCCCTGTCTCTGTGTGTATGCCTTTACATCCCTGTCTCTGTGTGTATGCCTTTACATCCCTGTCTCTGTGTGTATGCCTTTACATCCCTGTCTCTGTGTGTATGCCTTTACATCCCTGTCTGTGTGTACTGTATGCCATTACATCCCTGTCTCTGTGTGTATGCCTTTACATCCCTGTCTCTGTGTGTATGCCTTTACATCCCTGTCTCTGTGTGTATGCCTTTACATCCCTGTCTCTGTGTGTATGCCTTTACATCCCTGTCTCTGTGTGTATGCCTTTACATCCCTGTCTCTGTGCCTTCACATCCCTGTATGCCTTCACATCCCTGTCTCTGTGTGTATGCCTTCACATCCCTGTCTCTGTGGGTATGCCTTTACATTCCTGTCTCTGTGTGTATGCCTTACCACATCCCTGTCTCTGTGTGTATGCCTTTACATTCATGTCTCTGTGTGTATGCCTTTACATCCCTGTCTGTGTGTGTGTGCCTTCACATCCCTGT
This sequence comes from Oncorhynchus nerka, assembly GCF_034236695.1. NCBI lineage: Eukaryota > Metazoa > Chordata > Actinopteri > Salmoniformes > Salmonidae > Oncorhynchus > Oncorhynchus nerka. The sequence continues at coordinate 57,207,982 of NC_088413.1, forward strand.
CTCTGTGTGTATGCCTTTACATCCCTGTCTCTGTGTGTATGCCTTCACATCCCTGTCTCTGTGGTATGCCTTTACATCCCTGTCTCTGTGTGTATCCTTTACATCCATGTCTCTGTGTGTATGCCTTTACATCCCTGTCTGTATGTGTGTGCCTTCACATCCCTGTCTCTGTGTGTATGCCTTTACATCCCTGTCTCTGTGTGTATGCCTTTACATCCCTGTCTCTGTGTGTATGCCTTTACATCCCTGTCTCTGTGTGTATGCCTTTACATCCCTGTCTCTGTGTGTATGCCTTTACATCCCTGTCTGTGTGTGTGTGCCTTTCACATCCCTGTCTCTGTGTGTATGCCTTTACATCCCTGTCTCTGTGTGTATGCCTTTACATCCCTGTCTCTGTGTGTATGCCTTTACATCCCTGTCTCTGTGTGTATGCCTTTACTTACCTGTCTCTGTGTGTTTGCCTTTACTTACATGTCTCTGTGTGTTTGCCTTTACTTACCTGTCTCTGTGTTTTTGCCTTTACTTACCTGTCTCTGTGTGTTTGCCTTTACTTACCTGTCTCTGTGTGTTTGCCTTTACTTACCTGTCTCTGTGTGTATGCCGTTACATCCCTGTCTCTGTGTGTTTGCCGTTACATCCCTGTCTCTGTGTGTTTGCCGTTACATCCCTGTCTCTGTGTGTATGCCTTTACATCCCTGTCTCTATGTGTACTGTATGCCGTTACATCCCTGTCTTTTTGTGTTTGCCATTACATCCCTGTCTCTGTGTGTATGCCGTTACATCCCTGTCTCTGTGTGTTTGCCGTTACATCCCTGTCTCTGTGTGTTTGCCGTTACATCCCTGTCTCTGTGTGTATGCCTTTACATCCCTGTCTCTATGTGTACTGTATGCCGTTACATCCCTGTCTCTGTGTTTATGCCTTTACTTACCTGTCTCTGTGTGTACTGTATGCCGTTACATCCCTGTCTCTGTGTGTATGCCTTTACATCCCTGTCTCTGTGTGTATGCCTTCACATCCCTGTCTCTGTGTGTATGCCTTTACATCCCCGTCTCTGTGTGTACTGTATGCCGTTACATCCCTGTCTCTGTGTGTATGCCTTTACATCCCTCTCTCTGTGTGTATGCCTTTACATCCCTGTCTCTGTGTGTATGCCTTTACATCCCTGTCTCTGTGTGTATGCCTTTACATCCCTGTCTCTGTGTGTATGCCTTTACATCCCTGTCTCTGTGGGTATGCCTTTACATTCCTGTCTCTGTGTGTATGCCTTCACATCCCTGTCTCTGTGTGTATGCCTTTACATCCATGTCTCTGTGTGTATGCCTTTACATCCCTGTCTGTGTGTGTGTGCCTTCACATCCCTGTCTCTGTGTGTATGCCTTTACATCCCTGTCTCTGTGTGTATGCCTTCACATCCCTGCCTCTGTGGGTATGCCTTTACATTCCTGTCTCTGTGTGTATGCTTTCACATCCCTGTCTCTGTGTGTATGCCTTCACATCCCTGTCTCTGTGTGTATGCCTTTACATCCCTGTCTGTGTGTGTGTGCCTTTACATCCCTGTCTCTGTGTGTATGCCTTCACATCCTCTGTGTGTATGCCATTACATCTGTCTCTGTGTGTATGCCTTTACATCCCTGTCTGTGTGTGTGTGCCTTCACATCCCTGTCTCTGTGGGTATGCCTTCACATCCCTGTCTCTGTGTGTATGCCTTCACATCCCTGCCTCTGTGGGTATGCCTTTACATTCCTGTCTCTGTGTGTATGCTTTCACATCCCTGTCTCTGTGTGTATGCCTTCACATCCCTGTCTCTGTGTGTATGCCTTTACATCCCTGTCTGTGTGTGTGTGCCTTTACATCCCTGTCTCTGTGTGTATGCCTTCACATCCCTGTCTCTGTGTGTATGCCATTACATCACTGTCTCTGTGTGTATGCCTTTACATCCCTGTCTGTGTGTGTGTGCCTTCACATCCCTGTCTCTGTGGGTATGCCTTCACATCCCTGTCTCTGTGTGTATGCCTTTACATCCCTGTCTCTGTGTGTATGCCTTTACATCCCTGTCTCTGTGGGTATGCCTTCACATCCCTGTCTCTGTGGGTATGCCTTTACATTCCTGTCTCTGTGTGTATGCCTTCACATCCCTGTCTCTGTGTGTATGCCTTTACATCCCTGTCTCTGTGTGTATGCCTTCACATCCCTGTCTCTGTGTGTATGCCTTTACATCCCTGTCTCTGTGTGTATGCCTTTACATCCCTGTCTCTGTGTGTATGCCTTTACATCCCTGTCTCTGTGGGTATGCCTTCACATCCCTGTCTCTGTGGGTATGCCTTCACATCCCTGTCTCTGTGGGTATGCCTTCACATCCCTGTCTCTGTGTGTATGCCTTTACATTCCTGTCTCTGTGTGTGTGCCTTTACATCCCTGTCTCTGTGTGTGTCTGCACATGTGTTTGCTAATTCACAAATGCTTCTCAATGTAGAATGTGTTTGGTGTTATGAATTCTCTTCTGTGCTCATACCTGGACTACGGGACCCCAAAGTAATAATTTAATCAAATTGACCACATCTAACTTCGTATGTGGAGATTCAAATCAAATCTTGCTCATTCATATTCTTCATATTTTAAGATTCAACCATAAAAAAGGAAATAAATGAAACTATTCATGTTGAGAAAACCATAATTAGATTTCAACAAGAAGAATAGATGTTAATATACAATAAGCAACAAACTCCACTCCTGAAGCGTTGAGCTAAAGATCCTTAAAAATGTGCTTGAGGACAATGACAATCCAACAAACAAAATATTAGATTAGCGTTAAGATCAAGGCACCTACATAGGTTTCAAATGTTTGGTGACCAAGAAAGCAAACCCAACTGAAATGTTTTTCTTGATACATTATTCAAATGCATAAATTAGCATTTCAGCCTTGGACAAGAAAGATCAGCGAGGAGACTGATGAAGAGCAAAGGGAAGAGCACATCGGCTTAGATAAGGCCTTGAAATGTAAACACTGTGGGAGCTGCTGCCATTGAATCCAGAAGATTGCCTCATGGGAACAGAGGCCAAGGATATATCAAGAGTCAGCTCTGACAATCCTATGGTGAATACCAAGTCCTCATTCTAAACACAGTGGACATATGGTAGAATAAAGATGTGTTAATATAACAAAGCATATGAAACTGATGGGAGAGGGACTGGAGAGGAATTTCAATAAGTGTAAGTTTATAGTTATTGCAAAAACAACCCAATGGTTGAGGCTCTGTCACGCTCGTCGTACGAACTGGAAGCATACTCGGACCAACGTGCAGCGTGATCTGGGTTCCACATCTTTTATTAAGTGAAACTAAGAAATAAACAATAAACTAACCACGAACGGTGACTACAGAGGTGCTACGTGCACGAACTCAAAACAATTTCCCACAACCCACAGGCGGAAAAAAGGCTACCTCAATATGATCCCCAATTAGAGACAACGATTACCAGTTGCCTCTAATTGGGAATCATACAAAATCACCAACATAGAAAAACAAAACTAGAACCCCACATAGAAATAATAAACTAGACTGGCCCCCCAGTCACACCCTGACCTACTCCACCATAGAAAATAAGGACTCTCTATGGTCAGGATGTGACAGGCTCACACATACAGTGTAATGCCACACAAAATCATCCCAGTGTCATTCTGCATCGTAGAGGTTAGTAATTGAATTAATAGAGTAATATGAAAATATTTCAATTTTACATTTTAGTAATTTGGCGGATGCTCTACATGACCAAAACTATGTGGACATCTGCTCGTCAAACATCTCATTCCAAAATCATGGGCATTAATATGGAGTTGGTCCTACCTTTGCTGCTATAACAGTCTCCAATCTTCTGGGAAGGCTTTACACTAGATGTTGGAACATTGGTGCGGAGACTTGCTTCCATTCGGCCACAAGAGCATTAGTGAGGTTGGCCACTGATGTTGGGCGATTAGGCCTGGCTCGTAGTCGGTGTTTCAATTAATCCCAAAGGTGTTTGATGGGGTTGAGGTCAGAGCTCTGTGCAGGCCAGTCAAGTTCTTCCACACCAATCTCGATAAACCGTTTCTGTATGGACCTCGCTTTTTGCACAGGGGCAATGTAATAATGAAAGAGGAAAGGGCCAACTCTTGCCACAAAGTTGGAAACACAGAATTGTCTAGAATGTCATTGTATGCTGTAGTGTTAAGATTTTCCTTCATTAAAACTAAGGGGCCTAGACCGAACCATTAAAAACAGCATCAGACCATTATTCCTCCAAACTTTGCAGTTGACACTGTCATGACGTGGCCCTTTCTGGGTATAGATCGTGGCATCCCCCTCTCTCGCTCTCTCCTACACCCAGGTTCTGTTACCTCAGGTCGTAAATTCCTGGCGGAGACTCTCTCCCCCTGGCCATGCAGAAAGAGACACATAGAGAGAACAAAGGATTTCACATGGCGAACTCCTAAATCCCCAAAATGGGGATTAGATACAAAATGTCCACTTGTGAGAAGGTGGGAATGGTCCGGACACTTAAGGGACGGGTATGACGAGTGGGTTTCATTTGGTGACCTCAGAAAGAACAGGAAACACACATAACTATCTCTCTGAATATGTAGATTTCTCAATTATGGGGTTGCATCTAATTGTTGTATAAAATTAATGAGTAAAGATTAAACTATTTGTGAAATGATGTAAGGTGATGTTAAACCTTTAAAGAAAGAGAATTGTATTCCCTTTATGTCATTGGCCCGCCCCCATGAGCACAGACATGATCTGGCGTCATTTCGCCTTTTCTACTGTTACGAATAAAAACCCCTCCTGAGGAAATCCTCTTCAGACCATGCGCACCTCGATGGACACCGAGGGGGCACAGGTTTGAGTTAGACCACAAAAACCTCAGTATAAGCTAAGGTTGAAAGGGTTGTTGAATTCCTAACCATACCATGTGGAGCATTGGCTACACGACTGGAAATGGTTCAACTCTGAGACTATCGATCCCTACAGAATAAGAGCAAATATTATACATAATTACTAGTCTGCAACTAGAAGGTTCTAGGTCAACCTAGGATGTGAAGACCGACAACCGCTGAAACATCTAGCATTCATGTGCAAAGGATTAGCATTTCAATTCATATACAGTGAGGCAAAAAAGTATTTAGTCAGCCACCGATTGTGCAAGTTCTCCCACTTAAAAAGATGAGAGGCATGTAATTTTCTTTATAGGTACACTTTAACTATGACAGACAAAATTAGAAAAAAAATCCAGAAAATCACATTGTAGGAATTTTTATGGATTTATTTGCAAATTATGGTGGAAAATACGTATTTGGTCACCTACAAACAAGCAAGATTTCTGGCTCTCACAGACCTGTAACTTCTTCTTTAAGAGGCTCCTCTGTCCTCCACTCATTACCTGTATTAATGGCACCTGTTTGAACTTGTTATCAGTATAAAAGACACCTGTGCACACCCTCAAACAGTCACACTCCAAACTCCACTATGGCCAAGACCAAAAAGCTGTCAAAGGACACCAGAAACAAAATTTGAGACCTGCACCAGGCTGGGAAGACTGAATCTGCAATAGGTAAGCAGCTTGGTTTGAAGAAATCAACTGTGGGAGCAATTATTAGGAAATGGAAGACATACAAGACCACTGATAATCTCCCTCGATCTGGGGCTCCATGCAAGATCTCACCCCGTGGGGTCAAAATGATCACAAGAACGGTGAGCAAAAATCTCAGAACCACACGGGGGGACCTAGTGAATGACCTGCAGAGAGCTGGGACCAAAGTAACAAAGCCTACCATCAGTAACACACTACGCCGCCAGGGACTCAAATCCTGCAGTGCCAGACGTGTCCCCCTGCTTAAGCCAGTACATGTCCAGGCCCGTCTGAAGTTTGCTAGAGAGCATTTGGATGATCCAGAAGAAGATTGGGAGAATGTCATATGGTCAGATGAAACCAAAATATAACTTTTTGGTGAAAACTCAACTCGTCGTGTTTGGAGGACAAAGAATGCTGAGTTGCATCCAAAGAACACCATACCTACTGTGAAGCATGGGGGTGGAAACATCATGCTTTGGGGCAGTTTTTCTGCAAAGGGACCAGGACGACTGATCCGTGTAAAGGAAAGAATGAATGGGGCCATGTATTGTGAGATTTTGAGTGAAAACCTCCTTCCATCAGCAAAGCCATTGAAGATGATACGTGGCTGGGTCTTTCAGCATGACAATGATCCCAAACACACCGCCAGGGCAACGAAGGAGTGGCTTTGTAAGAAGCATTTCAAGATCCTGGAGTGGCCTAGCCAGTCTCCAGATCTCAACCCCATAGAAAATCTTTGGAGGGAGTTGAAAGTCCGTGTTGCCCAGCAACAGCCCCAAAACATCACTGCTCTAGAGCATGGAGGAATGGGCCAAAATACCAGCAACAGTGTGTGAAAACCTTGTGAAGACTTACAGAAAACGTTTGACCTCTGTCATTGCCAACAAAGGGTATATAACAAAGTATTGAGATAAACTTTTGTTATTGACCAAATACTTATTTTCCACCATAATTTGCAAATAAATTCATAAAAAATCCTACAATGTGATTTTCTGGATTTTTTTTTCTAATTTTGTCTGTCATAGTTGTGTACCTATGATGAAAATTACAGGCCTCTCTCATCTTTTTAAGTGAGAGAACTTGCAAAAGTGGTGGCTGACTAAATACTTTTTTGCACCACTGTAATTATCAACTCCTTTTGTCTTTCCTGCCCTTTTCAGTCCACACCCACTTCCCTTTGTCCACCAAGTTGTCATATCGGCTTAGCCCACTAGGGAAACTCCCTTATCATTTCCTTGCAACCATAACTGTTTTTTGTTTATGCACTTCTGTGATTATTTAGTTAATTTGTAAATAAATGATTAAGACAATTGGTGTATGGATGATTCATAGTAAAGGCTGGGTTCGTGCAGATAACCAACAATTTACAACGTTTGGAATGAGACTACCGTGAGGTAAAGAATAATTCATTAATAAGAAGATATATATCTGAAGAGTTATATTATGAAAATTATAACTTTGCAATCTGAAGATTTTCCTTGGTGCCCGACTTCCTAGTTAATTACATTTACATGATTAGTTTAATTATGTAATAATAATTACAGAGAATTGATTTGATAAAATAACAGTCTTCACTTTAATGATGCCAAAGACACGACAACACTATGCTTGGGGCAGGTAGTGTTCTCATGGCTTCCGCCAAAACCAGATTTGTCCGTCCGACTGCCAGATCGTGAAGCGTGATTGATTACTCCAGATAACTTGTTTCCACTGCTCCAGAGTCCAATGGTGGAGAGTTTACATCACTCCAGCCGATGCTAGGCATTGCGCATGGTGATCTTAGGCTTGTGTGCGGCTGCTCGGCCATGGAATCCAATTTCATGAAGCTCCCGATGAACAGTACTTGTGCTGACGTTGCTTCCAGAGGCAGTTTGGAACTCAGTAGTGAGTGTTCCAATCGAGGACAGACGATTTTTACTTACTACGGTCCCGTTCTGTGAGCTTGTGTGGCCTACCACTCTGGTTTCGGCTTAGTGGGACTGCAATTCGTTTTTCAACAGGACAATTACCTAACACACCTCCAGGCTGTGCAAGAAGGAGAGTGATGGAGTGCTGCATCAAATGACCTGGCCTCCACAATCCCCCAACATCAATCAAATAGAGACGGTTTGGGATGAGTCGGATTGCAGAGCGAAGGAAAAGCAGCCAACACGTGCTCAGCATATGTGGGAACTTCTTCAATACTGTTGGAAAAGCATTCCAGGTGAAGCTGGTTGAGAGAATGCCAAGAGTATGCAAAGCTGTCATAAAGGCAAAGGGTGGCTATTTGAAGAATCTCAAATATAAAATATATTTAGATTTGTTTAACACTTTTTTTGGTAACTACATGATTCCATATGTGTTATTTCTTAATTTTGATGTCTTCATTGTTATGTAGAGAATAGTCAAACTAAAGAAAAACCCTTGAATGAGTAGGTGTTCTAAAACTTTTGACTTTTGTTAGTGTACATTTCCATAACCAAAAATATTGTATTTTCAACTGTTTGAAGCTGGTGTACAAAAAGTAAGAAATGCAATAACGAAACTTAAGACTGAGAAGCATAGAAATAGTGCACAAAAAAACAGATCTACCGCTTCTTAGACTTTCTTTCAATATGAATGACAGATCTATAACTCACATTTCGATGTGAATTTGATCGAGTTGCCCAAAAAGTTACATATTGCAGCTTTAAGCGAGCTCCAGACAATAAAGATCATGGGCATTTGCATGTCACTTTCCATTTGACCTTCACTTATCTGATGACTTTTGGACAACGACTTCTTTCCGCGTGCTCACACACTCAGGCCTTTATCAGCTTACCATTCATTTACATATATAATCATTACAGGCGCTTCAGGAGCCGTTTGCTAAAAAGCTTTATGCAAATTGTAATTAACGTTAATTAAAACCTGGGCTGTTTCTGAATGGGAGCCATGGTGCTGGAGTGTCATTTACAAAACCAAATTGAATCAAATGACTTTACTGTGGGAAATCAGAAGGGGGCCTGGGCTGGGGGTAAAAATGTCTCGGCTTACATTAAGATAACACTAAAGAGCACAAGAGTCACATTGCTCCCAGTTTGGATATTATCCAACTGTAGGCTCCAATCTCTAGTCATCACATGCATATTTGAGCACCCCCTCTAGTTTACATGCTTGTTCCATTAGGCACTTCAGGTCATTGGTATAGCTTGGCGAGGGAAAGCAATACCACCTAAAACTTCATTTGATACGAGAAACAATCTGTGTCAAAATAAACATAATATCAAGGCATAGGTTTCTCTTTTAATGTTCTTACAAGCAGATAAACTTCAGGAAATCAGAACTTCTTTGAAAATGTTATTTTATCCTTTAAACCACACAGATTAATAAAGAATATCCTTATTTACTATGAACTTTTCAGTATGAGAGAATACCATACCATCTGGCTGGTCTTTTGTTGAGAAATTACAAATCCTTTCTGATGTTCTTTTAAAGCATGCTAGGCTAACAAGGCGAATGGAAAAGGCCTCTCAATGATGGTAAAGATTCAACTACTAGGCGTGGCGCTTAGTAAACAGCCTTTAGAAAAGCTACAGTACTCTGCCTTAAAAATGAGACTAACTCGACTCCCAAAAGGGATCAAAGAAAGGCAGCCAGTTAAAAGGCTAATAAACTTCAAAGGGATTTTCTTTTACAAACAATACGTGCCTCCAATGGCTCGCAGAGCTGCAGAGGACATTGCCTTGTAACGAACACAGCAAACAATTAAGAATTGATCGTTGAAAAGAAAGTGATCGTGGCACATTGCTAAATAATCACTAAGGTATGCCTCAGTAAAATCCCACATCCAAAATATCCCCACTGTTCATAACACCAACAATATGCTCACTAAATGACACTATTTTAATAGGAGAAGTAGGGAACTAATTGATAGTCATGACTCATGAGTCATCCCAGACCAACGTGTGTGAAGCAGAGTAAGTCTGGAAGCTGGAGCCATGCAGGCTGTAATCTGTGGATGCTAGAAAGACATCAAACAGGGATCATCACCACAATTTAATGGAATACCGAGTCTTTATCTGTCAGTGGTGTGTACACCCAGCATACACCAGATTAGACGTCGGGCCAAAGCCATCACTGAGACACTGAGAGAAACTTAAACTATGTAAATCCTGTCTGAAACCATGGTGCGTAAGTGCTGTGAAATCACATGTCTCTTTTCATGGTAATGTGATTCATGGTCCTGGGCTTTATCATATGGAATCAATAGAATTCCACGAAATGACTGGCAAATTTGGACATTGAGAAGTTTATATATTTAGAACAAAATTCTTAATGGCGATTTATGTATGAATGTTCTGAATTCAATCTGTTCTGACTGATCCTGACTTCTCCTCATCCTCACACCAAAACAAGGCCCATCACCCCATCTCCACTAGTTAAGAATCAAAATAAGTGGCAGACTGGCAGACAGTATGGCTTGGTAGAATGATTTTGTAAAGACAAACATCAATGTGCTTATCTATTGTTGATACTGTTGTCCATAATGGCAGGATTCCCCTCTCTCCACAGGACCACCCTCCAGTCAGTCCACACACAGTGTGACACCAGAGAGCATGCCAGCAGCAGCTCTGTCCTGATCTGAAGCACATATACTTGGCAGTCAGGAGACAGAACATAATGACTCCCTGTCCTGGCGTGAACATGGCAGTGGGAGACACCAGTGAATAGCACTGATACAGTATTCCTCTCCATATGATAAAACATCTCCTCTTTCTTCCCCTGACAGAGATCCTCCTTCTGCTCCTCCAGTGTGGGTCAGTCAACTGGGTATGGATATTACCCAGTCACTGTGTAGACCCACGTCTCAACCCATTAAACGGTCACACAGGATTTACTCAAGATGGGGGAGAGAGAGGCCAAGACATTATCTCCTTCTGCACATGGAGGGAGACAAAGGGAGGGAAGAGAGAAAGGAAGAAGACGAAGGGAGGAGAGTGAAGAAAGGACTTGAGTAAACTGTATGTATCATAACCAGTAATAAGTCCTTCTCAATGGCCAAGTCCACAGCAGGAGGTAAGGATGCCAGAGTAGATTTCAGCTAGGAGGAGGCTGTGGGTTTCAAGAATGGAAGAAGAGGGAGGTTGGTTTGTTTTCTTTACACTTACCATCAAAACACAACTTCTATTTGAGCTGAAAAAAAGCATGTAAAATGTAGTAATTCATGGAGGCTGAGTTGGTAAGAGAAAGAATATTCTCTTATCCATGCAGTTTAAAGTTATTTTTCACATAATCTTCAGCTTTCCTCTTTGCCATTATTTTCAATGGGATGCCACATGGTTATAAACCGCCTCCCCTTTACTTATTTTCCCGCCTCTTTATTATAATTCAAAATAATAATTTGGGATGATGAGGTTGTAAATATTTTACACGAGTTGTCGTGTGTGTGTTAGTGTGGTGTGCTGCCTGTCTCTGTAGAGCCAAACAGTACAGTGTGAGGAGATGATGATGTTGTGATGAGGGGGAGATGGGACAGTGGGGGATGGGAGGCATGGATGCACTCACTCAGAACAGCCCCTGTCCAAGTGTTTTAAGATCTTGTACGCTGTCAACCCACTCTCCTCTATTCCACTCAGCCACCCCCCTCTCTCTCTCTCTCACTCTCCAGGGCCTCCCTCTCCAGGTGTGGTGGAACGAACCAGGCCCAGGATGTGGTTATTGACAGCTCTATCAGATCCCCACTACTCATAAGCCATTCGCTTACTGGATGTGTGTTATACTGACAGCCAGCATGATAATGGCGGTCACAGACCAGTGGAGGAACTGCTGGACGTTCACAGCACACAATGAATTGCATTTAGATTTTTTATCCTGCATAATATTCCAATGGGGAATAAAACAGAGTTTTACAGAGCAGAGCAGCCGCCGGTCATTCAACCTTGGGATGCAGTCAGTCATACAATGCCATTAAATGTTAGTACTGCTTTGAGTGAAGACAAATACATGCATACTGATGGGTTGGCATTATTCTTCAGCAGAATCACATCATTCCTCCCCCTAACCCTGACCACATAACAGCCACCTCCAACACTGACAGAGCTCTATGTGTGCACAAACTGGCAGGCATCAGGGGTGAAGGGTCAAAGGTCATGCTTACTATCCTTGTCCTAGCAGCCGACGACAGCTTTGCATATGTAGACAACTCTGTCTGGATGACTTCTTCTATGTCCACAGCAAACATAAACCCCAGTTAACCCCAATCTCAGCTAGAAAAATAAACCCATTACAGAAATGAACACATGGAAAGGATGGTTGGAGGGACAAATAATATAATATATAATGAAGGATTTACAGTATGGTATAGAGGGTCTGGTTCATACTATTAAGTCCCTGATGTAGTATATGTAGAAAAATGGCTGCTGTCATGATATAGAGCAATCAGGAAGGGGGGGGGGACTAAAGCAGACCAATGAGAGTAAACAGACAGAGGGGCAAGGCTTGTACATGCAGGTCAGTAAATCATGTTCACTGAAATTTAAAATTGGACAAAAGAGGAATTTCATATCTGGTATGAACTTGCTTAGAGGTACAATAGTATGTGAGAGAGAAAGGCAGAGCGAGAGGCAGTTCATTGACGGGGAGTACATTTCCCTTCAACGAATATCATTTGGCGACCCCCATCCCACTCATTTAATAATTTACAGTATTGACTTGGAGTAAAATCATACACTGTGAAGTAGATAGATGTGGAGAATTCTTTCATTTAATGGTTTGATGATCTGCGTCGTCGCTTTCGTACAGAACAACTGGCTACAATGAAAGGCAGATTTGAAATGCACGTTCTAGGAAGTTGAGACATCTGCATAACACTGATTGGAAATGGAGATTTGCACAGACAGAGTTATGGAGCATGTACACTGTAACCCAAAAAGGTTCTACTCTGCTGCCCAATGATACCGTCAATGTTGCTCCCTTGGAGTATAAAACAAATGAATACAGCGCCAAACAACGACAACACGGCATAAAAATAGATCACCACATCCACATTTTGTAAATGTAAAATAATCTCTGTCAAAAGTGAAGGATTTTTTTCTTAGTGTTATTAATGATATTCTTTGTCTTCCTTGACATTTCTAATCAATTACAGATTGTATCCAGGTGACTTAATTAGGATTTCATGTTGCAGTGAAGTGGTTTGGGCCCTGGCAGCATTAATCACAGCATTATGCAGAGCCCCAGAGCCACCCTACCACAGGCAGGGGAAGCCTGGTTTCAGCCACACAGCCACATCAATCAGACTCTGCTCAGGTTCCAGTGGAATCACACAGAACATTCCTTTGTTTCTCTGATATGCATGTGTCTGAATGAACTGTGTAGGGATGACACATCTAAGCGATCATGTTTTTTGGTTTGTTTCCGCTCAACAGGATTTTTGTTGTAAATGGTCTGTCTGCAGTTTTACTAGAGAATACTACAGGTACACTCAACGTGATGCAGTGGATTTACAGCCGTTGACTGTAAAGACGAAGACAAAACCCTGATCAGGGAAAGCATCTGAGTAGACACTGGTGAATGAAGGATGTCTTCAGTAATTCCCACTTTTTTGCACAGTGAGAATCAATGGAGCGGATGTGCTATGCCATTACTCCTTCTACTCCTGCCTTCCACATCCTCCCTCACTGATGCGGTTCTCTGTGTTGTCAGATTCCATATCAAAATCATGCAGACAGCACGGGTGTCTCTCTCAAGATACCCAAACCACAACCCGCCTGGGGGGGACTGTAGTGTGTAAATACTGTACTGCACTGTACTGTATGTGTGTGGTTTATGAGTTACTGTGCTGACTCCCTCCTCCCTGTTTCCCGGTTTTTCTTTTCGGGAATATCAACAGTGTTAACGACTGTCTTCCCTTTCACGGGTCTGCCAATGAATTAAACTCATTGCTCTAATCATGATGGAGGTGTGTGTGTGTGTGTGTGTGTGTGTGTGTGTGTGTGTGTGTGTGTGTGTGTGTGTGTGTGTGTGTGTGTGTGTGTGTGTGTGTGTGTGTGTGTGTGTGTGTGTGTGTGTGTGTGTGTGTGTGTGTGCGGCATAAGGCAGAGACTGCATAGTGTATGATAGGACAGTAAAATAAGATATAAAACACAGTATTTCCCTCTAAGGTGAACCTCCGTGTGCTCAAAGCTATGGCAGACTGGAGGTGTTCAGGTTGGAGTTTTGCCAAGATGCTTATCTAACCACAAAGCAATTAGTACAACACCCTCAGTGCGTTTAGTTTTTGCTGTAGCTGTATTCACTTCTCTGCTCCTATTGTAGATCTCATAAGGTTTCTGGAAAGTGCTTGGTAAAGGTTTTCCACCGGTATTCACCATAGACAGGTTCGCTGAGAAAGTCACGAAAATGCATTCAGTAGGGCAGTGTGTTGTTGTTATTCTGGATGGCCAGATAGCTAGCAACAATGACAAGACACTGCCATGTGGGGAATCGTAAGTGGCTAATTTCAGATAGTTTCATCTTGTTCTTGATACCATGTCTTGTTTTGAAGAGTTTCGACTGATGTCTATGCGTCACTTGAGTGGGTTGAGTCACTGATGTGATCTTCCTGTCTGGGTGCCCCCCTGGGTTGTGCCGTGGCGGAGAACTTTGTGGGCTATACGCGGCCTTGTCTCAGGATGGTAAGTTGGTGGTTGAAGATATCCCTCTAGTGGTGTGGGGGCTGTGTTTTGGCAAAGTGGGTGGGGTTATATCCTTCCTATTTGGCCCTGTCCAGGGGTGTCCTCGGATAGAGCCACAGTGTCTCCTGACCCCTCCTGTCTCAGCCTCCAGTATTTATGCTGCAGTAGTTTCTGTGTCGGGGGGCTAGGGTCAGTTTGTTATATCTGGAGTACTTGTGAATTTAAGTATGCTCTCTCTAATTCTCTCTTTCTCTCTTTCTTTCTCTCTCTCGGAGGACCTGAGCCCTAGGACCATGCCTCAGGACTACCTGACATGATGACTCCTCGCTGTCCCCAGTCCACCTGGCCGTGCTGCTGCTCCAGTTTCAACTGTTCTGCCTGTGATTATTATTATTTGACCATGCTGGTCATTTATGAACATTTGAACATCTTGGCCATGTTCTGTTACAATCTCCACCCGGCACAGCCAGAAGAGGACTGGTCACCCCACATAGCCTGGTTCCTCTCCAGGTTTCTTCCTAGGTTTTGGCCTTTCTAGGGAGTTTTTCCTAGCCACGCTTCTACACCTGCATTGTTTGCTGTTTGGGGTTTTAGGCTGGGTTTCTGTACAATACTTTGAGATATCAGCTGATGTACGAAGGGCTATATAAATACATTTGATTTGATTTGATTTGATTTATGCTAATATGGCTAGGATTCGCTAGTTAGCTAATCATCAACTGTAACGATATATTTGAGAGACAATAAGTGTTCATTTTGAATCAACCCGTCTATACCCCTGTACCTTCCTCTATTCTTTAAAATATTCAATGATATTAATTGATAAAGCATTCCTACAGGAACAGAATCTTTGAATATACAGAAGACAGTTGTTGTGGAGTAGATAGTATTAATACAGTTAATTTTTCTCCGTCAACCCTATATCAGAAATGTCAGCAGAAATCCATTTACACCTCTAGAGAGCACATATGAATTAACTTTACAACCCACACTGTGATGACCACAATGAATGATTAAATACAAGCCATGCCTATCCTTCCTCCTACATGAAGCCACAAATGGACATTCTGCTAGCATTGCTTCACCACTTGCAGCTTTTGTGTCTACAATCATCTTAGACTTTATCATAATGCGAGAAAACTGATCAAATATTGCCTATTAATTTAGTGTCCTCGCATATAACTGAGCACCAAAGTGATTCTATGAAGATTGGACAGAGTCATACCATACTTATCAATGGTGTCAGATGTGCTCCCTGCCCCCCCTCTCACAACAGTCCCCAGCAGGAGACAGCAGGATTAGAGCAGCTCTCCACAGACAGACATCCCTGGAAAGCAGGGAAAGCAGGGATCCCTACTAGCAGCCAAATCCCATTCAGTCTTAAGCCTCTCACTGAGCCTGCTCTATCTGCCTCCCCCTCGCGGCTCCCGCCCCGCTGCCCTGTAATCAGCCTATTAACATGGAGATCCAGGTACTAGTAGGACAGCAGTATGAAAATCACCTCATTCATATTTAAAGTTGCTGGGCATATATGTCACACGGGATTACAGTGTGTGAGTCTCTTTTTTCTCTCTATCTCTCTCTCTCCCTCTGCTTGAAACTGATGTTTCAGTTGCCTCAAAGAAAGGCATAGAATCTAATCTTTCAGCCATGGTCTTCAGCTGTACATATGAATCTAGGAATGTGACAAATGAGGCAAAAAGCTACTTGACCCTTACCATAAAGTTCAGTTGAATATATGTTTTCCTCCCCTATAGGTTTGGTGTTCCCTGATTGCCAGCGGTTTGCCTTGCACCATGAAGAGTACTGTCCTGCTGTGTTTGTTTTGGCTGTGTTTGCTTATTTTTGTCTTCGGTCTCGTGCTGCATTTACAATATAATCACTGTAGGGGTTACAAGGGATCTCTACTGATCACTCAACATGATGACATCATTAGCTCCAGAGGCGAGGCCATTTTTCTCCTTGAGGAATCTCCTCATCTGCAGAGTATCAGTCTCATGTGTAATGGGGGTAAATCATTGGCTATATCAACCAAATGGAATCGCAGAATTAAGCTCCTAAATTTCCCTGACAGCATCTAATGACTGATAAATCCTTCTGGCTCCCAGTCACTCTCATTCTTTACCAAAGACAAACGTTTTGCCTTTGTCTTGTAATGGCCCTCTGCTAAACTGTATGCCTGCCTGAGTTGTACTGCTGCAATGTCGTCAATTGCAGTACACTTTTAGGTGTACACTGTAGGTTCACTGGTTTCTGTCTCGTGCGCATTAAACATTTACATTGACAATAACAGTTTACACTGAGTATACCAAATGAGCCTTGGAGTTCATTCCACAAGTAAGGTGCAAAAAAAGTAAAGGCAAATTGACCTAACTCAGTGGAGATAGAAGGGATCTCCGGAGATAGTCATCCCTGAGACCAGGTCTGGTATCTCCTACGTTAACAATGAAGTATACGGTGGAAGGTCATGCAGGAGGGTTTTATATAAGAAGAGTGAAACGCATCGATCTACGAGACTTCAGAGGGCCAGTCTACTTTCTGATACAGAATGCAGCAATGTGTTCTGAACCTATCACCCGTAATAAAGAGTAGTGAGCTATGATGATATACTGCATCCAATGGCTTCGATACAGTGCCAGTTGTATTCATATAGACAATATCCCCATAGTCTATCATCGAAATGAATGTTGACTGAATGATTTGTTTTCTGCTATTTATAAAAAGGCATGACATGTTTCTATAAAGGAAGCATATTTTAATTGTTCATTTCTTAACTCATCAATATGCTTTTTGAAAGATAGCTTTTCATCACACCAGATGCCCAGATATTTACACTACACGATCAAGAGTATGTGGACACCTGCTCATCGAACAGCCTCCACTGTTGTGGGAAGGCTTTCCGCTAGATGTTGGAACATTGCTTCCATTCACCCACATTAGTGAGGTTGGGCACTGATGTTGGGCGATTAGGCCTGACTCGCACTCGATGTTCCAATTCATCCCAAAGGTGTTTGATGGGGTTGACGTCAGTGCTCTGTGCAGGCCAGTCAAGTTCTTCCACACCAATCTCGATAAACCATTTCTGTATGGAACTCGCTTTGTGCACAGGGGCATTGTCATGCTGAAACAGGGAAATGCCTTCCCCAAACTTTTGCCACAAAGTTGGAAGCACAGAATCATCTAGAATGTCATTGTATGCTGTAGGTAGTTAAGATTTCCCTCACTGAAACTATGAGGCCTAGCCCGAACCATGAAAAACAACCCCAGATCATTATTCCTCCTCCACCAAACTTTACAGTTGGCACTACTACGCATTGGGGCAGGTAGCGTTTTCCTGGCATCTGCCAATTCCAGATTAGTCCATCGGACTTCAGCACTCGGCGTTCCTTTTCTGTTCATTTGTGTGGCCTACCACTTTGCGGCTGAGCACGTTGTTGCTCCTAGACGTTGCCACTTGACAATATCCGCACTTACAGTTAACCGGGGAAGCTTTAGCAGGGCAGAAATATGATGAACTGACTTGTTGGAAAGGTGGCATCCTATGATGGTGCCACGTTGAAAGTCACTGAGCTCTTCAGTAAGGCCATTCTACTGCCAATGTTTGTCTATGGAGATTGCATGGCTGTGTGTTAGATTTTATACACCTGTAACGAGTGTAGCTGAAATAGCCGAAACCACCAGTTTGAAGGGGTGTCCATATACTTTTGTATATATAGTGTATAAGCAGGGAAACAATCAATGAGGGCACCATTCAATGTAAATAAGCATAAATCATCAGAAACATTTTTAAATTATTTGGAAAATAACATATTCTTGGTTTTACCTGCAATAAGTACCCGTTTCAGTTCAACCATGGCTTTTTGCAAAGCAGTGAATGCAGCAACAGAGAAAAATACCCTTTACAATTCCATGGTCACATCCATCTCATTTCCCTGAGCTTGTTGTGCCAGGGCCGTTGGTTTAGAGGAGCGCTGCTAGAAACTCAGAACCTGTATGTTCCTTCATCCTGTCCCCAAGGCAGTGAACTGGAAACAGCCAGGCAGACAGTGTGAACCGCCAGGTATTGATCTGAATCAGACATACACTGAGACGCTCAAAGAGGGAATGCACCGTAGAGCATCTCCGGGTGGCTTGATTGGTCTGGGAAGCTAACAACCCCTAGTGTGTGATGCAAAGTGATTTATTTAAAGTGCTTTGTGTCAGGGATGCGAGGTAAAATAAGGGGAACATGCTGGTGGGGTTGCATATTAAAAACAATAGTGGGTAGCAGTGGAACCATGTAATCACAAAGTTGATTTGCTTCTGCCCAATCCTACAGTATTATATCCCATGCTATTCTATCCTCCATGCTTGAGGTAGCGGCCAAAGAGTACTGTAGCTTCCACTGTATATGGAAATACAGTGGCACCACTGTATATGCATACTGTAAAGCAGAATGGAGGGGGCAGGTGTGGGTGAAGGAGGAGAGAAAGACAGTAAGACTAACGTCCCACATTTAACTCCTGACCGGCATAGACACAGAGGGCTTTCTGTTGAAGCTCAAAACGTCGGATGAAAAATTTACATTCCACATCGGCCCGATCAATACTCCCATTAAGCCCTAATCAATTGACCATTAACAGACTGTTCCTCACAAAATCACAGATTCGGAGCATTGGACATGAAAGCGCTGACTAGTTATGCACACAGACAATTCTGTATAAGTGTGATTCCATGCCAGTGGGTGCAAAAAACATTTTTGTTATCCCAGATTGTTCTGGGAATTCTCACATAGCAATTTCATTGGGAAGAAGGATGTTTAACATGGTTTCTATAATTGTATCACCAAACATTTTTTTATAAAATCATGATGAAATTGGCCATTTTAGGCATTTAAAAAAAAAATCTATACATTCCTCCTGTAAGACCCTGTGATCTGTGAACCACACATGATACAGACAACATCTTGGTGTCATTATCCGCCTTATGTGTTCTCTCAAATATGCAGTGAGTCTAGATTCTGAAATACACATTTTCACATACATTTATTCAACAAAACGACCCATTTTGTAGATTTTATTTTATTTTTTACATATTGTTTGTAACAATATACTCTTAAAAAAATGTCAGATTTCCAGAGCTCCAGCTCTCTTACCTATTTTATACAAATAAATGTACATTATAGTTTTTGACCAATTTCAGCCCACCTTTAGGATTGCACATTCAGCAAGTCACCAGCAGAGAGAGATACCGTTGAATCCATTTGTACATTTATTGTGTTGGTGGTACTCATGAAATTCATCATACCTTCAGAATTAGCGGAGAACCCACTCTGGAAACGTGATGTATTTGTAGAGTATATTGTTCCAAACAATAACTTAAAATGAACACAATCTAAAAGGATAGTTTTGAGATATTAATTGTAATACTTTCAATGTTGAATAAATCAATGTGAACATTTGTATTTATACTGGCGTGTAAGACAGACATGATCAGTGACATCCATCCAAGCTTATGAAGTAAAAACAACCTTATGACGGCACCCAAATGTCAAAAAGACATTAGTCCAAGAGATGTCATTTCACACCTGAACACCATCACAACCTGCATACCTAATGATCCAAAGCAGAGGTCTCAACTGAAGGTTTCACTTAACCCTATACAGCGGTGTCTGAGTTACTTAACCCCAGAAAGCAGCAGAGGCAGCTTGTTAGCTCCCATCTCTTCAGGCTCTGTAGCTTCCCTCCACTTGGGTAATCAGATTCAGGCCTTGTACCAACCTACGGCTGGGTAAAATGGAAATGATTCTCTGCATGGCCAAACACTGGAAGGTGTAATCAACATCTTCTAAAAAAGTCCCAATTTTAAAGTTTGAGAGCTGACAGGCAATAAATACCTTAGTAGCAAAAAACAGGTTTAAACATTTCAAAAGTTTGGTTCAGAAGACAGGAAGGTTTGACGTTTTAACAACCAACTGAAGACCATGCCATAGCTATATATAGCTATACCCATCTAACATTGGTATAGTATATAGCACAGAGCCAATAGCTTTCATACCAGAGGTTCTAGATAGCAGCACCCGGGCTGTGGTATACATGTATACGGTATCTAAACAACGACAAACAGACCAGGGGTATAATCCCATGCACTGTGTCCCTCCTAATCTCCATATAGAAGAGAAGTACACAAAGTGAATGGGGAGATGGCTTTATCCCTGGATCCACTGTTCCACTGTCTGGGCTCCGGAGGTGTGGGTGCCTAGATAAACGAGGGGGAAGGGGATTAAAATGTCCCCAACGTTCTGGCTGTTTAATTGAAACCTCTCGTGGGACCCTACGGAGGGGAGAGTAGGAGGGTAGATGAGCTGTCTGGGAAGCTGCCGCTGGGGAGCCCCCTAGGTAAATCCATTCTCTCACTGCCTCTCAATAGGGGGTGATGAATTGGGTGCCGTCAGCCCCCCACTGGGGACAGGGGCGAGCCGTTGCCTGTCGAGACACATGGAGACACGCGGAGCACATTGTGGTCTTTATGTCAGTGCTCGTGATGGAGAAATCCCACCGCGGGGTGCCCCACTTTGATCAATAATGAATCTAAACATTAAAAAGCATTTTCTTTGTGCGACAGGCCAATGGGGGCATCCGTCATAGAGAGAGAGGGAGGGAGTGCTGCTTTTCCAGGCGCAAGGCGTGGTGCACCCGCCACCCTCCCCCGACCTACTCAGACTCCCTGCTGGGTTAAATACGCTAAATCATCGCACAGTTCCTCCTCTGACCCTCAAAATGAATCTGTCACATCTGGGCGGGGTTAAAGAGAGAAGGCTTGACACGTGTGATAAGAATAAAGCTCCCTTTGTAGATCCATACATACAGTATACATACTATATCTAACACAGACACATTTTCCAAGCACAGCATCACTCCCCAGACTTCACATAACATTTGCCATTAGCTGGGGATAATTCATAAGGTTGTGAAATTAAATCATATATAGATTGAACAAAAAAAATAAAGCAAATCACTGGGGCAAGATGTGGAAGTAGGTGCTTGCATTTAAATCTCACACTTGGATGCATTTAGTTCCTGGAACACCACCACAAATGGAATAACTGTTTTCCTTCTCAGCGTAAATACCTAGATTTTAGACCCAGGAATCCACAACATAAATATATCCATCACTGCTCAAATAGAACCCATAGCCAACACACTGTCATGCATGAGAGATGGCATCTGTAAAACAAATGCGATGTGAGGAAGTGGTCTGATTATGTTGTATTACCTCGCATCTTTTGTCTTGTTGCTAAGTGATATGATGATTGATGAAGGGAGGGACATTCTGTCCAAGGTCAAAGCACTTTGTGTGTCAGACAGAAACTCGTGTTCGTTAGACCTAGGCAAGAAAAAGATCTGAGAAGCCACAGAAGCCACAGACTAAAAGCTTGCTGCAAAAGCGAAAAAATAGAGATCATTTGAGCAATTCAAAACACATGTGAAAGCAATCCCTAGTGAAATGTGCTTCTGTAGACACATGGGCACTGAGCAGGGGTTAATACAATGAGGAGGGGGGGGTGAGTTGGATCAAGCATCTCAGTCATCACTGTTGCTGTAGAAGAGGATGTAAAAATCAGAGCAGCATTGTTCATCCTCAGTGATCTCAGCCAGACTCTCCTCTAAGATCGCTGCTTTAGAAAATGAGCTCCCATAACACAGTGACCTGTAGAGAGAGGAGGAAATGGGTACAGGAAGAATGAAACAAAGGATAAGTGGGTTTGGAGGAGCCACATGTTCATAAAATGATGAGCAAATGGCATTTAGCTGGGATTCATGGTGGAGGAGGTAGTAGTCTGTTCTAGGATGACATCCACCAGGACAAGACACCCTCCATTAGCTGCATGAAAGGCTGTGTCGTGGTTTCTACAGGCACAGTGAGGCACAATTATATATTTTGTGTTTTGAACTGTCAAAGTTTAAGAAAAAGTATAACCAATAGACCAGGAGTCCTAATGTTTAAATTTCTTTACTGCACGATAAGGCTCTATAGCTGAAATATTTGGGCGTTTTCGGTCCTTGTCACTTGTCCAAAACCCTAACCAGAGATTTAATTGTGCATGAAGTCTGAACCTGTACAGAATACAATATGGTTTCCAAATTGCCTTTTCAATTGTGAAACCTTGATGTACTTGGACACTGGGGACTGGAGATTGTTAATGGTTAGAAAGCTCCAGTCTCATTATCCCTCAGCGGAGCGCACACACACTCATGTTTGGCTTTATAATTAATTTAGCTCTGAATATTAATTAGGTGAGAAAAAACTATTTCTTCTTTGTTAATCAGATTAGAAATTATTACTGGATTCCCAATTAGCTCCTTAATTGAAGCTCTGTGAGCTTGTTTGTGTGAAGCTGTGTTCGTTCCAAAACGAATACCCTATATGCTAATTTCTGGATGGAACAGGACAGGGTTATTGAACAGGAGAAACAAAAATCTGTCTGTGTTTTATTCTTTTGATCAAGAGCCAAAGCAAATCATGGAGGTCAATTTCAAAGGGAAAGTTTTACTTGCTTTAATTGTTCTGGGAGTTCAGTGACTAAGGGAAGGTTATGCATAAAGACTTATGTATCATAAACATACCGCTTCCTTTGATGGGCTAATAAGAAATGAGTCATTTGCGGCCTGAATTCCGAACTTATTCGTATTTACTGAGACGCTTAATGATGCCTTAATTCAAAGACTCTCAGTTTACCTTTCAACCTATTATCTCACGTAGATCTCCTTCCACAAAATGTCATTTCTCTGTGTGATATATATTTTCCTGTGTTACATGTTGTTTGAGACAACGGCAGATTAAGACATACACAGTAAGGCGATGGATAATTAGGGAGGATGAGAGGTGGAAAACGACAGCGTCACACACTTCTTCCCTTAACCATCTGGTGGCACTGTTCCAGCTCCTTCAGGTCCTTCACGTTACCTCATCTATAGTCATCATTCCATTACAAGACCAAAAGCCTCCGTGCAAACTAACTGAACAAAGGATGCCACTGTGGAGATGGTTTGCGGTTAAGCTTATGTGATAGATCTGATCTGTCTCCCATACAGTCAGATAGCACATGACCTGCTCATGGTTCCACTCACCTCTGTCCTCTATTGACGAAATGTTTGTCATTATTGGTCCTGGAAGATGTGGGCATCAATACTATTAACAATGAATCCAAGTGTATCTAAGGTCACCTCTCTGGTCACTCTGGTAACCTCTGGTAAATATCTAAAAACATTCCAGATACAAAACATCCTAATAGTATGTGAGATATTAGGCTGTATACATACACATACTGAATTTCCATCATACCTACTGACCACAGAGAGCACTTCATGACATATATCACCTCATATCTATGGTGATGATCAACTCTCAGCGGCAGTTTTGCATTAGAATTCATTAGTCATAATTGGTGGAAGATTTCATTACGTGCTAATAAAGAAAAGGAGCTCATTTAGACTGGCTAATGCTTTGGTATTACAATCATTCTTAATTCTGCTGAGATAATATTATCTCTTGGTAGGAGAGATCATTTAAATGTTAATAGGCAACCTCCTTTCTCTTGTTTTTTACTGCCTCCCCTCGTCAGTGTGGAGTATGCTGTACTGTACATGGGTTTCATTAAGAACAACAGCCTCTGTACTGAAGGAAGACAGAAGTAGATAAAGGCCCAGTGTTATCGCACTGCATGTTGTATGGGGGAAAATATACAAAATATTTGTAAAATGCCAAATCTGTGTATATGTCAACAAAGAACTTCCAGTCAGAAATAAAGTAAAAGAAAAGGACCAAATTCTCCTAAGTAGCTACAACATAATGCAACGAAATAAAAAACTCCCTTCCCTAATGCACCCCTCCCTTAGCAGCTCTCCTTTGCGTGGGACAGGATGGCTTTACAGCCGCGGGTCACGCCATGAGCTAATTCCCTCATAGGACGGCCCTTTATATGAAAAAGGTTCAGCTAGCCCTCTGTCATCTCAACATTTTGACTGTCAGAGCCTCCCCTCCTTGGCCCTCCTCAGTCCTAATGAGCCATCTCCTGGGGCAAGGTTTTAGTCCCACCAGGGGTAAAGAGGCCATCATGTTGCTCATTTAAATATGACAGATAGCCATGACTTCCACCTAATTGTGTGCATGTGTTGGCTCATTTATTTTGGTTGTAAAACATTCTGCCCCATATTCTTTCCCCTCCCCACTGGTAGGCCGGCTGTGAGCAATTTGGTGAAGCAGGGACTTTTTTTTATGGGATTGGAGAGGCTTTGAGACCGGCCTCTCTCTGATGTCTAAGAACGCCCACCGACTCACATACAAAGGGATACACTTACAAGGCACTCAAAACATTCTAAACGCATAACCATACCCATTCATGTATGCACACACGTATGCACACGTACATGCACACATACAGACACACACACTCACAAACATACCCAGACACACTGATACGAGACCACTGGGGACTGTGTGATTGCTGTCTGTGGCACATTTCGAAGCGGTAAATGTCAAAAACATCCTGAATAAGACCTGAATGTATGAGAGACACCGTTAGCTGGCATATGAAATGTTGATGCCCTAAAGCATGTAGATTGTTTATTGACTGGCATAAAAAGGGAAATGTGGGACAATAAAAAAGTGTGTCTGGTCTTACTCCATTTCTAATTCTAATTAGTTCGGTTGATTTCTGAATTCTATTTGAATGTGTTCGCCTACCTCTTCATGTCAGCCGGGTTGTAATTTCCCGAAATAAACAAGCAATTAAAGGAATAATTTACTTAATACGCTGCCTTGCTAAAGTGGTCCACTGGTATAACTCTTTGGCTTGCACAGAATAGGTCCCTCGGATGTAGACACAATTTGTTCAGTAATATTCTTTCCCTGCCTCAATCAGGCACAATTATGGCTCCTTCAATGTAAACAAGGCCCTCCCCTACTTTCTGTCACTTGACAGGCTAGTGACATTTGCCAGGTGGTATTTTGCGCTACGATGTCCTGTCTGACATAAGTGAAATTCCCTGTAAACATCCTGTTTGTCCAATGGACAAAACGATGTGTGCATAATAATGAGAGGTAACTGACAGTGATGCATGGACTGTTTACAATAACTTTTTGAGATAGGCTGCACCTCTAAAATTCCCCCATGCCCTTCTCACTACTGGTTAGAGATCAGTTGTATCTTGCACAACAGACACAGTAGAGCTGTAGGGTACATCTACATTGTGCAAAGGTTGATTCCACCATTAATTTGGTCCGTTGCTATACTGTAGCAGCATTAAGACTGTGTGTGGAGCCCTGAGGGGTGTAGAACTGGCTGACTGCTGTGATAACCCTGCCATTGGTGACTTCACTGTGAGGTGATGCTGTATACAGGTGAGACGGCTGACCCTCCAGCTAAACAGGAAAGGTGGGGTGTAGCCTACAACACATGGTCCCACCGCACAGAGAAAATATGACCGAGAGGCCAACCACAGGAACAATGAAAGGAGTGATTGTGGTTGATGAGTTCATGCAGGTAACAAACTATAACTGAATTATTAGCTAAAACACGAGTGGAAATCGAATAGCTGTGAGAAATCCTATGTCCTTGACACAGATGATAATTTGTATTATTCTACCAATATAAGGTAATGTAATACAGTCTTATGTGTACAGTGACTCTTGAGTCATTTACATATTATGTAAAGTGAGACACAAGGTCAGTAACTTCAATTCCTTGGTAAAAAAAAAGTTAATCGACCAGTGATGTGTTACTGTATTTGTTATTGATCGTGATATCACTGTCTGTCTGTCCGTCCAGGGTAGTGTGGGGCCAGGCTGTATTGATTCTCACTGATCTGCTTATACAGTCTGAACACAATCTGTCATGGCTACCTGAGAATTGGTGGTGACGGTAGCACATAAACTGCTGAGCGTCATCATGGTATCTGGGCAAAGACTGGGGAACGTAAAGTATGTGAGTCATAATTATGTTGTCTATCTAAAGTATGTGAGTCGTAATTATGTTGTCTATGGCAGGTAGCCTAGCAGTTAGCACATTGTGCCTTTAACCAAAAGGTAACTGATTCGAACACCGAAGTTGACAAGGTGAAAAATCTGTCGATGTGCCCTTGAGCAAGGCACTTAAAGGGATACTTTGGGATTTTGGCAAAGTCAGATGAACTCGTGGATACCCTTTATTATTTTTTTTGGGGTACTTGTACCTCTTTTTCTCCCCTAATTTTGTGATATCCAATTGGTAGTTACAATCTTGTCCTATCGCTGCAACTCCCCTATGGACGTGGGAGAGGCGAAGGTTGAGAGCCATGTGTCCTCCGAAACACTACCCTGCCAAGCCGGACTGCTACTTGACACATTGCTCGCTTAACCCGGAAGCCAGCTGCACCAATGTGTCAGAGGAAAAACCGTCCAGCTGGTGAACGAAGTCAGCTTGCAGGCGTCCGGCCCGCCACAAGGAGTCGCTAGAGCGCGATGGGACAAGGTAATCCCGGCCAGGCAAACCCTCCCCTAACCTGGGCGACACTGGGCCAATTGTCTCCCAGTCACGCGCCACCCGGGATGCGTGGATACACTTTTTATGTCTCTGTGTTCAGTAGGAAGGAAGTTAGAGGTAGTTTTATGAGCCAATGCTAACTAGCATTATCGCAATTACTGGAAGTCTATGAGTATCTGCTAGCAATGGTATCCAAGAGTTCTGACTCTGGGAAAGCAGATAAAGGGCCTCATTGCCAAAATCCCAAAGTATCCCTTTAACCCTAATTTGTTCCAGGGGCGCCATACTACTATGGCTGACCCTGTAAAACAACACATTTTACTGCACCTATGTGATAATATGTGATCTTTTTTTCACCTTTATTTAACCAGGTAGGCTAGTTGAGAAAAGGTTCTCAAAGGAGCAAGATAAATACATAAATACAGTATGGGGATGAGGTAGTTGGATGGGCTATATTACAGATGGGCTATGTACAGATGCAGTGATCTGTGAGCTGCTCTGACAGCTAGTGCGTAAAGCCAGTGAGGGAGATATGAGTCTTTAGCTTCAGTGATTTTTTGCAGGTCGTTCCAGTCATTGGCAGCAGAGAACTGGAAGGAAAGGCGGCCAAAGGAGGAATTGGCTTTGGGGGTGACTAGTGAGATATACCTGCTGGGGAAAAAAAAAAAAAAAAAAAAAAAAAAAAACTAGAATTTGTTTTTTCCCTCATGACTTAATGATGCTATATTTAAGAAAAAAGGCATGAGGGGTTGTGGTATATGGCCAATATACCACGGCTAAGGGCTGTTATTAAGCACAACACAACGTGGAGTGCCGGATACAGCCCATAGCCATTGTATATTGGCCATATACCACACACCTCCGAGGTGCCTTATTGCCACTATAAACTGGTTACAAACGTAATTAATACAGTAAAAATCTCATATAACCACGGCTTTCAGCCAATCAGCGTTCAGGGCTTGAACCAGCCAGTTTATAATAATCAATACAACCGGAGTCGTCGAGTGTAAAGAACGTTGTGCTGATTGCTTAGCGAGTTCCACTTTCCCCAGATTCAGCTCACATGAGGCTCGAAACCAAAACCTCTGCTTTGCTAGCACACGTGACCGACCTCCCGAAATGTCTTACCAGTCAGTGCCAACGAAGATTTTACAAAAAAAATGTAGCAACACTTCACACTGAGGAGTAAGTTTCAGTCATTCCCATGTACTTCATTCACCCCTCAAACTAGATCCGAGTCGCTAAGCACCACTAACGGGGGCCAGTGTGCTGCTAACAGTTTAGCTTCCTCTACTGTCCGACTTCCCCATACTGGGCTTGAAACAGTGATCCTCTGTTTTACAAAACACTTGACCGCCCTCCTTGATAACATTCCAATGGGTTGAGCCACCCAAAAAATACCGATTGGATAGCTCCATCCGCGACACTGGGCTTCAAGTACAAGAGCAGAAAGAACCTGGAACCTAGCATCTAATAGCACTGAAACTGACATGAATTACTGTGTGTTTAATCAGAGGAGGGAATTACATTGTTTTACAGTCAGGCCACCTGCATCAGAGGGGGGGTGGAGGGAGGGAGGGAAGGATGAAGGGGCAAGGTGAAGGAGGAAGAAATCCATTAAATGGAGAGTGAACAATGGAATGAGAACGTGGGCATGCAAGAGAGTCATATAGGTTTAGAGAGAGACCATCATTTTCTGACACCACGAGGGCTAATATCCTTATCAAAGCATTTTATATCTTAATGTCCAATTCCACAACATAACTTCCACTCATCATGAAATTTAACGACAGCCCATTACGCCTGTTGAATGACATCAAATATCAAATCCGATTTTCCTTGAAGATTTCTCACACGCCGTCACAACTATAACAACTATGACAACGAATGACTAGCCTACAGTTAGGTAGACAGGGAATGTCAGAGCCCCAGGTAGGTCGACTCCTTCCCTGTCCCTCTCTGTGTGTCTGATGCTGCGGTGCTGGGTCTGATGCTAAGCTGTTAGGTCTGATGCTACAGTGGCGCTACGCTGCTCTCTGTGTGCCCACTGTGCCAGGCTGTGCCAGGGACCTGGCGCCATCCCAGCATGGCACAGTGTGACGACATGTCCCGACCTTCTGTTCTGTCACTCTGGCCCTGGTACTACCAGAAGGACCACATCCACGCCAGGCAAAACTATGTTGGCAATGCTCTGGGCATGACATACTGGAAATATGTCTGTGCCTATACTGGATGGTAATGAGACTCATGGTAATGTGTTCTTATACCTGGCCTAAAACAATGACATGGTTTCGGAGAGAGATAGCACAGCTACAGAATTTGAAAGATAATTACAGAAAATGGCCTTGGGTGACACCTGTTACCTTCTATCCATGACAGACAGGGCATGATGATGCTGGGGCATTTCCATGTAAAAGGAACCATAAACATGTGAAGTTCATAAGAGCATGTTAAACAGGGCTTCAAATGAAAGCTAATTGTCTATTATAATTGTTTTATTAAGGCATATATACATTTGTAAACCATTTTTAAACCATATTCAAACATTTGAACATGCAAAGGGATTCATTTCTGGTCAATTCATCTACCAGATAAAGTCTTACAATGTATTAGAAATACATCAAAACACAGTGATGTTGAAGTAAAGACCACTGCCAACTAATATCAACACCCTGTGCCTTGTAATTTTGTTACCAAAAACCCAAATATCTTGAAGATATTTAAACATTTATCTTCCTCATGAGGAAGGATAATGAAAGTTTGCAGAAGTAACAAGTAAAGGTAGACCTACCAATTAATTATAGTGTTTTTACTGTGTTTTATGAATGATTAAGTGGTTAAAACTCGTAATTCTGTTACCAACTTGGTAACGGAATTACTGCAATTGAATTGGATACAATGGGAAATCATAGTAGTCGCAAACCACAGTTGGGTCACTTGCTTCTGTCCT
This sequence comes from Oncorhynchus nerka, assembly GCF_034236695.1. Lineage (NCBI taxonomy): Eukaryota > Metazoa > Chordata > Actinopteri > Salmoniformes > Salmonidae > Oncorhynchus > Oncorhynchus nerka. Next base: position 57,237,678 of record NC_088413.1, read on the forward strand.
CCCTTCCTCTGGCATACTGTTATGTTCAGCTCATAAGAGTTTTTTATCTTTCTGTCATCAAAGCAAGACAGTGAAAACAGCCTGGACAACCGCTCACTCTCCCGTTCTTTCTCTACTGCTTTCTCTCTCTCTCTTCTTTCTCTCCAGTGAATGTCACCTCTCCCGACACTGACACCTACCATGACAATTACCCCCTACCCTCTTTCCATTTACTGTAACAAGCATCCTTACCAACCAACACCGGATGTTGAAAATTATTTGACATTTTGGTCCGTTCTGGCCGGACCAAATCTGAACCAATCATAGACGTTTACGTTTTACAAGATTGGACAGCACAGTACAGTACAGCAGAGCACAGTAGAGAACAGTACAGTACACTCACGCACACACGCGCGCACACACACACAGCGGATCCCACACATGATGATGAGAAAGGCCCCCTTTCTGATCTCTGAGTGTGTAAATCAATAGCCTTCACAAGGTGCAGACAGAACACTCATCCTGCTCCCTTCATCGATACACACATTTCCACGGATGTCAGCTAAATAACAGATAAATAATACAGCCTGCTCTGCTCTACACTCCCCCCATCACTGAGTAAATCAGTGTAAGCAACCGTGCGGAGGCCTGGAGTCAATCCTGTACACTTCATACCATCACTGTCAGCTTACCTTACTGTTCAGGTGAAATAATACTTTTAAGAAATCACCCTGATATGAACCATATGAGAACCAATTAGGGGCTGTGACAGCGCTTGTCAGTGGTTGGATGGGTGGTGTAATGAGCATACGTGTGTCCATACCTGCAGGGAAATATTGTGTGAGAGAGAGACAGTGATGGATTGTGTGTGTGTGTGTGTGTGTGTGTGTGTGTGTGTGTGTGTGTGTGTGTGTGTGTGTGTGTGTGTGTGTGTGTGTGTGTGTGTGTGTGTGTGTGTGTGTGTGTGTGTGTGTGTGTGTGTGTGTGTGTGTGTGTGTGTGTGTGTGTGTGTGTGTGTCTGCCTGCCTGCCTGCGTGCGTGCGTGCGTAAGTACGAGAGAGCGCGAGAGAGACAGAAGGAAAGACAGAGAGAGTTTGTGTGAGTGTAAGGGAATAGCATAGCAGCCTGATTAGCACAGCCAGGTCACGTGTGATATAAGTCAGTATTTGATGTCCATCCATGTCTGAGGCCGTAGAGAGATGATGTGGAAACCGGCCACTAGGGGCAACATTGAGCGCTGTTAACTTCAAGTAGGTTTCGGTTTTGCTAGGGTGGTGTGGATGGGCATGGTGGACCAGTATAAGCATCTGCCTCGCTCTCGCACGCACGCGCGCACACACACACACACACACACACACACACACACACACACACACACACACACACACACACACACACACACACACACACACACACACACACACACACACACACACATACACACACATCTGCCTCTGAATCCAAAGGTTGCAAGTTCGAATCCAGCAATATAAAGTTGTTTCAAATCTTAACCCTTACCTTAACCATTCGGTTAATGCCTAACCTTAAGATTTCGGTGTTAATGCCTTAACTTAACCCTAACCTACCTTAAAAATGTGAAGTTAATGCCTAAACGTACCCTAAACACTTTGAAATTTGACATTTGAGAAACATGAACGATCGTCTAATTCTGACATGAGACTGTGAGACTTAGTTGCAGCGGCATGCCGGTACGGTAGCACAGTGTCTGAATAAAGACATATTTCCTAGCCTCCCTTTGACAAGCAGGCACCATTCAATCATCTAAGTCCCATTCAATCACATTCCTGAGAGGACAGATGGGGCTGGACTAATTCCATAGCTTCTCTCCATATAATACAGTGCATTCGGAAAGTATTCAGACCCCTTGACTTCTTCCACATTTTCTTACCTTACACCCTTATTCTAAAATGTATTCTAAAATCTTCCCTTATCAATCTACACACAATACCCCATAATGATGAAGCAAAAACAGGTTTTTAGAAATGTTTGCTAATAAAATAAAGTACAAAAATGAAATCTTACATTTACATAAGTATTCAGACCCTTTACTCAGTACTCTGTTGAAGCACCTTTGTCAGCGATTACAGCCTTGAGTCTTCTTGGGTATGATGCTACAAGTTTGGCACACCTGTATTTCGGGAGTTTCTCCCATTCTGCTCTGCAGATCCTCTCAAGCTCTATCAGGTTGGATGGGGAGCATCGCGAGCATTGCTGGACACCTATTTTCTGGTCTCTCCAGAGATGTTCGATCAGGTTCAAGTCCGGGCTCTGGCTGGGCCACTCAAGGACATTCAGAGATTTATTCCTGAGTTGTCTTGGCTGTGTGTTTAGGCTCATTGTCCTGTTGGATGGTGAACCTTTGCCCCAGTCTGCTCTGGAGCAGGTTTTCATCAAGGATCTCTCTGTACTTTGCTCCGTTCATCTTTCCCTAGATCCTGACTGGTCTTCCAGTCCCTGCAGCTGAAAAAACATCCCCACAGCATGATGTTGCCAGCACCACGCCTCACCATAGGGATGGTGCAAGGTTTCCTCCAGAAATGACACTTGGCATTCAGGCCAAAGAGTTCAATCTTGGTTTCATCAGACCAGAGAATCTTGTTTCTCATGGTCTGAGATTCCTTTAGGTGCCCTTTGGCAAACTCGAAGCGGGCTGTCATGTGCCTTTTACTGAGGAGTGGCTTCCTTCTGGCCACTCTACCACAAAGGCCTGATTGGTGAAGTGCTGCAGAGATTGTTGTCCTTCTGGATGGATCTCACATCTCCACAGAGGAACTCTAGAGCTCTGTCAGAGTGACCATTGGGTTCTTGGTCACCTTCTTGGCCAAGGCCCTTCTCTCCCGATAGCTCAGTCCGTGCGGACAGCTCTAGGAGGAGTCTTGGTGATTCCAAACTTCTAACATTTAAAAATTATGGCACCAACTGTGTTTTTGGGGACCTTCGATGCTGCAGAAATGTTTGGCACCTTTCGCCAAATCTGTGCCTCGACACAATCCTGTCTCAGAGCTCTGCGGACAATTCTTTCGACCTCATGGCTTGATTTTTGCTCTGACATGCACTGTTAACGGCGGGACCTTACTGTATATAGACAGGTGTGTACCTTTCGAAATCATGTCCAATCAAATGAATTTACCACAGGTGGACTCCAATCAAGTTGTAGGAACATCTCAAGGATGATCAATGGAAACAGGATGCACCTGAGCTCAATTTCAAGTATCATAGCAAAGGGTCTGAATACTTATGTAAATAAGATATTTTTTTTTTTTATTTGTATTATTCTTTTTTTTAATACACCAGTTTTCGCTTTGTCATTATGGGGTATTGTGTGTGGATTGATAAGGGAAATGTTTCATTCAATCCATTGTAGAAAAAGGTAACGTAACAAAATGTGGAAAAAGTCAATGGTTCTTGACTTCACTGTATATGTGCTGACACACACACACATATACATACATGCTCACGCACGCACACACACACACACACACACACACACACACACACACACACACACACACACACACACACACACACACACACACACACACACACACACACACACACACACACACACACACACACACACACACACTCATGTATTATAAGCTGCAGTTCATTTTAATGTGTGAACCTACTGTATAGTACTAGTACGGTATGCATCTGTTCCTTTATGAGCAGTGCTCTATGCCTCCAGGGTAGTTCTGATGAGGTAGGAACCTCTCATTCACACCCAGCACTGACACTAGACACAGCATCTCACACAGACAGAATGTGTCAGAGAGGCTGGCTGCTATCAGGCAGCAGATAATTGTGTGGCCTCCTGGAGAGGCATCCCCTGGGGTTTGCAGTGGCCCCTGGCCATCAACGTCACAACATCTTTCTCTAAAATGAAAGACAGCAGAGAGAGAGAGAGAGAGAGAGAGAGAGAGTGAGAGACAGACAGACAGACAGGCAGACAGACAGAAACAGAAACAGAGAGAGAGAGAGAGAGAGAGAGAGAGAGAGAGAGAGAGAGAGAGAGAGAGAAAGACAAGACAAGGCAAGAAGGGCCTTCTATGCCATCAAAAGGAACATCAAATTCAACGTAACAAAAAATACTTTAATCAGTTATGGAACCCATTGGCCTTTATGGTTGTGAGGTCTGGGGTCCGCTCACCAACCAAGAATTCACCAGGAATTGATTCCCAAACCTTCCATAACAAAGCCATCACCTACAGAGAGAAGAGAAGAAGAAGAGTCCCCTAAAGCAAGCTGGTCCAGGGGCTCTGTTTACAAACATAACATTGTGGTAGAGTGGCCCCAGGACAGCAACACAATTAGACCCAATCAAATCATGAGAAAATAAAAAGATAATTACTTGACACATTGGAAAGAATTTACAGAAAAACAGAGCAAACTAGAATGTTATTTGGCCCTAAACAGAGAGTACACAGTGGCAGAATACCTGACCACTGTGACTGACCCAAAATAAAGGAAAGCTTTGACTATGTACAGACTCAGTGAGCATAACCTTGCTATTGATAAAGATTGCCTTAGGCAGAACTGGCTCTCAAGAGAAGACAGGCTATGTGCACACTGCCCATAAAATGAGGTAGAAACTGAGCTCCACTTCCTAATCTCCTGCCAAAAGTATGACCATATTAGAGACACATATTTCCCTCAGATTTCACAGAATCAAAGAATTAGAAAACAAATCCAATTTTGATAAAGTCTTATCTATTGGGTGAAATAACACAATGTGCAATCACAGCATCAAGATTTGTGACCTGTTGCCACAAGAAAGGGGCAACCAGTGAAGAACAAACACCATTGTAAATACAGTACTGTATATAGACATAATATGATATTTGAAATGTCTTTATGCTTTTTAAACTTTTGTGAGTGGAATGTTTACTGTTCATGTTTACTGTTCATTTTTCATTTTTTATAATCAAGAGAGAGAGAGAGAGAGAGAGAGAGAGAGAGAGAGAGAGAGAGAGAGAGAGAGAGAGAGAGAGAGAGAGAGAGAGAGAGAGAGATTGTTAGCATTGCCAGAGGGGAGTCAAACATGTACAGTAGTTATACAGTACAGTGTGTGAGCAAAGCCATGTGAAGGAGAAAACCCATGGTTAAAGACATTTTTAAAGAGCGTTGTAAGCCACTAAATCAGTGTGTTGGACTACTGATTGAGTAACTATTATAGGCTAAACATATTGTTTCAAATGACATAAAGTCATCAAGGATGTGTTGCTGAACATATACATCCTAATATGTGAGGGCATCACTTTCCCCACTACACATGGATCCATATGGATAGAGAGAGTGGAATCCAGCATCAGTAAATATTTGGGCAATCATTATCCCTCCTCTCCTCTTCTCTCGTTCCCTCCCTCGTTCCCTCTCTCATAAGTGCCAGTGTCGCCCTGCTACTGACACCTGACCCCTGCCGGACAGCAGGGTCAACACCAGAGTTAATGACTGAGCAACCTGACGGGATAATATACAGCCACACAGGCTACAGGGAGGGAAGAGGATTTACATAGGATTTGGCTATTGGCCTGAGGGGCTTATCTCAACAGAGACACAGGAAACAATTAAATCAAACATTGTGTTCCTAGCTGTCCATTCAACTTTCTCGGGACAGGCAGGGCCTATCAACACCTCCAAGACTAGAAGTGTAGAAATGAGGAGGCAGACCGTTTTTACCCAGAGAGAGCAGTTGTGTTTGTAGAGGCTGGAGGGAAATGAACCACGGTCCAGCTTGAACACATACAGCCGGTCACATCGTCATTAGGAAGAGTCCACACTGGAATGGAGAGGTATGGTAAGGCGGTAGAAGCAACACTGATGTGAAGACTCTACTGTAGCTTCAAACTGCCTATGCACACTTATGACCAGCAAAGTGAGGTTAATCCTGTCTGTCTATGCTTAGGGTCCATGAGGAAGGATTTGGTGTCAATGCACAGAACCATAGTATTTTGGATCCTGAGTGGCTAGCAGTAACATGCTGACACCATTTTGTCTACTTAGTTGAAAATTAATGCCTTGCACTTTTACGATGTTATCCCACTTGGCGTGAATTCTGACGCTCCTGGTATGTCTGACACCCAGGGCTGGAAAATAGAGAAACCAAATATGTGTGTGAGTGTGTGAGTGAGTGCATGTGTATGTACAGAGCCGGTCCTGACCTCCCTGGGGTCCTAAGCAAAATTCTGCTTAGGGGCCCTCCTATCTGACCCGTGAGCCATGTAAACCATTTGCCATTGCCACACAGCCACACCTGATACCCCAGTGCTCCCACTACAATCCTCCCTCCTTTAAAACAGTTTGCTCCATCTGACGGTCTAAGAATAAGTAGACCTATACAGAACATAATGAGGTATAAACAAACAATATTTATTGAATAGAATATTTTCTATAGAATCTTAAGATAAGTGAATATTAATATTAACATAAATAAGAAATTGTAGAAAATATCAAATGTAGAAATAATAAAATATAACACTGAGCTTTGGCTCTGCTGCCTGGTAATTAGTCCAGTCCTCACAATATTATACAATTAGCCATCTCTATACAATGTAAACATGAGCCTATAGGCTATGGCTGCAGCTGTACGTCTCAAAATAGTGAAATAAAACCTATACACCTGTGTGATTAACTTTGGTTCCCTCTACAGCCTGGGCATTTTCAGCATCAGCACGGACACCAGTCTATCTGAACTGTCTGGAAGAAGTTGAGAATGTATGTCACATAGTTAGTGAAGCAGTCATTTACACAAGTGCACTTCTGCCATACAATCTTAAATGTTACTAAGTGTGTAAACATTTGAATGTTCAAATTAAAATCTTACCATCAAAATATTCCTCTTCTGCACTTTGTTGAGGCAAAATCATCAACGATGTTCTCATGATTTAGGCTCATGATGGCCAGACCACTCAAAATGTTCCTGTGATATGGAAGACCTCAGGTAGCTTTTGATTTTCAGCTTTAATTTGGATTTCTCTGCCGATGCTACTGTTACTGGTAGGGTGACTGCAATTCTTCCTTGACTTCAAGGATTTTCAGTGCGTCAGTCACTGCTTCATCAGGAGCCTCATAGCAGAACAGCCTCCACGTTAATTCCTTCACAAATGCTTTTGGCTGTTGTCTGGGCCTCAGAGAATCCAGTTTCCCGGTATGTAGTGAGGGAGGCCTTTGCATTTGAGATTAAATTCACTGCGATATCTAACTGCATTGAGGCGGATTGGAGGAGCTTGTTCACCTTGTTTGTCATTGTCAGTATCTCACACATACGACACAGCAAATCAAGAAGCCAGAGACTGGGTGATACTTATGAAACGTGTAAGGACGTCCCACCATCTCTTTCTTTCAGCCAGAGACTGGGTGATACTTATGAAACGTGTAAGGACGTCCCACCATCTCTTTCTTTCAGCCAGAGACTGGGTGATACTTATGAAACGTGTAAGGACGTCCCACCATCTCTTTCTTTCAGCCAGAGACTGGGTGATACTTATGAAATCTCTTTCTTTCAGCCAGAGACTGGGTGATACTTATGAAACGTGTAAGGACGTCCCGCCATCTCTTTCTTTCAGCCAGAGACTGGGTGATACTTATGAAACGTGTAAGGACATCCCGCCATCTCTTTCTTTCAGCCAGAGACTGGGTGATACTTATGAAACGTGTAAGGACGTCCCACCATCTCTTTCTTTCAGCCAGAGACTGGGTGATACTTATGAAACGTGTAAGGACGTCCCACCATCTCTTTCTTTCCGCCAGAGACTGGGTGATACTTATGAAACGTGTAAGGACGTCCCACCATCTCTTTCTTTCAGCCAGAGACTGGGTGATACTTATGAAACGTGTAAGGACGTCCCACCATCTCTTTCTTTCAGCCCCCAAAATTGTAATTTGTATCTGGTCAAGAGTCTGTCCCCGATTTAGGCGCAGATCAAGTTCTCTCCACTTAATCATATTGTCTGTGTGTTCAGGACTACCCTCGTGGTGTTTCAGAATGGTGTTGATATTTGACCAGTCATTCACACCTTCCTTTATTACTTTGTAGTCTTTTGTAGAAAAGAGCTTACAGCAAAAGCAATACTCAGCGTTGTTTTTGATTGAGTATGAAAGCCATCTCCTGGTAATCTCTTCCCCATTTGACAGCAGTCTCTGTACGCGCCCCCTAGAGGGAGGGGTACTGTCACATCCTGATCTGTTTCACCTGTCCTTGTGCTTGTCTCCAACCCCTCCATGTGTCACCCATCTTCCCCATTATCCCCTGGGTATTTATACCTACGTTTTCGGTCTGTCTGTGCCAGTTGGTCTTGTTTGCCAAGTCAACCAGTGTTTTTCTCCTAGCTCCTGTTTTCCCCCCAGTCTCTGTTTTTCTAGTCCTCCTGGTTCTGACCCTTGCCTGTCCTGACTCTGAGCCCGCCTGCCTGACCCTTGCCTGTCCTGACTCTGAGCCCGCCTGCCTGACCACGAGCCTGCCTGCCGCCCTGTACCGTTTTGGACTCGATTTTGAACTCTTGCCTGTCCCTGACCTGCCTTTTGCCTGACACTTGGACCATAATAAATATCAGAGCTCAAACCATCTGCCTCCTGTGTCTGCATCTGGATCTTGCCTTGTGTCTTTAAAATCTGTTAAGACCGGGGGCCAATCTGCTGGGTAATTTGGTGGAGCAGCAATTAGGGTCTGAGCTTCTTGTATCTGATGCTGGCTGTGCTAGTCCTGGCTGAGGCTGCCTGTACTCTACCTGGGTCTGTGTTAGTACTTGCTGAAGATGGCTGTATTGGGTCTGTGTTAGTACTTGCTGAAGACGGCTGTATTGTGTCTGTGTTAGCATTTGCTGAAGCTGCCAGTACTGGGTTTGTGTTAGTACTTGCTGAAGACCGCTGTATTGGGTCTGTGTTAGTACTTGCTGAAGACGGCTGTATTGTGTCTGTGTTAGCATTTGCTGAAGCTGCCAGTACTGGGTTTGTGTTAGTACTTGCTGAAGACAGCTGTATTGGGTTTGTGTTAGTACTTGCTGAAGACGGCTGTATTGGGTCTGTGTTAGTATTTGCTGAAGCTGCCAGTACTGGGTTTGTGTTAGTACTTGCTGAAGACGGCTGAATTGGGTCTGTGTTAGTATTTGCTGAAGCTGCCAGTACTGGGTCTGTGTTAGTACTTGCTGAAAACAGCTGTATTGGGTCTGTGTTAGTACTTGCTGAAGACGGCTGTATTGGGTCTGTGTTAGTACTTGCTAAAGACAGCTGTATTGGGTCTGTGTTAGTACTTGCTGAAGACGGCTGTATTGGGTCTGTGTTAGTATTTGCTGAATCTGCCAGTACTGGGTTTGTATTAGTACTTGCTGAAGACAGCTGTATTGGGTCTGTGTTAGTACTTGCTGTATTGGGTCTGTGTTAGTATTTGCTAAAGACAGCTGTATTGGGTCTGTGTTAGTACTTGCTAAAGACAGCTGTATTGGGTCTGTGTTAGTACTTGCTGAAGACGGCTGTATTGGGTCTGTGTTAGTATTTGCTGAAGCTGCCAGTACTGGGTTTGTGTTAGTACTTGCTGAAGACAGCTGTATTGGGTTTGTGTTAGTACTTGCTGAAGACGGCTGTATTGGGTCTGTGTTAGTATTTGCTAAAGACAGCTGTATTGGGTCTGTGTTAGTACTTGCTAAAGACAGCTGTATTGGGTCTGTGTTAGTACTTGCTGAAGACGGCTGTATTGGGTCTGTGTTAGTATTTGCTGAAGCTGCCAGTACTGGGTTTGTGTTAGTACTTGCTGAAGACAGCTGTATTGGGTCTGTGTTAGTACTTGCTGAAGCTGCCAGTACTGGGTTTGTGTTAGTACTTGCTGAAGACGGCTGTATTGGGTCTGTGTTAGTATTTGCTGAAGCTGCCAGTACTGGGTCTGTGTTAGTATTTTCTGAAGCTGCCAGTACTGGGTCTGTGTTAGTACTTGCTGAAACCGGCTGTACTGGGTCTGGGTTTGTACTGGCTGATGCTGGATGTGGATCAACTGAGTCTGTTCTTGTACTGGCTGATGATCCAGCATCTCCTCTACTGACAAACTTAAGCATAGCTGGACTGGTACCCACAGAGGTTGCTGCTGGAAAGTGTGAGTTTCGTTCTGTGCATGCACATACGATTGTTCACGTGCGACACGGTTATCTTTTCCGAGCTGCAGTTTATAAACACTGTTGCCGTTTATCAAATGTAATAAATAGTTGTACCTCACTCTCAGTTTTGTCAGGCACAAAGTCACAGAACACAGCCCTGGAAGTGGCTGGCAAGCAAGCAAGACACAGACAGACCAAGAGATGCACTGCCCAGCTAGGTTAGCGAGACAGACTGACTAGAGAGATGCACTGCCCAGCTAGCACATCAACTTAACCTTACTGTTATTTGCTGACATCAAACTTGGAGAGGAGAGAACACAAGTTTACCTGATTGCTGTTCCTGTAACTCACTCTCATGCTGTTTTTTTTTCTCTTGTCGTGACCAGAAAGAGAGTTCCGCTTCATCCTCTCATCAAAGTTGTAAACATTAACACCCGCTTACACACGAGGGCCCTTGCGTAATTTGCGTAGTGAGCTTATAGGGCCGCCTGGCTCTGTGTATGTGAGAAAGAGGATTGAGAAATGTGAGAGAGAGGGAGGGAAAGAAAGTGAGAACATCAGTCTGTATGTGTGGGCACTTTCATCATGAAGTGCTTTGAGAGGCTATTCAAGGACGATTTCACCTCCACCTTACCCGACACTCTCGACATACTTCAATTTGCATACCGCCCCAACAGAGCCACGGATTATGCAATAGCCACTGCACTCCACACTGCCCTATCCCACTTGGGCTAGAGGAATACCTGTGAAAATGCTGTTCATCGACTACAGCTCAGCTTTCAACACCATAGCGCCCTCCAAGCTCATCACTAAGCTCAGGGCCCTGGGACTAAACTGTGCAACTGGGTCCTGAACTTCCTGACAGGCCAGGCCCAGGTGGTGAGGGTAAGCAACTGCACCTCCACCACGCCCCCTCCTTCACTCCCTGTTCACCCATGACTGCATGGCTACACAGGACTCCTACTCTATCAACAGTGGTAGGCCTGATCACCAACAATGGCGAGACAGCCTACAGGGAGGAGGTTAGTGCCCTGCGGAGTGGTGCCAGGAAAATAACCTCTCCCTCAACGTCAACAAAACGAAGGTGCTGTTCGTGGACTACAGTAGACAGCAGAGAGAGCACGCCCCCACACAGACACTGTGGTGAAGAAAGCGCAACAGCTCCTCTTCAACCTCAGGAGGCTGAAGAAATTTGGCATAGCTCGTAAAAACTTATACAGATGCACCATCGAGAGCATTCTGTCGGGCTGCATCACTGCCTGGTTTGGCAACTGCACTGCCCACAACCACATGGCTCTCTAGAGGTGGGGGCGGTCAGCTCAGCGCATCATCGAGGGCCCACTGCCTGCCCTCCAGGACATCTACATCACCCGTTGTCATAGGAAGGCCAAAAAGATCATCAAGGACCTCAACCACCCGAGCCACAACCTGTTCAACCTGCAACCATCGAGCAAACGGAGACAGTACAGGTGTATCACAGACGGGACGAGAGACTGAAAAACAGCTTCTATCTCCAGGCAATCAAACAATTGAACAGCCATCTCTAGCCGGGCCCGATTCTCTGCCCTGCTCAATGTGTATAGAGACGTTGATCACTGGTCACTTAAACAATATTTACATACCGTTTGACCCACTTTATACATATATACCGCATTCTAGTCATGGCTCATCCTACAGTATATAACTACTGCTGTACACACCTTTTCTATTTATATACTATCCATACTGTCTATACACATAATATACATATACATATATACACTGAACAAAAATATAAACGCAACATGTAAAGTGTTCATCCCATCTTTCAAGAGCTGAAATAAAATATCCCAGAAATGTTCCAAATGCACAAAAAGCTTATTTCTCTCAAATTTTGTGCACAAATTTGTTTCCATCTCTGTTAGTGAGCAGTTCTCCTTTTCCAAAAACAATCTATCGACCTGACAGGGGTGGCATATCAAGAAGCTGATTTAACAGCATGATTATTACACAGGTGCTTCGTGTGCTGGGGACAATACAAGGCCTCTAAAATCTGGAGTTTGTCACACAAGACAATGACACAATGACAATGTCTCATCTTTTGAGGGTGCAAATAATTGGCTTGCAGACTGCAGGAATGTCCACCAGTGCTGTTGCCAGAGAATTTAATGTACATTTTTCTGTCAACATTGTGCCAACAGTTCCTCATGGTGGCGGTGGGGTTATGCTATGCACGGTCATAAGCTACAGACAACAAACACAATTGCATTTTATCGATGACAATTTTAATGCACAGAGATACCGGGACGAGATTGCCATTCATCCTCATCACTTCATGTTTCAGCATGATAATCCACGGCCCCATGTAGCAAGGAGCTCAATTCCTGGACGCTGAAAATGTTCCAGTTCTTCCATGGCCTGCATATACTGACCAGACATCTCACATGTTGAGCATGTTTGGGATGCTCTGGATTGACATGTATGACAGCTTATTCCAGGTCCTGCCAATATCCAGAAACTTCACACAGCCATTGAAGAGGAGTGGGACAACACTCCACAGGCCACAATCAACAGCCTGATCAACTCTATGCGAAGGAGATGGGCCATGCTACATGAGGCAAATGGTGGTCACACCAGATACTGACTGGTTTTCTGATCCACGCCACTACCTTTTTTTAAGGTATCTGTGACCAACAGATGCATATCTGTATTCCCAGTCATTCATAGATTAAGGCCTAGTATTTCAATTGACTGATTTCCTTATGAACTGTAACTCAGTAAAATCTTTGAAATGGTTGCGTGTTGTTTTTATATTCCAGACACTGACATTGCTCGTTCTGATATTTTTTATTTATTTTGGAATATGTGTGTATTGTTATTGTATTGCCAGATATTACTACATTGTTGTAGCTAGAAACATAAGCGGTACTTAATTTTTAAATTGTGAGGTGCCTGAAGACAAAGTGAGAAGTGAGCGCGAGGGGGGTGACCTCAGGAGCTCTGAGGTACCGGAAAGCATCACCTTTATAATAAATCATCGCATTTTTCTATTGAACACATGGGAAAATGTTGGCTTTTTATAAACGCTTTTATGCAATTATACACCATTTTACATGACTGGAGACTTTGGCATAATCAGTTTTAATGCCGCGTTCAAGACAACTGGGAACTATGAAAAAAACGAGATCCGAATGGGAAAATGTGTTTTGAACGTTCAACTCGGAGTTCCAAGTCGGGAACTCAGGCTTCTTTCTAGATCTCAGGCTTCTTTCTAGATCTCCGACATTCCGACCTGATGATCACTGACGTCATCACTGACATCATGATTCGACCATGTTTTTCGTGAGTTCCCAGTTGTCTTGAAAGCACCATAATACCGCACAAATTAACAAAATGATAGGCTACTTTGACACTGACAAACTGAGAATCTGAGATCAATAAAAATGAGGTGCTTGTGGAGACATATTGTAGAGGCTACAATGAGTAGGAAATTACAGTCCTAAAACTGCTTTCCAGTTTCACCCAATGATGCGCAGCTCACTCGCTTGATGATGGCAGATGGGCTCGTGCCAAAAGCCTCTCTCTCGCTCTTATTTTAAAACAATATTTGGAAGTTGATCAAATATTTTGACAGCCTACAGCAGACAGAAAAGTCTTCTCTTTTCAGCAGGAGCCATTTGCTTTTCCAACCTGTAATTGTATTTGGAATATTGAGAAAGGCCTGTTTTGTATGCAAGCTGTTTGTTTACTGACTGATTTATGACCATTCACGACTGTAGGTGATGCATTGTTATTGGGCTCCAATCTACAGCTAGAGCATTATTTCTTTTAAGAAGCTATTGATCCTCTGTGGCAACATCTGTGACAACATCATGGTGTAGTAGGCTATTCTGAATTATTTCATTTCTATCTGAACAGACAGCAGTAACTCTATAACTTTGGCAAATGTATTTCAATTGATCAGCTCCTCCAGAAGATAACCCTTTACGCGGCTGTGATTCTATAAGGAAATAAATAATAAATATCTAAGTGGAGAGATGAGGGTAGCAGGCTCATGTCTATCAGAGCATAGAGAGAGAGAACGATCATAGAAAGTGAATTTCATTCTAGTTCTGTGAGAGATACAGGTATGCTTCTCACACAGCCACAGCGTTGGTGATATTGGGGTGGTTGAGAAAATGCCAAGAGTCTGCAAAGCTGTCATCAAGGCAAGAGGTGGCTACTTTGAAAAATCTCAAATATGAAATGTATTTTGATTTGCTTAACACTTTTTTGTTTACTACATGATTCCATATGTGCTATTTCATAGTTTTGATATCTTCACTATTATTCTACAATGTAGAAAATAGTACAAACAAAGAAAAACCCTTGAATGAGTAGGTGTGTCCAAACTTTTGGACGATGGCATTGGAAGCCAAGTAGGGTGATTCAACATGTTTTTTTCTACTTACACACACGGAAATCAGTACCATGGACAGCCATATGATATTTAGCTTACACTGATTGGACTAAATTGTTTTTGGAATATTTTAGTTGTCACTGTATTAGACTAAGCATAGGTTATTTTATGACATTGAAATGTTAAAGTTGAAATGTTGCTAGAATAGTGGAGCCAGCTCCTGTTTTCTTTTGCGACATGCAGTAACTTTGCGACTTGCAGTCGCAATTTCAAGATTTTACAGTTCATATAAGAAAATCAGTCAATTGAAATAAATTCTTTAGGACCTACAGTAATCTATGGATTTCACATGACTGGGAATACAGATATGCATATTTTGGTCACTGATACCTTAAAAAAAGGTAGTGGCATGGATCAGAAAACCAGTCAGTATCTGGTGTGACCACCATTTGCCTCATGCAGCACGAGACATCTACATCGCAGAGAGTTGACCAGGCTGTTGATCGTGGCCTGTGGAATGTTGTCCCACTTCTTTTCAATGGCGGTGTGAAGTTGCTGGATATTGGCTGGAACTGGAACATGCTGTCGCACACGTCGATGCAGAGCATCCCAAACATGGTCAATAGGTGACATGTCCGGTGAGTAAGCAGGCCATGGAAGAACTGGGACATTTTCAGCTACCAGGAATTGTGTACAGATCCTTGTGAAACATGAGGGGATGGCGACGGATGAATGGCACAGGATCTCGTCACGGTATCTCTGTACATTCAAATTGACATCGATAAAATGCAATTGTGTTTGTTGTCCGTAGCTAATGCCTACCCATACCATAACCCCACCGCCACCATGGGGCACTCTGTTCACAGCATTGACAGCAGCAAACCGCTTGCCCACACGATACCATACACATGGTCTGCAGTTGTGAGGCTGGTTGGAAGTAGTGCCAAATTCTATAAAACGACGCAGCTTATGGTAGAGAAATGAACATTACATTCTGGTGGACAGATCTGGTGGACATTCCTGCATTCAGCATGCCAATTGCACTCGCCCTCATTGTGTTGTGTGACTAAACCGCACATTTTAGAGTGGCCTTTTATTGTCCCCAGCACAAGGTACAACCAGTGTTATGATCATGCTGTTTAATCAGCTTCTTGATATTCCACACCTGTTAGGTGAAAAGATTATCTTTGCAAAGAAAAAATGCTCACTAACGGAGATGTAAACCCATTTCTGCACACAATTTGAGAGAAATACGCTTTTTGTGTGTATGGAAAATGATTTTATTTCAGCTCATGAGACATGGGACCAACACTTGACATGTTGCATTTATATTTTTGTTCCGTGTAGAAGTGCTGCTCACAGGCATAAAAGTTGTCAAATTTACTTAAAACGAAAGTCTACTGAAGTGAGACTTGTGTTTCTTGGCTATTCATATTGTTTTGTTCACAAGCTAGGTTGTTTTCCTATGTTTGAGTTTCAACTGCTAGGGAAGAAAAGACAATTATTTGACTAGTCAGACTCAATCTCACGGGCACAAACATGACTTTAATTGCGCTACCACAGTAACCTCCCATCCCTTAAAGGGGCAGGTGAATTCTTTTGTCTCATCTGTGTATTTTGGTTAACATGTTTATTAAACCATATAAAACATGACTTACTTCTTACTAATAATACATGTTTTAGAGGCATTACAAAGCATATTCATCTGTTTTTTATGTGTTTTGTTGGTCTACTTTTAGCTTGAAAAAATATATATTTTGACTGGTTAAACATCTGAGTGACATTTTTTTACATTTTTTATCTACATGCCACAGTGGCTGGTAGACCAAAAAATGTTTTATAACCTGGTCCTTACCTTATACTTGTCTTTAGTGGAAGAAAAACCTATAATGCACCCTACCTGTCACTATATCTCTGCTAGACACTGGATTCCATATTTCTACTGGGGGCCAGCCCAGAGCACACCCAAGGAGTGGCAAGGTCAGAGGAACCAGGTTAGAGGTCTGGCCTCGGGGCAGGATGCAGGACGTGTTTGGGGTCTGAACTCTTCCTCCTGGCTCCTGGGGGAGTTGAGATAAAGCTAGTGAATGACTCCACCACCCAGTCCCACCCAGTCAGACAGCCAGGCACTGGCAGGTTGGGAGGGAACCAGGCCAAGAATAACTCCCAGCTCCTGAATCAATACACCATAGAAAAGAATGGCAGAGACTGCTGGTTGCTCAAATCCCAAAAGGTTATTGAGTCTGCTGTGTGTTACCACAGTGCAAGGGTTTGGCTTTTACAGGAGAGACACATCTGGCATCCTGGTTTTCCCCCTGGGTCACTCCCTGCTTCTACAACAACAACTAACCGCACATGCACACAAACATCCCAAGAAAGGGTATATACACACAGCCAGGAAACCTCAGTCACAGAAACAAACACACAGCCAGGAAACCTCAGTCACAGAAACAAACACACAGCCAGGAAACCTCAGTCACAGAAACAAAAAGACAGCCAGGAAACCTCAGTCACAGAAACAAAAACACAGCCAGGAAACCTCAGTCACAGAAACAAACACACAGCCAGGAAACCTCAGTCACAGAAACAAACACACAGCCAGGAAACCCCAGTCACAGAAACAAACACACAGCCAGGAAACCTCAGTCACAGAAACAAAAAGACAGCCAGGAAACCTCAGTCACAGAAACAAACACACAGCCAGGAAACCTCAGTCACAGAAACAAACACACACATTCCATCTGACACAGCCAGATAGACCAACCCATTCAAAAATGCTAGCCCTGTAGAATTCTCTGCATAAGCATCTTTACCACATCTGTGCTAACTGTGAGGTGGCATATGACTTAGTATGTGTATTTATGTGTACATAAGTATAGGTACCTGTATAAACTATTGTTAAGCCACACATACACACATCTACTGGGAACATCCCTGTGTTGCTGTGGTGACATGCCGTAGAAGAGGGGTGTTTTGCAAGTTTAAGACAGTGGGTCTCATGCCAAAGCGTAAGTCACACAATCCCGCTGTGCTGCGCTCCATCCCGCTGTCTCGCTCTCTCTCTCAGTGACAAGACAGGTCCAGACCTTGTCTCACCTGCTCCACACCTTAGCCCCAGTCCACAGGAACTCCCCAAATGCAAACTCACGGCACAGTAAATACAGGGGTAAGTCTATGTTTACTGCCACTTCAGATCTGCATTGGCAGTAAATCAAATCCATCTGCATGTAATTATCCCACGGATAAAGGTGGGGTTTCTGTTTCTGTAGGTGTCTGAGGTGACACACTTTCTGCAGCACAGGCCAGCATCTGTGTGGGAATCCTACTTACAGTCAAGCTACAAAATGCACATGTATGGTGTAGAAGTCACTGCCGGCAGAATCGCGTTATTTGAAACGAACGCTGTTCTGAGGACAGGCCTGGTTGTGGCTAGATATGTTTTGAGTCACGTCAGGGACAATTTGAGCATTTTAGCTAACCCTAACCATTTTTCTAACCTTAACCTAATTATCCTAACCTGATATGTTAATTCTCCTAACTTGCTGCGTAGGTTCTTCTAACCTATTATGAAAAGTTACTTTTGCTGTACTCCATCTAGTCAAAACTGTCAGGCCTGCCTGTAGAACAGGGTGAGTGTCCAATAACGGGATACACCTCAGTGCAGAGCCCAGCTGTTAAATATATCAGAGCTCAGAAAAACCTGCGTTTGTATTGAATAAGACCTCAAATATTCCATCCCCCTAATTTAATGTGGCTCAAATAGCTATTAGTTGTTATACTGAACAAAAATATAAACACAACATGTAAAGTGCTGCTTCCATGTTCCATGAGCTGAAATTAAAAATCCCAGAAATGTACCATATGAACAAAAATCTTATATTTTAAAGGATTATTTTATAAAGTTTTGTGCACAAATTTGTTTATATCCCTGTTAGTGAGCATTTCTCCTTTGCCAAGATAATCCATCCACCTGAAAGGTGTGGCATATCAATAAGTGCACCTTGTGCTGGGGACAATAAAAGGCCACTCAGAAATGACTGCAGGAATGTCCACCACAGCTGTTGCCAGAGAATTTAATGTTCATTTCTCTACCATAAGCCGCCTCCAATGTCTTCTTAGAGAATTTGGCAGTACGTTAAACCGGCCTCACAACTGCAGATCATGTGTATGGCGTCGTGTGGGCGAGCAATTAGCTGAGATCAACATTGTAAACAGAGTGCACCATGGTGGCGGTGGGGTTATGGTATGGGCAGGCATTAGCTATGGACAACGAACAGGCCCCATGTTGCAAGGCTCTGTTCCAGTTCCCACCAATATCCAGCAACTTCGCACATCGATTGAAGAGGAGTGGGACAACATTCCACAGGCTACAATCAACAGCCTAATCAACACTATGCAAAGGAGATGTGTCTCGCTGCATGAGGCAAATGGTGGTCACACTAGATACTGACTGGTTTTCTGATCCACGCACCTACCTTTTTTTAGGTATCTGTGACCAACAGACGCATCTGTATTCCCAGTCATGTGAAATCCATAGATTAGGGCCTAATGAATTTATTTCAATTGACTGATTTCCTTATATGAACTGTAACTCAGAAAAATCTTTGAAATTGTTGCATGTTGCATTTTTATTTTTGTTCATTACAATAATAATCCTTTCAGGTAAAATGCATTTTATGATTCCTTTTGGGAAAGCTGTGAAGACAGAGCCCTACAATGACTAGACCTGTGAATCTAGTGAGGGTTTTTCATTTCCTGTCATTTATCAATTGTACAACAGTAATATTACATGAAACAAAAGGGGAAGACAGGATGGCTCCAAAGCCCTATTCCACCGCAAAGCAATTATCATTTCCCAACTGAAAGTGACAGATCTGCTTTGTCACGCAAATATATGTCCCTGTTTATTCTCCATCTGTGGAGGCATCTGTTTCAGAATGCTTTCTTTCTCTCTCTGTTTTTCCCTCTCTCTCTCTCTCTCTCTCTCTCTCTCTCTCTCTCGTTCTCTTTCTCTTTCTCTTTCTCTTTCTCTCTCTCTCTCTCTCTCTCTCTCTCTCTCTCTCTCTCTCTCTCTCTGTCTCTCTGTCTCTCTGTCTCTCTCTCTCTCTGTCTCTCTCTCTCTCTCTCTCCTGTTTGGAATGGCTGGCTTACACCACATTTCTCACCTAAGGACTGTCATTTCCCCGAACTCAATACCCTGCAGTCCACAATGCACCTGCTGAAATTGGAGAGCCAATGCATGGGGATGCTTGACACCTAGAACAAGCATCCATGCCAAGATTCATTCAAATAGAACATATTATAAGTGTGGTTGCCCTTGCAGAGATTATTTTGTTTTGTCTTGAAGATGAATGTCTGCACTCCTGCCATGTGTAAATGTGTCCTTCTGCCCATAAGGAAATTAAATAGAGAGCCTAAGACCCAGGCATCCATTGAAAACAACGTGGAGAAAAGTTATATATCTGTCAATGTCAGGTGGAAGTGTACAGAGCAATCATTGCTGTTAAAAGCCAGCGTCACTTTAAACCTTTGTCCCCGATGTTCCTTCCCATGTCGGGTCAGGGTCCTGCTAAGTTCAAAGGCCTCAGCCCGGTGTTAAGAGTGGGGTGACAGGTCACAGGTGAAGAGGATACCAAGCAAAAACATCCATGCTGTAATGAGTAGCATTGCTATGAGTATTGGTGAGCCTCTCTCATTGAACTGGCCAGACAGATCATGAACAAGACATATGGATCAGACATCCAAGAATATGGCCATTTGAGTGGACAGGTGGTTAACCACTCTGTTGTGGCTCCCATGGACATGGTTAAAACATATTAAATGTACTAGGCCATGTCCACACATTTGCTATCATCTCTTGGTTTCCCACAGATCATTGGTTACATTATCAAGCATATACCTCAACTTCAATTGAGATATGAACCTAAAAACATGTTGTACTTTTCAAGATTTGGGAGCAGAGAGCAGCCTATTCTGACCATTATCCCACATATTCAGGCAAATAAATGGATAATAAGGATATTCTCAGACTTAAAAAAAAAATATATATATATATATATTTCACCTTTATTTAACCAGGTAGGCAAGTTGAGAACAAGTTCGCATTTACAACTGCGACCTGGTCAAGATAAAGCAAAGCAGTGTGACACAAACAACAACACAAAGTTACACATGGAATAAACAAACATACAGTCAATAAGACAACAGAAAAAAAGTATATGTACAGTGTGTGCAAATGATGTAAGATAAGGGATGTAAGGCAATAAATAGGCCATAGTGGCGAAATCATTACAATTTAGCCTTGTAAACACTGGAGTGACAGATGTACAGAAGATGAATGTGCAAGTAGAGATACTGGGAGGCAAAGGAGCAAAAAAATAAAAATAACATTATGGGGATGAGGTAGTTGGTTGGGCTATTTACATATGGGCTATGTACAGCAGAGAACTGGAAGGAAAGGCGACCAAAGAAGGAATTGGCTTTGGGGGTGACCAGTGAAATATACCTACTGGAGCGCGTGCTACGGGTGGGTGCTGCTATGGTGACCAGTGAGCTGAGTTAAGGCAGGACTTTACCTAGCAAAAACGTATAGATGACCTGGAGCCTGTGGGTTTGGCGACAAATATGAAACGAGGGCAGCCAACGAGAGCATACAGGTCGCAGTGGTGGGTAGTATATGGGGCTCTGGTGACAAAACGGATGGCACTGTGATAGACTGCATCCAATTTGCTGAGTAGAGTGTTGGAGGCTATTTTGTAAATGAGTGAAGGATGCTTTGTTGAGAAATAAGAAGCCAATTCTAAATTTAATTTTGGATTGGGGATGCTTAATGTGAGTCTGGAAGGATAGTTTACAGTCTAACCAAACACCTAGGTATTTGTAGTTGTCCACATATTCTAAGTCAGAACCGTCCAGAGTAGACATTCTGGCTGTCCTCCCCATGCCTTTTCACCTAAGTATGTTGAAGATTGGAGAGTAACGGACCCATTGAAATTAACAAGGTGCCTGCTAGGCTTCTGGAATAAGGAGCAGGACTCATAGCAACCCATTTCACACACATTGGACTTGGATCAGCAGGAGAACATTAGAGGCATGTGTGCTTGAGGAGACCAAAATATACAGGACTCTCTTCACTCAATACATAGGGGGTGGCAGTCCCTTGTTCCAACCATGAAATTATCTCTGAGTTTTCACTGGGTTACCCGCACATCTTAAATCAGGGATTTTCCTGCCATTGAATTTATTTTTCAAGATGTCTAATTCCAAACGTGTGTTTTTTGTTAACACATTTTCAGGATGAAAACTGCTTTCAGTGTAGACTTGAATGACAAAAAATAGATATAAAGTACTTAGAAAAGATAACCGACATACAGTATATCATTTTTAAATAATAGCATCTTTGAGAACTAACAATCACCAAAATAAAAGCTAGACATTTAATGAGAATTTAAATTTAATTGATTCAATGATTGTTAGTTAATGAAAATTCCACAAACAATTAATTTAGCAACAAAATAACATAGCATTAGTCATGGAAAAATGTGTACAATTGCAGGAATTTAACTTTAAAAATGTAATCATTTCTCTCAGCCCCATGGAGATTGCTGGAAATTGCTGGAAATTGCCTATTGTCTAATGGGATCCACCCCTTTTTTTCAATTTTTGCCTAAAATGACATACCCAAATCTAACTGCCTGTAGCTCAGGCCCTGAAGCAAGGATATGCATATTCTTGGTACCATTTGAAAGGAAACACTTTTAGTTTGTGGAATTGTGAAAGGAATGTAGGAGAATGTAACACAATAGATCTGCTAAAAGATAATACAAAGAAAAAAACAACCGTTCTTTTGTATATTGTTTGTACCATCATATTTGAACTGCAAGATAAAGGCCATAATGTATTATTCCAGCCCAGGTGCAATTTAGATTTTGGCCACTAGACAGCAGCAGGGTATGTGGAAAGATTTAGACTGAAACAATGAACCATTGCATTTCTGTTCAAAATGTTGTATCAAGACTACCCAAATATGCCTAATTTGTTTATTAATAACTTTTCATGTTCAGAATTGTGCAGATTAACAAGATCTGCCCATATCAGACATGTCTATGTCCTGGGAAATGTTCTTGTTACTTACAACCCCATGCTAATCGCATTAGCCTACATTAGCTCAACCGTCTCATGGAAGGGACACCGATCCCGAAGAGGTTTGCCGCACATACTGGAGATCCCAGATAGCAGTTTACACAAACATCAGCATATCACTCCCATAAGGAATATATATATACAATATATACAGTATATACAGTTCTCTAGAACGCCCATCTTGGCATTCTAGAGGGGCAGCTGGATTTTATCTCTAAAATCCAGCCGCGCCAATGAGCTGACCTTGCTCATTGCCACGCACACTGCCACGCACACCACCTAAATCAAATCAATTTTTATTTGTCATGTACTGAATACACATGTGTAGAATTTTGAGGTGGCAGGTACCCTAGTGGTTAGACCGTTGTGCCAGTACCAAAAGGTTGCTGGATCGAATCCCCGAGCTGACAAGGAAAGAAATCGGTCATTCTGTCCCTGAACAAGGCAGTTAACCCACTGTTCCCCAGTAGGCTCTCATTGTAAATAAGAATTTGTTCTTAACTGACTTGCCTAGATAAATTGTAAAATATACAACAGTGAAGTGCTAACTTACAGGCCCATAACCGATAATACATTTTTAAGAAAATAGAGTGAAGAGAATATTTACTAAATAAACTAAATTTGAAAAACATATATATTTTTAAAGTAACACAATAAAATAACAATAATTGGGCTATATAGAGAGGATACCAGTACCAAGTCAATGTTCGGGGGTACAGGTTAGTCAAGGTAATTTGTAGATGTAGGTAAGGGTAAAGTGACTATGCATAGATAATAAATAGTGAGTAGCAGCAGTGTAAATATAAAGGGGGCGGTCAATGCAAATAGTCCAGGTGGCCATTTGATTAATTGTTCAGCATTCTTATGGTGTGGGGGTAGAAGCTGTTAAGGAACCTTTTGGGCCTAGACTTGGCGTTTTGGTACCACTTGTCTTGTGGAAGCAGAGTGAACAGTCTATGACCTGGGTGACTGGAGTCTTTGACAATCTTTTGATTTTTTGACAATTTTTGGGGCCTTTCTCTGACACTGCCTAATATATAGGTCCTGGATGGCAGGAAGCTTGGAACCAGTGATGTACTCAGCCATGACTCTGTGTAATATAAGATATTACAGTTTTTAATGTGCCGTTGATAGGATAGTCTTGAACGGAGCTCATCTAGTTTATTCTTCAGTGATTGAACGTTGGCCAGTAGATCGGATGGTAGTTTAACCACTCGCCAACAAATTTTCACAAGGCACCCTGATCTACGCCTCCTGCATTTGCTTATTTTCTTCATGCGAATGACAGAGATTTGGACCTTGTCAGGGAGCAACACCATAATCTTTGCGTCAGACTCATTCAATTGAGTAATCACTGTTCTGATATCCAGAAGCTCTTTTCGGTCTTATGAGCTGGTATCATCAACATTATGTACAAAATAAGTTACAAACGCTGCGAAAAAACATACAAAATAGCACAATTGGTTAGGAGCCCATAAAACGGCAGCCATCTCCTCCGGAGCCATCTATGTGGAATAAGCCCGTTTTTGATCGGAAACAAAAACTGTTAATTGTGTATTCTCAGCCACCAGAAACCAACAGGAAGCCAGATTTAAATGTGGGGGAAATGCTTGAAATAGAAATATGTATTTATATCTCTAGATAAACCAGGCTATGAAAATAATGAATATATCATGCAACAATTTACCGTTAATAAGCGTGACAAAGCGATTTCAAATATTTCAAGAGGCCAGGACAGCACTCTCTTTAAATTGGACTGATCCAGGTTTATTTTATTTAGCCTTTATCTAACTAGGCAAGTCATTTTCTGGATGCTCTTTGCTTGATGATACTTATTTATCCTCTTGCTGACAATTCATCCCTTTGTGTTCAGGAATCATCCATTCACAACACAATCATCTGTGATGTCCACAGACCTTCAGGGTGAGGCCCATGCCTGGTTGGTTGTCTGTCAGTCTCTCTGCTCCAGCCCTGTTCTACACAGAGGTCAGTTGGGGTCAGGGTCCCAGACTCTCCATGGGACATGGGGACAGACAGGGGGGATAGGGGTGCAGCTGGGCCTGTCCTGGATGAAGAATGGGGGATAATTATATCAATTTAAAGCAGTGGAGAGTAATCTATACTCTGGCTCAATCTGACAGGAGTGACAGTGACTCTGTCATATAACAGCTCAATTACTACGTTCTGTCTGACAATGTTCTGACAGGACAGGACATGACAGGACAAGCTGATGAAGGCTCATAAGTGTTTAAGACAAGTTCCACCCTGAGGTACAACCTTTCATTTCCCCAGGAAGAAATTACATTCTACACAAAGCCTCCTAAAACAGCCTCCCGTGAAAGACATACATTTTATTCATAATTACACCTGCATACCTGGATAATAGGGGAGATAAAAACCCTGCCAGAATGACACAGCCTACATTATCTGTTTACCGCAACACTGACCGCTGGGCTCTATCAGAACAGTTTACTGCCTCTCACCTCTTCATCTTTTCAGATTGGCCTCGCTGACTCACTGCTGGAAACTCTTAATATGCATTCAAACGACTTGACAGCCACTTGGAGTGTGCATAAGTACCTAAAGTACCTGCTCTATCACCGCTCTCTGAAAAGTTGTTCCTTCACATTCAAAGAGATTGTGTGTGCGTGTGTGTTTGTGTTTGTGTGTGTGGCCAAAACAGAGCCCACATTATTGTAGCGGACTACAGAATGTCTGATGCGATCTGAATGGAGCCGTGGCACTGATTGACCTGAAAGTTTTCAAGTCAAACTGTGTGAGCAGTCTCCCAGGCTTAGGCAAATCAGGCAGGCTCCGCTGCTTCCTATGCCATTCATCTGTTCTCATCTAACTGGTGCCCCCGCACATTGACTCTGTACCGGTTCCCCTGTACTGTATATAGCCTCACTATTGTTATTTTACTGTTGCTCTTTAATTATTTGTTACTTTTATTTCTTATTATTTATTGTTTTTTTGCTTTACTATTTAAAAAAAAAAATTGTTGTTGGTTAGGGCTTGTAAGTAAGCATTTCACTGTTGTATTCGGTGCATGTGACAAATAACATTTGATTTGATTTGATCTAGCTCTATTCCGCTCTGGTCTGCATAGCCTGTATTATATAGCACTCAAAGTCATTTTGCTGCCTGCTCAGGAAGGCCATGAGGAGAGGTCAATTCCAAACACAAAGCTGTAAACCCCATTTTATGGTGGATTTTATGAGGCCCACGCTACTCTGTGCCACTCTTTATTTGCTTCACTGCTGACAAACCATGTTCCCTGAGACCCGGCTGCTCCGGCAGTCGCATATGTTCACACCCCGAATAGGGAAATATATGAACCCACTTTTAACAATAAGGGAAGCTATAAACATTCCCCCAAAATAAGTCCAGAAAATGAAATGCATTGACTTTGAAGTGTGGTTTGAAAGAACACAACCACATTTTCCTTTTAGCTAATAAGGCCTAAAATTGTCCTTTTGCTCAAGAACATAAAATATTCTCATTACAAGGCTACAGCTAAGTTCTGCTACACACTGAAAAATAAATAATTTGATGTGCTCTTGTTCTGCCATCTTTTCACAGGGCCTGTAACTAGTTTATCCTCTATGTGATGAAGTTAGGGTGAATAAGAAGTGAAAGCTGACAGTTAAGAGGGATGTGCAATAGGACTAAAAGAAGGTGAAGAGAGGGTGAGTTTTTGTGTGAGGGTTATGATCTATTTGTTTGGGGGTGAGGATGGGCAATGGTTCAGATATATTCTCAAAGACAAATGGAAGACCCTTGTAGAAGACATTGTGATGATTAAAACAGCAGGGTAAGGGTTGGACATTCTTGTGATCAAACTGGGAGGACTGACATTTTACCCCTCTCATCTACCACCTTGATTAATGCACCTGACCCAGCCTGGTGTCAGTTTATTTTAGAGGGGCCGTGGTGCCATTGTCACCGGGGGTTGGGTACAGGTGTCCCATCTGGCCACCCGGTGGCCTTAACATCCCATGGTGCACTTGTCCGGAGCACGTCCCTGGAGAACTCAGGAAACAGTGGACAGAGGCTGACACACACAGTGGTCCAATATTTAATGTCTTTGGTAAGCTGTTCTGTTCAGCTTCAGGTTAAGTTCATAAAAGGGTTTTCTCCTTAAAGCTGGGTAGAATTAAGTAATTACAGTAAGCCATCAATCTAGTGCAGTTTTGGAAATTAATTGCCAGTCTGTTTTTTTTCTGTAAGATACAGACTAGATATTAAGTCAATCCAGTGTTCAAGTAAGAAATGTGTGACTACAAACTGTCCATACAAGCCCTGTCTATGATTTCATAAAAATCAAGGCTACATTTGATTCACTCAGTGAAATTGCTTTTCCCCAGTCTGAATGGCTGGGCATTAGCACTTGAGCACTTCTAAGGAAATCTGAAAACCTGAGATGAAAAGCCAGCTTTAAGCCTAAGGTTCTTGGGAAGGGAATTATGTCTGAATCATTTCTGCTCTTTCAAAGCAGTAGTGCTTTCAATAAAAGGGCTAAATGGTGAGGCTTATAGTGTGCCATGTCAAAATGACAGTATAATTAGTAATTCTGCATTGGTAGAATAGAAGGATCTGAAAGGAGACCAGAGAACAGACAGCTGATGTACCACAACTTGTGCTTCATACCTCCATCTCAAAATAATAGAGCGTATAACTGCTTTTCTGAACACAAAAAATATACAGTTTTATTTATTGCACTCTTTTTAAAACATTTTTCTTCCTTTGTCTGCATCAGTTCCATAAGTCTGGATGATCTACTCTGATCCCCACCCAGGGGGTCGGCCTGGGTCTCATGACCTCTGTCCCCATCACTGGGAGAACAATGATCCTGGCTCACCTCTTCATCGCCCTAGCCAGATGGCTGCCTCCTCGCTGGGGTCCCCCTCATGGCCAAGGTTACTCCCACCCCCAGCCTCGCTCTCTCCTCTAGTTTGCTACCCCTGCCCTCTCAGCACGTGTCATCCCAGGGACAAGGACACTGACCCTGTTTAACCCTAACCCCAACCCCAACAGGGTCCTCTGTTCAAATGGACAGGCAAAGAAAAAGGAACCAGTATGAGTGAAGAGCTTGATTACACTAATGTACAAGGCTGTAGATCTCATCTCCCCTCTAGATATACTGCACGTTCATCTTTCACTGCTAGAAACAGTGGTCCAACAATAGAGAACCATGAGAAAAGCCATAGCAGTCAAAATGGTTTGATAGATCACAAATGCTTTGCCTACATTATCCTAAATCAATTGGCACCTGTGCCATCCTAAGCGGACACACCATTGGAGGGGGGGGGGGTGTATTGACTGAGGGCTATGATCAATGAGAGTGGGTACTTGTCAGAGACACAGGGGTCCCTCCCTCTCCCCTTCAATAGAGCGACCCATCAGATCAATGCCCAGGAAAAGAGTCCTCCCTTTGAAAACTAATTACCTGAGCATTTTAGACAGCCAAGTCACCGAGCTTTGTTTATGTAGGCTGTAATTAGGGAGATAGTCAATAAAAGCAGGACAAGGTTCGACTGACAGAGGCACAATGGGAGGAGGTGAGAGGTGTGGTTGCATCAACCTTGCCAGCGCACTGCCAATGAGGGAGGGAGGGATCACTGTGATGGAGTAGACAGCAGAAATACAAATTAATTATCATAAAGGCAGGATTCAAGACTTCATGATGCAGGCTACCTTGAGAGTTTCCCAGTGAACTGCCAGTACCCTGCTCAAGCATCGATTCCCCACAAGTATGGTGGCGTTAGGCTGTTTTATACCAGCACTTCAGCACACAATTTAAAGTTGCTGTGAATATTTATGATGGATTTAAAGACAACCGGCCTCAGTCCCTCAGGTGTCGCAAAACAGACGTAATCAGAATTCAGAGAGGCCTCTTCTCTTCCTGTCAATAAACTCCTAGTCAGTAGCCGCTGCGAGTTGTAAAAACAGATGCTCTGCTAATAGTGTCTCTATGACTGGTAAAGTCAAAAAGGACACTAACAGGCCTTAGAAGGACCTGCTTCAGCCACACACACTCTTAATGCTGCACACACTGCAGATGAGAAGGGCTGCCCAGTCCAAATTCAAGTACTACTGTAATTATTAGAAGGGCTTAGGAGCTACAGCTTAAATTACTTTACATGTGGAAATGTAAAACAATATTAATGGAAAACATTTCTCTGAGGGGAATCAAAAAAATCTACAAGAGAACAAACAGTACTCGAGTCTCTCCGATACAGTAAATCGCAATATCAACATGTCACCAGAAGTGTCCTCTCCCTACGTGTGAGTGGTTAGCACAGGGGGGAGGCAGAGTGATTTTAGATCTTACCCTACCTTTTGTTCCCACAGGGATATAATGATATAGTGTTCGTGGCATGTCTCAGGCCTACCATATGTCAGCGGAGTTCTTTTGGGGTAGTCTGAGGATGGTTCAGGTGGTAGTTATTCTGTGGGGTGGAAGAACTTAAGTGGATTAATGCTGAAGCACACACTTTTAATAGCATGCCACACTTCTAGAGTAGTACATGTCTGAAAGAATGCCAATTTATACTATTTAGTTTAGTTTTATTTTACATATTTTGTGTGCACATGAGTAGGCTGGTTCTATATTGGCCTAGTCTTGCCCTTCGATACATAGCCTCAGAGACCTCATGTTAGTACGGCTCCATGGTGCTGATTCTTATCTTTAATTAAAAACCTCTATTTCCCTATGCAGATAGACGATTTCCTCCTGGTCTAATTACTGCAGTTTAACTTGTACATCATGTTGCTGGCTGCCTGGTAGATGATGCATCCAGAGATCATTGATCCCTGACCAGCAGAGCTCCTAACATTCATTAAGACACTTTACATCACCAGGCCTGAGAACAGCAGCCTAGTGCACCAGCTCTGATTCGTTAATAATATTCACACATCACTACAGAGAACAAAGGATGATGGAATGTGCAATGTGGCTGCCCGGCAACGTTCATTTTGCGTTGACTCTCGTGTTCAATTTGTACATTTGCGGGGCAGAACAAAAAAGAAGCCAAGCCAAGTATCACACAGATCTTCTCCCGACATTTCCCTTCCCCTCCGTGTCTCATTTACTAAAATGAGTTTGTACCTCTCCCGAAACACACTGAGTGCATACACAAGCTCCCATTAGGCCTACAGAAATGCATGCCTATAAAAACATACTGTATCTAATGAATATGATACACAAGGTACATTCCTTGCCAAATGACGACAGTTTTATCACAAATTCAAAATGGACTGGTGGATTGAAGTTTTAAAAAATATATGTGTTCCAACAACAAGCTGGAGTTTTGGAATAATTGCATTGCGTCTATTTTCCGCTTAGTCTACATTGCGAACTGTTCATGTCATTTAGAATTTTGACCCTGCTTGTCATCTATGAACATTTGAACATCATGGCCATGTTCTGTTATAATTTCCACCTGGAACAGCCAGAAGAGGACTGGTCACCCCTCATAGCCTGGTTCCTCTCTAGGTTTCTTCCTAGGTTCTGGCCTTTCTAGGGAGTTTTTCCTAGCCACCGTGCTTCTACACCTGCATTGCTTGCTGTTTGGGGTTGTAGGCTGGGTTTCTATACAGCACTTTGTGACATCAGTTGATGTAAAAAGGGCTTTATAAATCAATTGGATTTGATTTGGTTAGCCTAGGCTATAACCCTTAACATAAACAGGTTCCACACTGAAAAAATGCAAACATATTAGTTTGATTAAGACAAAGAGCATATTTTCATCAGAATCATTAAGCATATGCTAACTCACCAAACATATGCCATGGCCATAATCCATGTGTTCAATGTGGAATTGTTAATCCATTATGAAAATTCCAAAGAAGAGTCAGAATAACCTAAATCGAACGTCTGTATATCGAAAAGTAGACCGATTTTGTTTTGTAACACTGAAAGAATGGTCTTTCAACTCACCAAATGGAGCCCCGTTTCTTTGAGGATAACTGTTCGAGACTCGAGACACACATCATTTCACACTGGCACCTTTTTATAATCTGGAAAAAATATTCTGTTCTATTTCATTCTGTTATTTGACAATAAAATAAGAGTCTTGACTTTGATAAGGGCTCGGGAAAAAGAGTGTCTTGCCTGATAAATGAACAAAGCAAGTCTATGCCATTGCACAGCCATAGATTTCTACAAGCAAGCGCCATTACTGAGGTTACTGCCTTTCTGAAAATTGTGTTCCAAGAAATAATATAACCAGTTGATATTATGGTTTCAATACATTTATCTTAAATGGCACTTGCTTTTTTATTGACTGAATATATTTGGGACAATTTAGCAATTAGGATTTGTTATCTGTAATGGTTATCATAAATTAGGCATTGTTGTGCACTGTTGGCATAGGCCTCTACTCAAACAGTAAAAACATTCCCATCCCTACAGGCATTTGACATTAATGGAACGTCATATCCTCACACCAGACATTTTTTCAATTAGTTATATTTTACTGGTTAATAACAGTACATTATAGGAATAAATCAATATCACAAGGTATACATGGGCAGCAACTGAAGGCATCATACTAAAGGCCTGCAGCTACATTGATATACATAAAGGTTTGAGTTATGTGATAAGAACGACATGGTTGACTGAGTAAGCAGCTTCCCTGTCCCACAAGTATGCACACAATTTGAAAAGCTCTCTTTGTTTGGGATAGGGCCCTGTAGGCATTCTCTGGAGGGCAGTGGTGGTGGTGCCTTCTAATCAGAGGAGAGCTAGGAACTCCCATGTGTGGCTAAATCCCCTCTGGACAAACCAAAATAAGGCAAGGAAAAAACAAGTGTTGTTTTGCTCTGCTCTCTTTCTCGCTCTCTCCCTTTCTCCGTCTTTCTCTGTGGTTGTGTGACTGGAGGCTGGGGACTCCTCTGTGTTTGTTATCTCCAGACAGCAGCCCATGCCCAGTGAAGAAGGCCGGGGGTGGCAGACACCACACAGTTCCTGCCTCACTGTCTACCTTAGGAAAGAGTCTTATCACAGCCCCAAGAACGGACCTGCTATAAATGACAAATATTTTGGCAAAAAGCAAACAAAACATACCAACATTTTTGTGATTTTATAACTTTTTTCAGGCATTTTGGTGTTCTCCAAATGTCTGCAGTTGGGTAAAGCAAATCAGTGAATACTGGTAAACTACTTTTTAATAGCACTTAAGTTGTCTTTTAGAGTGCAAAGGTTCGACAGACTTTCACATTACATTTGTTTAAGAGATATGTTCTTTCAAATTATAGATGTCCTCTAAGTTCACAAAAAGCTAATCACAATAATAAAAAAATATATATGATTGTTCTGGCAGTGAAACAAAGGATTTTCCAACTCAACAAACAGTTTCCTGCCACCCCCAGCGGAACAGAGGAAAGACTAACCCTCCCTCATCCCAGTGGAAGGCTCTCTTTGTTCTGAACACAATGGTGAACATCTTTGACAACATCAAAGAGTTCCAGGGTGTTTCTCAAACCAACTCACTAATGAGAGACGACCGTCCTGCACAAGTGTGATTACATCAGCTTCATTAAGGGCCCGACTGATACACTCTAATACACTGGTCTGAAGCTGCTGCTGCCTCCTCCTCTCCTCCTCTCCTCCTCTCCTCCTCTCCTCCTCTCCTGCTCACTTACAATAACACCTGCCTGAGATGACTGACAGGGAGGGAGAATAACTTACTGTTCAGGCGTTATACCTTTTATACTCAATCATTAGCCGATTTGATCACTTTTACATGAACATCACATGGGTGGTAAATCTAACGGAAGACTGAAACGGATTGTGTAATTACTGTAACACCTTCCAAACACACCTCCTTGACCTTCTCTTCCTCTATATCTTTATAAAAAGCTCACAGAGGTAAATGCAGAAAGGCAGAGGGCCTATTTATCCAAGCAGTTTCTGTTTATCACTGCGCAAAGATTAAAAACCTATCCACTGTGAATAAAAAAGCAAAGAAAAAACAAAGCCAAACCACTTATTGCCAAGCCACCTATACAATGTTAAAGCACAAGCATTCCAAAACATGCAAAATGTTGGCGACCGGGTGCAGAACAGATAATGACAAACAACTTGACCCTGAATTTCATTTAGTCTGCGAGGTAGAGCACACCACTAGGAGTTTATTTCCACCACTGACTTCAGCAGCCATGCATCAAAGTCACAGCATCTAGCCTCTGTATTTACAGCCTGCTCCCCCAATACTGATATTGTTATGGATTATTCCGTAAAATTGGGCTTTGTAATTAATCGTGGTTTATTGTTGGATTAATTGCTTGACCTTTTTGCTGTGTGTGTGTGTGTGTGTGTGTGTGCGTGCGAGCGTGCATGCGTGTGTCTACATGTTCATGTGTGTGTGTGTGTGTGTGTGTGTGTGTGTGTCTGTGTCTGTGTCTGTGTGTGTGTGTGCGTGCGTGTCTGCATATGCATGTGTGTATCTACATGTTCAAGTGTGTGTGTGTGTGTGTGTGTGTGTGTGTGTGTGTGTGTGTGTGTGTGTGTGTGTGTGTGTGTGTGTGTGTGTGTGTGTGTGTGCGAGCGAGCGTGCATGCGTGTGTCTACATGTTCATGTGTGTGTGTGTGTGTGTGTGTGTGTGTCTGTGTCTGTGTCTGTGTCTGTGTGTGTGTGTGTGTGTGTGCGTGCGTGCGTGTCTGCATATGCATGTGTGTATCTACATGTTCAAGTGTGTGTGTGTGTGTGTGTGTGTGTGTGTGTGTGTGTGTGTGTGTGTGTGTGTGTGTGTGTGTGTGTGTCTACATATGCATGTGTGTGTGTGCGTGTGCGTGCATGTGTGTGTCTACATATTCATGTGTGTGTGTGTGAGAAAGACAGGGAAAGACAGGCAGATACAGACAGAACCACCTACAGACCTGAAGGCACAGCTTGATGACATATTGATCAAACAGTATCCCATGAAGACATTAACATAGTCATGCCTGGCCTGAGCTCCAACAATCACCCAATATTTCCATGCCAGTATTCATCCAGCACCTGCCATTCCAGACCATGTGGCCAAAACAAAAAGATTATTACATACCCATTTCTAAATTAAATGTTTTGTGATTAATAAGATAAGTACATCCAATCAGAGTCAACTACATTGGTTTCAATGGGAAATCAATTAGTTATTCCTCCAGTGATTTCTGCAGGATAGGCCTGAATCACTCCTTTCCACCTCTCATATTTAGACCCTTCTCCTACTCCTCCTACTCCAAAAGTAAGTGAATGGTTCCATCCTCCCTCCTTCTTTCCCTCTCTCCATCGTTATTTGAGGTGCCCCATTAAAATTAGCATTGTTTTATGATAATTCCTTTTGAAAAACCCTGTTGATGGGGGAGATAATTATCTTGATTATTCAGGATCTATTATTCAGGGTGTGTGGAACAGAGCAGAGCCTCCGCTTGGGGCCATTCTTCCCCACAAGTGGAAATAATTGTA
Source organism: Oncorhynchus nerka (assembly GCF_034236695.1). Lineage (NCBI taxonomy): Eukaryota > Metazoa > Chordata > Actinopteri > Salmoniformes > Salmonidae > Oncorhynchus > Oncorhynchus nerka. The sequence continues at coordinate 57,271,733 of NC_088413.1, forward strand.
ATGTGGCAGATGTTCAATTATTGTTATTTGAAGCACAACAGATCATAATGAAGTGTGTATTATTCTTATTATTATCATATTCATATCCTCCTTCATGCCCTCTATAAACACGAGTGAGTCGTTATTTTCTCGCTTGTGCAAATGTAGTTCTTAAACGTTCATCAACTATCTCTATAGCCTACATCCCATTTTATCAACAGAAGATGAGCACAATGTTGAATCCAAATACACCCCATTTAGAGAAGACTACTTCTGAGAATATCTCTGGACTGACGACTCACTCAGATGGATGAAAACATTCATATTTCCAAAGAAAATACCACCAAGCAGCTTACTAGACTGAAACAGACGTGTCTGTAAATGTAAAGCATACTATTACAATTGGACTAGTAATATTGGACTAGTAATAGTACTATCACAAATCTCCACTGCATAGTAGGGCATAGAGCAATGCCAATGAAAGATGATGGATCAATGTGCTCTTTTGATAAGACCTTCCAGAAAAACACCAAAGGAAGCGCGCCTGCGCCTGATATGATCTGGAGTTCTCAATAACAAGGGTAGGCACAAGGGCACTGGTCTCAAAGGACCACATCTATTATTCATCTATAGATCTCATGAATTAGCAATGAGACAATCTAACCATATATGTTTTACATCAGAAACAGGAAAAACAGTGTTATCCCTAATATCTCTTTTGCTATTTAAATGCAATTAGAATTTGAAGAGAAGCTTCTGATGATCTGATAAATGTGTAACGTTAATATTTGATTCAAACTAAAAGCATAATGGACAGAAAGACATGCTACGGTCAGCATTGCAGAAAATCTACATTTGATTCAGTCTTTTTTTACTTTTGATGGTTATAATTCCATGTCTTATCGTATAATGGTCTCATATCCAATGTAGAACGACTCACAGAAGGAGAAAAAAAGCACTCTTGCAATGGAGATTAAACGACATCTGGTTGAGTTTTTTGTCCAACGCTGCCCCATTAGCTGTGTTCTTCTACATGAGTAAGGCTAACCCATTACCACCAAACCCCAAACCCCATAGATGGCAGCATTTGGGCAAAACTGAAAGTGCGAACCATCGCAATTAACCACGGCAAGGTGAATGGGAATGTGGTTGAATACAAGCAGTGCAGTTATGCTCTCCGCAAGGCAATGAAACAGGAAAAATGTCAGTACAGAGACAAAGTGGAGTCTCAATTCAGCGGCTCAAACACGAGACATATGTGGCAGGGACTCCAGACAATCACATATTACGAAGGGAAAACCAGCCACGTTGCGGACACCGACTTGCTCTCGGACAAGCTAAACACCTTCTTCACCCACTTTGAGGATAACACAGTGCTGCCTGATATGGGACGCTCCTGTGGGCTCTTGTTCTCCATGGCCGACGTGAGTAAGATGTTTAAGCGTGTTAACCCTCGCAAGGCTGCCGGCCTAGATGGCATCGCTAGCCACGCCCTCAGAGCGTGTGCAGACCAGCTGGCTGGAGTGCTTAAGGACATATTCAACCTCTCCCTATCCCAGTAACTGAACTAAATGACTATTGCCCTGCAGCAGTCACTGCTGTCATCATGAAGTGCTTTGAGAGGCTAGTTAAGGATCATATCACCTCCACCTTACTTGACACCCTAGACCCACTTCAATATGCATAGACGGTGCAATCGCCATCACACTGCACACTGCCCTATCCCATCTAGACAAGAGGAATACCTATGTAAGAATGTTGTTTATTGACTACAGCTCTGCCTTCAACACCATAGTACCCTGCAAGCTCATAATTAAGCTCGGGCCATGGGTCTGAAGTCTGCCCTGTGCAACTAGGTCCTGGACTTCCTGACGGGCCACCCCCAGGTAGGGAAGGTAGGAAACAACACCTCCACTATGCTGATCCTCAACAAAGGAGCCCCACAAGGGTGTGTGCTCAGCCCCCTCTTGTACTCCCTGTTCACCCATGACTGCGTGGCCATGCACACCTCCAACTCAATCAAAATTGCAGATGACTCAACAGTAATAGGTCTGATTACCAACAATGACGAGACAGCCAACAGGGAGGAGGTGAGGGCCCTGGCGGAGTGGTGCCAAGAAAATAACCTCTCCCTTAACATCAACAAAAGCGATTGTGGACTTCAGGAGACAGTAGAGAGAGCATGACCCATCCACGTCGATGGGGCTGCAGTCGAGAAGGTGAAAAGCTTCAAGTTCCTCAGTGTACACATCACTGGCATCACTAGGAAAACTAGGAAACCTAGAGAGGAACCAGGCTCTGAGGGGGGGGCAGTCCTCTTCTTTCTGTGCCGGGTGGAGATTATAACAGTATATGACAAAAATGTTCAAATGTTCATAGAGGACCAGCATGGTCAAATAATAATAATCACAGTGGTTGTAGAGGGTGCAACCAGTCAGCCCCTCAGGAGTTAATGTCAGTAGGCTTTTCATAGCCGATCATTCAGAGTTAGAGACAGCAGGTGTGATAGAGAGAGAGAGTCGAAAACAGCAGGTCCGGGACAAGGTATCATGTCCGGTGAACAGGTCAGGGTTCCATAGCCGTAGGCAGAACAGTTGAAACTGGATCAGTAGCATGACCAGGTGGACTAGGGACAGCAAGGAGTCATCAGGCCAGGTAGTCCTGAGGCACCTAGGGCTCAGGTCCTCATAGAGAGAGAGAGAGAGAGAGAGAGAGAGAGAGAGAGAGAGAGAGAGAGGTTATTAGAGGGAGCATACTTAAATTCACACGGGACACCGGACAAGACCGGAGGAATACTCCAGATATAAAAGACTGAACCTAGCCCCCGACACATAAACTACTGCAACATAAATACTGGAGGCTGAGACAGGAAGGGTCGGGAAACACTGTGGCCATTACGAATATACCCCCGGACAGGGCCAACCAGGCAGGATATAACCCCACCCATTTTGCCAAAGCACAGCCCCCACACCACTAGAGGGATATCTTCAACCACCAACTTACTACCCTGAGACAAGGCTGAGTATAGCCCACGAAGATCTCCCCCACGGCACAAACCTGAGGCGGGCGCCAACCCGGACAGAAAGATCACATCAGAGACTCAACCCACTCAAGTGACGCACCCCTCCTAGGGACAGTATGGAAGAGCACCAGTAAGCCAGTGACTCAGCCCCCATAATAGGGTTAGAGGCAGAGAATCCCATTGGAGAGAGGGAAACTGGCTATCAGAGACAGGAAGGGTGGTTCAGTGCCTTTCCGTTCACCTTCACACCCTTGGGCCAGACTACACTCAATCATAGGACCTGCTGAAGAGATGAGTCTTGAATAAAGACTTAAAGATTGAGACAGAGTCTGCGTCTCTCACATGGATAGGCAGACCATTCCATCAAAATGGAGCTCTATAGGAGATAGCCCTGCCTCCAGCTGTTTGCATAGAAATTCAAGGGACAATAAGGAGGCCTGTGTCTTGTGACCGTAGCATACGTGTAGGTATGTACGGCAGGACCAAATCGGAAAGATTGGAAGGAGCAATGCTTTGTAGGTTAGCAGTAAAACTTTGAAATCAGTCCTAGCCTTAACAGGAAGCCAGTGTAGAGAGGCTAGCACTGGAGTAATATGATCACATTTTTTTTCTTGGGACCTAGAACTAGCATCTCTGTTTTGTCCAAGTTTAAAAGTAAAACATTCACTTCCTTATGTCTGAAACACAGGCTTCCAAGGAGGGAAATTTTGGGGCTTCACCAATGTTTTATTGAAATGTACAGCCATGTATCATCCACATAGCATTGAAAGTTAACATTATGTTTCCGAATGACATCACCAAGAAGTAAAATATATAGTTAAAACAATAGAGGTCCTAAAATGAAACCTCAAGGAACACCAAAATGTCCAGTTGATTTGTCAGAGGACAAACCATCCACAGAGACAAACTGATATCTTCCCGACAGATAAGATCTAAACCAGGCCAGAGTTTCCAGTCTCTCCAAAATAATGTGGTGATCGATGGTATCAAAAGCAGCACCAAGGTCTAGAAGCACGAGAACAGATGCAGAGCTTTGGTCTGATGCTATTAAAAGGCAATTTACCACCTTCACGAGTGCAGTCTCAGTGCTATGATGGGGTCTAAAACCAGAAGCGTTTCGTATCCATTATTCGTCTTCAGGAAGGCAGTGAGTTGCTGCGCAACAGCTTTTTCAATATTTTTGAGAGGAATGGAGATTTGATACAGGCCCGATAATTTTGTATATTTTCTCGGTCAAGGTTTGGCTTTTTCAAGAGAGGCTTTATTAATGCCACTTTTAGTGAGTTTGGTACACAATCCAGGGGATAGCGAGCCGTTTATTATGTTCAACATAGGAGGGCCAAGCACAGGAAGCAGCTCTTTCAGTAGTTTAGTTGGAATAGGGTCCAGTATTCAGTTGAAAGGTTTAGAGGCCATGACTATTTTCAACAATGTGTCAAGAGATATAGTATTAAAAAACTTGAGTGTCTCCCTTGATCCTAGGTCCTGGCAGTGTTGTGCAGACTCAAGACAACTGAGCTTTGGAGGAATACACAGATTTAAAGAGGTGTCCGTAATTTGCTTTCTGATGATCATGATCTTTTTGTCAAAGAAGTTTATCACTGCTGAAGTGAACGCCATCCTCTCTTCGGGAAGGCTGTTTTTTAGTTCCTCAGTTAGGCGGTTAACCGATTGTTGTACTCTGACGTCCTTGGGTAGATGGAGGGAGTCTGGAAGGACATCTAGGAATCTTTGGTTTGTCCGAGAATTTATAGAACAGCTTTTGATGATCCTTGGTTGGATTCTGAGCAGATTATTTGTTGTGATTGTAAATTCAGGGAACTCAGTGAGGGATGCTGTATACGACCCAGGAGGCCTGTAAATAGTAGCTATAAAAGGTGATTGAGTAGGCTGCATAGATTTCATAACTACATGCTTAAAAACAAAAACAAAATTGTAAATTGAAATTTGCTATCGTAAATGTTAGCAACACCTATGTCTTTGCGTGATGCGCGGGAGATATGTCTTTCTTGTTGTGATGTGTGTTTTGTCCCTGCAGGAGGCCTGTTGCCTTTTGGTAGGCCATCATTGTAAATAAGAATTTGTTCTTAACTGACTAGCATACAGTTAAATAAAGGTAAAATAAAATAAAATATGGTCGCTAGTGTAACCAGGAGGAGAGGCCTCATTTAACACAGTAAATTCATCAGGCTTAAGCCATGTTTCAGTCAGGCCAATCACATCAAGATTACGATCAGTGATTCGTTCATTGACTATAACTGCCTTGGAAGTGAGGGTTCTAACATTAAGTAGCCCTATTTTGAGATGTGAGATATCACAATCTATTTCAATAATGGCAGGAATGGAGGAGGTCTTTATTCCAGTGAGATTGCTAAGGCGAACACCGCCATGTTTAGTTTTGCCCAACCTAGATCGATGCACAGACACGGTCTCAATGGGGATAGCTGAGCTGACTAAACTGACTGTTCTAGTGGCAGACTCCACGAAGCTGGCATGCTGGCTAACAGCCTGCTGCCTGGCCTGCACCCTATCTCATTGTGGAGCTAAGGAAGTTAGAGCCATGTCTGTGTTCGTAGATAAAATGAGAGCACCAATCCAGATAGAATGGAGTCTTTCACTCCTTAGCAAGCCAAGCTTGGTCTTGTTTGTGGGTGAGTCCCAGATATTTCTGGGACTCACTGTTTTCTGGGAGGGGCATAAAATAGTTTTGAACCAGCGATTGAGTTGTGAGACTCTGATGTAGAGCGCATCACTCCCCCTAACTGGGAGGGGGCCAGAGACAATTACTCGATGCCGACACATCTTTCTAGTTGATTAATACGCTGAGGCTATGTTGTGCTTGGTGACCTCTGACTGTTTCATCCTAACATTTTTGGTGCTGACATGGATAACAATATCTCTATACTCTCTACACTCGCTAGTTTTAGCCAGCACCATCTTGAGATTAACCTTAATGTCGGTAGCCCTGCCCCCTGGCTAACAGTGTATGATCGCTGGATGATTCGTTTTAAGTCTAATACTGCGGGTAATGGAGTTTCCAATGAATAGGGTTTTCAATTTGTCAGAGCTAATGGTGGGAGCCTTCGGCGTCTCAGACGCCATAACGGGAGAAGTAGAGATCATAGAAGGCTCAGCCTCTGACTCTGACTCGTTGCTTAATGGGGAGAACTGGTTGAAAGTTTCTGTCGGCTGAATGAGCGACACCGGATGAGCATTCCTACAGTATTTCCTTCCAGAAGCCATGAGAAAGTTGTCCGGCTGCGGGGATTGTGCGAGGGCGATTTATACTATCGTTACTATCTGTACTTATTTGTGGCACAGACACTGTTTCATCCTTTCCATAAATTACCCTTGCCAAATGATTGCGTCAGAAGCTGGGCTTGCAGCGCGGCTATCCTCACCATAAGGCGATCGTTCTCCTGTATATTATGAGTACAGCGACTGCAATTAGAAGGAATAATGTTAATGTTACTACTTAGCTTCGGCTGGTGGAGGTCCTGTAGAACCATGTCCAGATAATGCGTCCGGGGTGAAAATGTTGAATGAAAAAATAAAAATATAAAACGGTAATTAAAAAGTAAAAACCGTAAAGTTGGCAGGTAGCAAAGTAACAGTAGCAACAAAACGTACAGCAGCACGTAAACAAGTCCACAAGTTGAGAGCATTCTGTCGGGCTGCATCACTCTCTGGTACGGCAACTGCAACGCCCGCAAATACAGGGCTCTTCAGAGGGTTGCCCAACATATCGCCAGTGGCACACTGCCTGCCCTCCAGGATTTCTACAGAACCCGATATCACAGGAAGGCCAAAAAGATCGTAAAGCACATCAACCACCCGAGCCACGGCCTGTTCACCCTGCTATCATCCAGAAGGTGTGGTCAGTACGGCTAAAATCAAAGCTTGGATCGACAGGCTGAAAAAAAGCTTCTATCTCAAGGCCATTAGACTGTTAAATAGCCATCAGACTATTAAATAGCCATCGCCGGCCTCCACCTAGTACCCTGCCCCGAACTTAGTCAAAGTCACTAGCTGACGACCACCCGGTTACTCAACCCTGCACCTTAGAGGTTGCTTCCATAGAAATACATAGAAATGGAATCACTGGTCACTTTAATAATGGAACACTGGACACTTTAATAATGTTTACATACTGTTTTACTCATTGCATATGTACAGTGCACCCCTAAAATGTTGTTACGTTAAAGCCTTATTCTAAAATTCATTCAATTGTTGTTTTTCCTCATCAATCTACACACAATACCCCCATAATGACAAAGCAAAAACATGAAATATCACAAAAGTAGGCACCTCAGATAGCAGCCCAAATAAATGCTTCACATAGTTCAAGTAACAGACACTTCTCAACATCAACTGTTCAGAGGAGAGTGTGTGAATCAGGCCTTCAAGGCGAGGGCACTGGTGACTTAGGGCGGGGTTTGTGACATCGTTGGTAGTCCTCCCTGCTCGCCCCCAGTGGCCCCCCAAAGTCTTTAGTGTCACACTCCTGATGGAAAGATAAAAACACTAGAGACCACATTAACATAAAACACTGGTGACACACTGGTGTGGGGTAAATCTCAAGTGGAAATTCGCCACAAATAGATTGATGATAAGATAAAATGCTCTCTGTATTGACCCCATACTGTGCCTTCCTTATTTTCACTCTATTCCTGCCTTACTGCCAACTGTTTGACAACAAGATGGCACCGATAGAGATGGCAGCTTCGCTTCAAGTCATTAGGAGACTGAAGTATTTTGTTTTTTTTATGTATTATTTCTTACATTGTTAGCCCAGAAAACTATAATCATTTCGCTACACTTGCAATAGCATCTGCTAAACATGTGTATGTGACTAATACAATTGGATTTGATTTGATTTATTTCTACACTGTAAAGTCTCCTTGTGAAGTCAAGAATGACTGATTATGCACAGAATAATACAATTGAATTGTCAAATTAATATAATAGCTCAATTTTACTGTTTACATGCTTGCAAGAATAATTATTTCCCTAATAATCTTTACATGACACATATGATATCAAGCTAAGTGATGGAATTTTGATAAATGCACAAAATCGCAAATCAAAATAAACGTTCTACCACAGCGACCATGCTATTTTTGGGAAACATATTTGATTTTTGAGTTCGGACACAGAATTTGTAACTGAAAACTATTTATAGACACTTAAAATTTTTATGAACTCGCTTCACTTGTGCATAAGGATAGAGGGAGGCTCGCCCTGCTGGTGCTGGCATATGCGCAGATCAAATACGCCACTGCAGTTGATGTAACCTGCATCGACTGACGTAGCCTTGCAAGCTAATCGCAGAATGTAACAACTACACTTAAGCAAATGGTACAATCTGGCCAGGTTGATATCAAGATTTTAATATGGTAACATCGAACAGTGTGACATGTAATAATCCTAAAAGACTGAAACCAACATACAGGGTGGGAAGGCTTTTAATTAGCAGTGAAGGACCCCATGTTGGTGTCCATCTGTCTGCCTGTTCCTGAGGGCAGATGTCCCTCGCACTATGCCCTATCACAGTCTTTCTGGGGTTTCCTCCTCTAACGCAGATCCTCTTTTAATTAAAACGTTGTACTAACTGGGCTGAGCGTGTTACACACTATCAGCCTGTAGGGAAGCAGGCCTATCCCAGAACCCTCCTATAGAGGATGTTCAGGGTCTGCTAGGATGGAGACATGATAGGATCAGACATGACGCAACTGTCTCCCTCTAGGGTGGAGCAAAGACTGTCCTGCTACACCTGCCCATCCCTCACTGGCCAGCCAACTACACTACAGCAACAAAAGAGACTGCAGCAAGCCAAGAGGCTTAACCCAAATGAGCACAGGTCACAAGTGCAAATTCACAGGCGATACTATCGTAGAGGACCGTCAATAGGACTCACAGAGAGAAGCTCTCAAAGATAAATCCAATATGATGGATGATTTTTGTAAAGCTTGTCAGCACAGAGGACAGACGACTGATGCGTCACTGCCATGTTCTATGATAAGCCAAATCCTTTACGGCATAATCAAATCAAATCAAATTGTATTTGTCACATGTGCCGAAAACAACAGGTGAGGTAATCTCCACCTCAACCTTCACCTTACAGTGAAATGCTTATGTATATGCCCTTAAACAACAATGCAGTTTTAAGAAAAATAAGTGTTAAGTAAAAAAATTGATAAATAAAAAATGATTAGAGAGCAGCTGTAAAATAATAGTGGCGCGGCTATATACAGAGGGTACTGGTACAGAGTCAATGTGCAGGGGCACAGGTTAGTCAAGGTAAGTGAGGTTCACTACCGTTCAAAAGTTTGGGGTCACTTAGAAATGTCCTTGTTTTTGAAAGAAAAGCAATTTTTTGGTCCATTAAAATAACATCAAATTGATCAGAAATACAGTGTAGACATTGTTAATGTTGTAAATGACAATTGTAGCTGGAAACGGCAGATTTTTAATGGAATATCTACATAGGCATACAGAGGCCCATTATCAGCAACCCTCACTCCTGTGTTCCGTTGTGTTAGCTAATCCAAGTTGATCATTTTAAAAGGCTAATTGATCATTAGAAAACCCTTTTGCAATTATGTTAGCACAGCTGAAAACTGTTGTCCTGATAAAAGAAACAATAAAACTGGCCTTCTTTAGACTAGTTGAGTATCTGGAGCATCAGCATTTGTGGGTTAATTACAGGCTCAAAATGGCCAGAAACATACCTTTCTTCTGAAACTCTCAGACTGAAACGATTAAGATGGGCAAAAGAACATAGACACTGGACAGAGGAAGATTGGAAAAAGTGTAATGGACAGACTAATCTAAGTTTGAGGTGTTCAGATCACAACGAAGAACATTCGTGAGACGCAGAAATCATGAAAAGATGCTGGAGGAGTGCTTGATGCCATCTGTAAAGTATGGTGGAGGCAATGTGATGGTTTGTGTGTGTGAGTGGTGGTAAAAGTGGGAGATTTGTACAGGGTAAAAGGGATCTTGAAGAAGGAAGGCAATCACTCCATTTTGCAACGCCATGCCATACCCTGTGAACTGCGCTTGATTGGAGCCAATGTCCCCCTACAATGGGACAATGACCCAAAGCACAGCTCCAAACAATTTTTTTATGTTTTATTTTTTTATTTCACCTTTATTTAACCAGGTAGGCTAGTTGAGAACAAGTTCTCATTTGCAACTGCGACCTGGCCAAGATAAAGCATAGCAGTGTGAACAGACAACACAGAGTTACACATGGAGTAAACAATTAACAAGTCAATAACACAGTAGAAAAAAAAGGGGGAGTCTATATACAATGTGTGCAAAAGGCATGAGGAGGTAGGCGAATAATTACAATTTTGCAGATTAACACTGGAGTGATAAATGATCAGATGGTCATGCACAGGTAGAGATATTGGTGTGCAAAAGAGCAGAAAAGTAAATAAATAAGAACAGTATAAAAACAGTATGGGAATGAGGTAGGTGAAAATGGGTGGGCTATTTAACAATAGACTATGTACAGCTGCAGCGATCGGTTAGCTGCTCAGATAGCTGATGTTTGAAGTTGGTGAGGGAGATAAAAGTCTCCAACTTCAGCGATTTTTGCAGTTCGTTCCAGTCACAGGCAGCAGAGTACTGGAACGAAAGGCGGCCAAATGAGGTGTTGGCTTTAGGGATGATCAGTGAGATGCACCTGCTGGAGCGCGTGTTACGGATGGGTGTTGCCATCGTGACCAGTGAACTGAGATAAGGCGGAGCTTTACCTAGCATGGACTTGTAGATGACCTGGAGCCAGTGGATCTGGCGACGAATATGTAGCGAGGGCCAGCCGACTAGAGCATACAAGTCGCAGTGGTGGGTGGTATAAGGTGCTTTAGTGACCAAATGGATTGCACTGTGATAGACTGCATCCAGTTTGCTGAGTAGAGTGTTGGAAGCCATTTTGTAGATGACATCGCCGAAGTCGAGGATCGATAGGATAGTCAGTTTTACTAGGGTAAGCTAGAACTACACTGCTCAAAAAAATAAAGGGAACACTTAAACAACACAATGTAACTCCAAGTCAATCACACTTCTGTGAAATCAAACTGTCCACTTAGGAAGCAACACTGATTGACAATAAATTTCACATGCTGTTGTGCAAATGGAACAGGTGGAAATTATAGGCAATTAGCAAGACACCCCCAATGAAGGAGTGGTTCTGCAGGTGGTGACCACAGACCACTTCTCAGTTCCTATGCTTCCTGGCTGATGTTTTGGTCACTTTTGAATGCTGGCGGTGCTTTCACTCTAGTGGTAGCATGAGACGGAGTCTACACCCCACACAAGTGGCTCAGGTAGTGCAGCTCATCCAGGATGGCACATCAATGCAAGCTGTGGCAAGAAGGTTTGCTGTGTCTGTCAGCGTAGTGTCCAGAGCATGGAGGCGCTACCAGGAGACAGGCCAGTACATCAGAAGACATGGAGGAGGCCAACAACCCAGCAGCAGGACCGCTACCTCCGCCTTTGTGCAAGGAGGAGCAGGAGGAGCACTGCCAGAGCCCTGCAAAATGACCTCCAGCAAGCCACAAATGTGCATGTGTCTGCTCAAACGGTCAGAAACAGACTCCATGAGGGTGGTCCACAGGTGGGGGTTGTGCTTACAGCCCAACACCGTGCAGGACCTTTGGCATTTGCCAGAGAACAGCAAGATTGGCAAATTCGCCACTGGCGCCCTGTGCTCTTCACAGATGAAAGCAGGTTCACACTGAGCACATGTGACAGACGTGACAGAGTTTGGAGACGCCGTGGAGAATGTTCTGCTGCCTGCAACATCCTCCAGCATGACCGGTCTGGCGGTGGGTCAGTCATGGTGTGGTGTGGCATTTCTTTGGGGGGCCGCACAGCCCTCCATGTGCTCGCCAGAGGTAGCCTGACTGCCATTAGGTACCGAGATGAGATCCTCAGACCCCTTGTGATGCTGGTGCGGTTGGCCCTGGGTTCCTCCTAATGCAAGACAATGGTAGACCTCATGTGGCTGGAGTGTGTCAGCAGTTCCTGCAAGAGGAAGGCATTGATGCTATGGACTAGCCCGCCCGTTCCCCAAACCTGAATCCAATTGAGCACATCTGGGACATCATGTCTCGCTCTATCCACCAACTGTTGTCTGTTGCACCACAGACTGTCCAGGAGTTGGCGGATGCTTTAGTCCAGGTCTCGGAGGAGATCCCTCAAGAGACCATCAGCCACCTCATCAGGAGCATGCCCAGGCATTGTAGGGAGGTCATATAGGCACGTGGAGGCCACACACTACTGAGCCTAATTTTGACTTGTTTTAAGGACATTACATCAAAGTTGGATCAGCCAGTAGTGTGGTTTTCCACTTTAATTTTGAGTGTGACTCCAAATCCAGACCTCCATGGGTTGATAAATTTGATTTCCATTGATACTTTTTGTGTGATTTTGTTGTCATCACATTCAACTAAGTAAAGAAAAAAGTATTTAATAAGAATATTTCATTCATTCAGATCTAGGATGTGTTATTTTAGTGTTCCCTTTATTTTTTTGAGCAGTGTATTTAGGGAAGAAGCAGTCAGCTGTGGGAGGTGATTCAGGAAGCATGGGGTGAAATCTCTTCAGATTACCTCAACAAATTGACAACTAGAATGCCAAAGGTCTGCAAGGCTGTAATTGCTGCAAATGGAGGATTCCTTGACGACAGCAAAGTCTGAAGGACACAATTATTATTTAAATTAAAAAACAACGTCTTGACTATATTTCCTATTAATTTTGCAACTCATTTTGTGTATGTTTTCATGGGAAACAAGGACATTTCTAAGTGACCCCAAACTTTTGAAACAATAGTGTACATGTAGGTAGAGTTAAAGTAACTATGCATAGATAATTATCAGAGAATAGCAGCAGCGTAAAAGGGGGGACAATGCAAATAGTCTGGGCAGCCATTTGATTAGCTGTTCAGGAGTCTTATGGCTTGGGGGCACTCCGGTACCGCTTGCTGTGCGGAAGCAGAGAGAACAGTCTATGACTAGGGTGGCTGGAGTCTTTGACAATTTTTAGGGCCTTCCTCTGACACCGCCTGGTATAGAGGTCCTGGATGGCAAGAAGCTTGGCACCAGTGATGTACTGGTCCGTACGCAGTACCCTCTGTAAATGCCTTGCGGTCGGAAGCCGAGCTGTTGCCATACCAGGCAATGATGCAACCATGTTCTCGATGGTGCAGCCATATAACGTTTTGAGGATCTGAGGACCCATTCCAAATATTTTCAGTCTACTGATGGGGAATAGGCTTTGTCGTGCCCTCTTCACAACTGCCTCATTGTGTTTGGACCATGATAGTTTGTTGGTGATGTGAACACCAAGGAACTTGAAGCTCTCGACCTGCTCCACTGCAGCCCGACGATTAGAATGGGGGCGTGCTCGCAGTGCTCATGCAGTCATGAGTGAACAGGTAGTACAGAGGGGACTGAGCACGCACCCCTGAGGGGCCCCCGTGTTAAGGATCAGCATGGCAGATGTGTAGTTACCTACCCTTACCACCTGGGGGCTGCCTATCAGGATGTCCAGGATCCAGGTACAGAGGGAGGTGTTTATTCACAGGGTCCTTAGCTTAGTGATGAGCTTTGAGGGCACTATGGTGTTGAACGCTGAGCTGTAGTCAATGTATAGCATTCTCACGTAGTTGTTCCTTTTGTCCCGGTGGGAAAGGGCAGTTTAGAATGCAATAGAGATTGCATCATCTGTGGATCTGTTGGGGGGGTATGCACATTGGAGTGGGTCTAGGGTCGGTAGTCATTTAGGCAGGTTACGTTAATGTTCTTGGGCACAGGGACTATGGTGTTCTGCTTGAAGCATGTTGGTATTAAAGACTCAGTCAGGGACAGGTTGAAAATGTCAGAGAAGACACTTGCCAATTGGTCAGCGCGTGCTCGGAGTACACGTCCTGGTAATCCGTCTGGCCCTGCGGCCTTGTGAATGTTGACCTGTTTAAAGGTCTTACTAACATCAGCTACGGAGAGCCTGATCACACAGTCGTCCAGAACAGCTGATGATCTCATGCATGCTTCAGTGTTGCTTGCCTCGAAGCGAGCATAGAAGTAATTTAGCTTGTCTGGTAGGCTCTGTAACTGGGCAGCTTGCGGCTGTACTTCCCTTTGTAGTCTGTAATAGTTTGCAAGCCCTGCCACACCCGAAGAGCATTGGAACTGGTGTAGTACGATTCAGTCTTTAGCTCAGTGCTGATGTTGCCTGTAATCCATGGCTTCTGGTTGGGGTATGTAAGTACAGTCACTCTGGGGGCGACGTCATCGATTCAATTATTGATGAAGCCTGTGACATTTTTCAGTCTGTGCCAACAAAACAGTCCTGTAGCTTAGCATCTGCATAGTCTGACCACCTCTTTATTGACCGAGTCACTGGTGCTTCCTGCTTTAGTTTTTGCTTGTAATTATGGTCAGATTTGCCAAATGGTACTCTGTGTGTGGAGTAAAATTGGTCTAGAGTTTCTTTCCTTCTGGTTGCATGCTTAACATGTTGGTAGAAATTAGGTAAAATGTTTTTCTGCATTACAGTCTCTGGCCACTAGGGGCGCCGCTTTTGTATGAGCATTTTCCTGTGTGCTTATGGGCATATATTGCTCATTGAGTGTGGTCTTAGTGCCAGCATCGGTTTGTGGTGGTAAATAGACAGCTACGAAGAATACAGATGAAAACTCTCTTGGTAAATAGTGTGGTCTACAGCTTATCATGATATACTCTACCTCAGGCGAGCATAACTTCTAGACTTCCCTACTATTCGATTTTGTGCACCAGTTGTTGTTTACAAATATACACAGATCTCCACCCTTTTGTCTTACCAGAGGCGGCTGTTCTATTTTGCCGATGCAGCGTGAAACCCGCCAGCTGTATGTTATTCATGTCACCGTTTAGCCACGACCTGATGAAACATAAGATATTACAGTTTTTAATGTCCCGTTGGTAGAATATTTGTGATCGTAGTTCATCTATTTTGTTATCCAATGATTGTAAATTGGCTAATACGACTGATGTTAGAGGCAGATTTGCCATCAGATCCTTACAAAGCACCCCGACCTACATCCCCGATATCTCCTTCTCTTTCTCATGCGAATCACAGGGATTTGGGCCTAGTTGGGTGTCTGAAGTAAATCCTTTGCGTCCGACTCGTTAAAGAAAATGTTTTTTTGTCCAGTATCTGGTGAGTAATCTCTGTCCTGATAATCAACAGCTATAGAGAGCACAGGCCCACAGGTGGTAATCCATTCCCATTGAATGCCAACAGAGCTGGCCTTTCAGAAGCGTCAGGTGGGGTACCTGTGATTCATCCTAGAGGATAGGCAGCTGGAGGTCATCAGTCAAACAGATTTGAGGCACACTGTACAGTATGGAGCTGCTACAAGAGAACATGATCAGCTGTAGCCTAATACATTGCAATTACAGAAACCCAAGAGAAACCTATTAATCGGAATCAAATATAGATCATTGGTTGCTTTATTCTGAATTTTGGTTTCTCCATTTTGTAAACATCAGCCTGACACAATTTATTTGTGGTATCAGGCATAATTAAATTATTTTCCTAAATAATGTAACAGCTATGTAAATTCTTGGGTAAGCCATCAGGTTCCAGATGAGAACTATTCTGCAGGCGGTTAACATATGCATGAAATTACTCACATGCAAATAGAGCGAGACTACATGTGCATAGGCGTCACGCTGACAATGTGCGTAGGATCAGATTTGTGCCTACCTTGCAGGTTGGCATTTATTGGGATGATTC
Source organism: Oncorhynchus nerka (assembly GCF_034236695.1). Classification (NCBI taxonomy): domain Eukaryota; kingdom Metazoa; phylum Chordata; class Actinopteri; order Salmoniformes; family Salmonidae; genus Oncorhynchus; species Oncorhynchus nerka. Next base: position 57,287,523 of record NC_088413.1, read on the forward strand.
ATGTACCGGAGGCAGCTCTGCAGAGTGGTCACTAGCTGGCACAGCCACAAAGTAATAAAATCTCATTTGAAACTTAACCTTATCTTTAACCCTAACCTTAAATTAAGACCAAAAAGCTAATTTTTGTTTTCAAAAATGTGTACAATATAGCCAGTTTTGATTTTCCAGCTGGCCCATATAGCTGACATCGCTCATGACAAGATTCATGACAATAAATGTCAACCTGCAACTTTCTCCCTGGGGAACACAATTATGGACCAATTTACACATCCGCGTCTCTGTGTTGGCCATTAATCTTAAGCAAAGTGCACTTAAGTTGAACTAAAGCACAGCAATGTTCTCTGTTAATGAACACAATCAAAACAGGGCTGAATCATCTGAATCCTGTACCATATGTTCATCTACCATGCCACTCAGGTTGCCTCTTCTCAAAATGACTTTAATAAACTAAAGAGATTTCATTCTTCTGGTTTGTTATTTGATTTCTGTTTGAGCTGCAGGTCCATTTTTGAAAAGCAACAGATTGTGGCCAAATGATATTGCCTGATGCCAGGAAAGATAACACACAATCTCAGGAAAGTCTCAAATTGAAAATATTTGATGTTTTTATATTGAAAGACCTGTATACAATATAATCTGTATGTACACTAACCATTTTGTTTGACGTTCATGTTTTCTATTATATTGAAACAATCATTGCAATTCAATTAATCTTACTCTGTTTGTTGGCTGAATGACTGAAGAGTGGGGGTAAACCCTCATAAGTGTCTTTATGTCTACAAACAGGCCAGACATTGGCTTGAACAAGGCTTGATGAATATTCAAACGTCTCCTGCACTGCCAGAGAGGGAATCCCTACAGCCATTTTAAGTGCTGCAGTTCATTATATCAGGCTCTAAAATGGAGATCTGAAGCTCAGTCTTGTCTGATGCCCTCCAGCTTTTAATTAACTAAAATACAGGACACTTCTCCCCCATTGATTACTGTTAGGGGATTGATTCTGTTTTCACACAGGCATAAAAGTGCTCCAGGTGTGAAAACGGGTCCTAATGAGGAAAGCTGTGTAAACTGCAGAAATACAAACTATCTCCTAACAAAGACTTTGCTGTAACAATATTAGGCGACAATCTCAATTCTTTTTTTCTATAACTTTATTACTATTTCAATATATAATTTGCAATAATTTCGCTATGTGGACCCCAAAACCAACAACTAAAATAAAACATTTGCTTTTGCTTATCCAAGCAGAGGGGACAGTGCTGGTTGTCAATTATTGGCTTGGCTGTAACAGGGCAGAGCAATGTCAGTGACCACCACCATCCTCCCTGTGAGTCCTGGAGCACAGTGGACCACCAGACCTCCCCACAGGGCCTACACACTGCCATACTCACCCTGTGATTGGAGCCAGTTGGGAGAAAAAACAGAGGTGAAAGAAGATGTCTTCCCGGTACGGGACCTCCTGAGTGTGCACGTGCATGCACCCAAAAAATGTATCGACAGCAGAGCGACCCTGTATGTTCTGCCGCCCTAGGCGAGACAAAAAGTTACTACCCCCCTCATATCCCCGCTAAACAGCTAATAGCTCATTCATGTGCCTATGCTACAAATTAAACACAGTTTAGTAGGCTGCTTAATCAGTTCAATGTCAATAACATATCCTAATATTTTCAATCTGATTACAACTGCCTGTAGCTCAGCCCCAGAGGCAAGGCTATGCATATTATTGGTATCATTTGAATGGAAACATTCTGAAGTTTGTGGAAATGTTAATTGAATGTAGGAGAATATAACACAGTAGATCTGGTGGAAGAAAAGAGAAAGAAAGAGCATAAGTTTTCTGTTTTTTATTGTTGTAGTATCATCTTTCACATGTACTAGAATAGCCACACAGTCAGATAGGATGCTGGAGATGTTTATGGATGACACAAGAGGGCAACTGTAGGTGTGCAAAGTTTCAGACTGATAACTTCAGGAATGGGTGAGCTACATGACATTTAGCATGAAGTCACCCAGGTGTCCCACACAAGTTGCCCAAATGTACCCAAGTGGCCGAATTGGTGAAATAACCTATAACTATATACAGCAGTGCAAATAACTATATACAACATATCAAAAAGCAATTCTAACACACACACACACAACAAAACAATTTTTTTACAAAAATATTAGAAAATAAATATAAAAAAAAAAAACAGTAGACCCTTTGGAAGTCCTCGTCACAATATTTTGCTGCCTGTGCCATGTCCCATAGCAGTCTCTTTCTGATGTAAAGCAGATGCAAACTGAACAAGTGGTGCAGTCCATGCGACACAGAACACAACGATGCCTCCATGCTGTGCCCTTTTGGCCCTGAGGCACAGTCATGCCTGCAGTAATGAACTGTGGCATATGAACACCACTGGAGGCAGGGGTAGAGGGGGCAGAGGTAGAGCGGGCAGCTTGGCACCGGGGGCTCCCAGTCGGAATCGCTATCACTGTGAAATAAAATATTTAAAAAATATTTGTATTGTATGAGCCTTTTATCATCACATAAAATAAACAGATATGAATTGTATAGAGCAGAGGGAACAGTCACTAAGCTGGAGGCTTTAGCTGGAGGCAGCTAAAGCCGAGCGACGGCATTATGATGAGTTAGTACGGCAGCGCGACAGGCACGAGAGGCAGCCCCAAAAAATGATTGGGGGACACACATGGGGAGTGTGGCTAAGTCAGGTAGGAGACCTGAGCCAACTCCCCGTGCTTACCGTGGCGAGAGGTGGACCGGGCAGGCACCGTGTTATGCATTGAGGCGCACTGTGTCCCCAATGCACAGGCATAGCCCGGTGCGCTACATCGCAGCTCCTCGTATCGGCCGGGCTAGAGTAGGCATCGAGCCAGGAGCAATGAAGCCGGCTCAGCGCATCTGGTCTCTAGTGCGTCTCCTCAGCCGGGTTATATCGCACCAGCCCTACGCACGGTGTCCCCGGTTCGCCAGCACAGCCCAGTGCACTCTGTTCCACACCGCCGCACTTGCCGGGCTACGGGGAGTGTCCAGCCAGGACAGGTTGTGCAGGCTCGGTGCTCGAGACCTCCTGTGCGTCTCCACGGTCCGGTCCATCCGGTGCCTCCTCCACGCACCAGGCTGTTTCTCCGTCTCCTCCCTCCAGGTGCTCCCGCCTGTCCAGCGCTTCCAGAGTCTCCCTCCTGTCCAGCGCTGCCAGAGTCTCCCTCCTGTCCAGCGCTGCCAGAGTCTCCCTCCTGTCCAGCGCTGCCAGAGTCTCCCTCCTGTCCAGCACCGCCAGAGTCTCCCTCCTGTCCAGCACCGCCAGAGTTTCCCTCCTGTCCAGCACTGCCAGAGTCTCCCTCCTGTCCAGCGCTGCCAGAGCCGCCCGTCAGTCAGGAGCTGCCAGAGCCACCCGTCACTCAGGCGCTGCCGGAATCGCCCTTCACTCCAGCGCTGCTGGAATCGCCCTTCACTCCAGCGCTGCCAGAATCACCCTTCACTCCAGCGCTGCCGGAATCGCCCTTCACGCTGCCGCTGCCGGAGTCGCCCTTCACTCCAGCGCTGCCGGAATCGCCCTTCACTCCAGCGCTGCCGGAATCGCCCTTCACGCCGCCGCTGCCGGAGTCGCCCTTCACGCCGCCGCTGCCGGAATCTCCCGTCTTTTCAGGGCCCGCTGTAAGGGTCCCCAGTCTGAGGTTGGCGGTGAGGTTCGCCGCTCCCAAGGCGCCACTTAAGTGGGCCAAGACTATGGTGGAGTGGGGTCCATGTCCCGCCCCAGAGCCGAAACCGAGGACAGATGCCCACCCAGACCCTCCCCTATGGGGTTAGGTTTTGCGGCCAGAGTCCACAGGGGGGGGGGGGGGTACTGTCACGTCCTGACCTTAGTTCCTTTTGTATGTTTCTATTTTAGGTTGGTCAGGGCGTGAGTTGGGGTGGGCATTCAATGTCCTACTCGTCGTCAGACGACAAAGAAATCTGTTGCAATATTTATTTGTGCATTGATTGGGAAAAAAAGCTTGCAACAAAGAGAAATGTTGCTCTGAAAAAGTCTCAAAAGAAAGGTGATTAATGAAAATAGAAGTTTCAGGGAAGAATGGACAGATAAATAGGCATTCTTACCATATTTCTCCAATGCCAAACCAGATTGTCTTGTTTGCAATGAAACAATTGCTGTTAGCAAATAAATCAATATTGGATCCTTATGAATCTAAGCATGGCACTTTCAAAAGTTACTTTTCCACCCAGGCTCAAACGACGCAGACAAATAACCTTAAACTGCTGGCTATTCGTCTGTTTCTTAATCCAACAACATAAATGTTTCTCTAAAAGCTACCTGCATGGTTTAAACATCTTCTCTTTTCAGAAAGTGAAAAGACAAATCAATAGGAACAGATTAGCAGTCTATTTTTTGACTCATCGAATATTGAAGGCCGCAGCTGAGCTTCAGAATGTCATAGACATCAGTCATATGCATCAGTCATGTATTTTGTGTGCATTTTAAAGCTAGCTTCTAGCATAAAGCATCACAGAGTTACACATTGTTATAGAACACTTCATGTTATCTGGATACTTTGTATTTATCTCAAAATATAAAGTTAACAATAGGTGTCCTTTTGACCCTTTTCTTTAAGGAAGGTTATGGCATACCATCACTCAATTTGAGCGCTGGTTTTAATCTGTCGCTAATTCTGCCTAATTCTGCCTAATGGGCGGGCCGGCCGTGGGGCCTAATCATATAATTATATTTAGAATCCCTATTAATTCAATAGCATCCCGCATCTCTGTGGGCTTAGTCATAAAAATGTATGACCTTTTATTGTGACATAAACACAACCAGTCGTGATGTTGTCAATCACTTCAAAGGCCTCCTTTACTAGGTAACCAGCGCACGTTCATCCACTCGCAACGTGTTGCAAGCCTCCAAACAGAGCAGTGGATGGAAAGAGACGTCTGTTACACAAAACACCAAAAAGTGTCATGACATTTGCCGATTGTCACTAGGCCAGAATCGATGCCTCCACTGCTGTCCAGCGAGTCTTGGTTTTGGCCACTCCTCTCTGCCTTGGCAAAATGTCAGTGTCCTCGTTGAACCACATGGTATTTTGGAGTGTGGGCTATACCACCCGTATTCATGTCCATTTGTTCATTGTCCATGCCTCTGACATGCAGTACTGATAAATAATGGTTTAATAGCCTACAGTTGTCTTGACATTTTTTTTTCATTATTGTGATAGGCACATATTTTACAGGTACAGGTACAGAATACAGCATTATTTTGCTGGGACGCCATACTATACTGCCTTACTTTCACCCCTGCTTTTAGCCCTGCATCTAAAAAACACAGTTACTGCTGTTTCACAGACACAGGATAGGAACTTGTCCTGTTCCATCTGCAGCCCTTTACCAAGATGGACAATTTGGACAGAGTGAAATTGCTCAGTTAAATTGAGTAGGATGGGTTGAAAATGGTGCTGTATGTTTCTCCTCTCCAGGCAGAGAGAGTATAGTGGTAGCTAGTGTCTCATGTGATCAGCCAACACTCCCTCTGTCTATGGAGATTACTGGCCAGAGTGGATCTCACCTTCAGGCTCATCTCACCTTCAGGCTCCTTCAGAAGTGGGCCAAAGATTCTCCCCTTTCCACCAGTAATAACCTGAACTGAACCGAGCCAAGCCTATTTGACAGAAAAGCATGATTAGATTCAAATTTTCCAAATAGTCAGTCTGGTAAAGGTTCATCAGCAATGAGTGGAGAGAGACAGAGCAAGACAAAGAGCAGTCATTTCACTTAAACATAATTACACCCACAGACACAGACCTGACAAAATAAGTCATTTGTAAATAGGCGTATGTCTACATACTCTAACAAAATAATTGAACTCTGCAGGGTACTGGTATAGTGGTAGTGGTGCTTCCCCTTGACCACACATTGACCCTGGAGATACAGGTTCAAACCCTGACTCTCCATTCCATGTCTCTTCTCCTCCAACTCAAGTCACTTATTCACTGTATCTGTCAGTGAAAACAACAAAAATGCATTTTCTTATTCACAATGATTTGATTCTGCACTATTCTATGAGGCATTTCTATTAAATGTCCTCATACAGAAGTCTGTGCCTGAGGCTTGCTATAAGGAGGCTCAGGGCTAGAGCTTTTTGAAGAAACCTGATAAGTGATCTGTGACTGTCAAGTGGAGAAAAGTGGTCTACAAAACCAACAGATTGATTTTTTTTTTTATCTTTTAAGAACACACTAGTTTAAAAACGTACCATTCAGACTGGTAAAGTCCCAGTGAATGACATCTATTAGCAGGGCTGATACAGTTCATTTATTTCATTCCTGCTTCAGTATTTACTCTCTGTATCCTTCATCCCAGGGTTTGCTCCTAGCAATATTTCAGGCTTTGGACTCAATTACTGATGCATATGACTCTTCTCTATAGTACATACCGTATACTACTGGAGAAATCAACATTACAGACGTGTACTGTATAACATCCAGTTAAGGAGAGAGGAGTTGTGCTGCACTCGCTCCAGCACCCCGTTACACATGTGGGTACAGGATATGATATGAACTTTCTCTCTGTCCCTTTCTCTCCCTTTTGGAGAGGGGGACCGTAGGGCTGACAGGCTGAGGCAGTCATTGTCATGCCATCAGAATGCCATGGCTTTCTCTCTCACACAGTAAGAGCTCTCACACAGTAAGAGAGCCTTCAGTCAGTGCTGACATGTAGGTATTCCAGGTCCCGTTTTAACAGATGGGATTTTACGGGTATCATTTGGGGTACAGAACCTCACTCAAGGGTAAAGCAGCTGTCTGAATAGAACCCCCTGTCTCCATCCCCTTTGCTCCTCTCCTCCACGTTATAGAGCATATTAGCTCTGTGCATCAGACCATACTGTGTACTGCCACATTATACAGTATAATTATTCCTGGGCACATAGAATACCAAAATATTACCCATTCAGATTATTTATACACTACCTACTCATTCCCAACCACCAAATATCTCAAGTATTGCATATAACAGATACAAATCAACTCCACAAAGATTTTTACTCAAGCTTGGCTCCAGTCCAGAGATAACACTGTAAAATCTCCTTTCCGTGGCAACTTGAACCGTATGGACCCCTCCGAGCCTCCATCACTCACTCTGAGCTCAATAACCTTGGACTCATATTTCTCTGTTGCTGATTTAACGCCTCACAAAATTGCATTGCGGTAGAGGTTGTGCTAATGTTGATGTCTCCACTACTTTACTGTCCTGTGTCCCGTCAGTCTCTCTCTGTTATTTATCTGGCCCGCTGCGATCTACGCTATGACACATGAGCACAGCCCAATCACCCATTCATCTCCCTGTTAAAGAGATCGGGTTGGGATCAGAGAGCCGAGGTGAAGTATGCTGTGTGATGAAAACTCTGTCTGTCTGTCAGCTGAGTTACGAGCAGCCAGGAGTTCATCTGAAGTTCTGGTACAGAGCATCCTCCTCCTCCTGAGCTCTCACAAGCTGTAAAACTATATTTAAATGCAAATAGTTGACTGTGGGAAGATACATTCTGCATCGGAATGCAACCGAGTCATTTGTCTTAAGATTACATGTAATATCATGGAAGAACAATATGTGATGTGCTACACCGTGATATAAAAACCTCAAAAGTCTTTAGTCAAAGTGCTGATGTCTATTGAGAGTGGTACAGTATACATGTAATATACACATACAGATCTTTTTCCCTGTATGAGCTGTACTACAGTGGCTTTAATCTGAAATCATACTCGCTCTGTGTGGGAACACAACACAAGGGGTAGAAAATCTATATTTGAATGACCTCAGTCCGTCCTGTAGATACTAGAATATACATATTTTCTCTTAAATTATTAACAACTAACTCTCCGTGGTTTTCAGCTGGAGGTTGGGGAGATATCATCGGGGTGAGGGAGTAAGAGAGTAAAAGGATCTCCCGACATATTTTAGCAACAACTGAAAAATATATGAGGGGTAATATGGAGGTATATGGGGTTATTGTTATGTGAATAAGGAACCTCTATCTGCTTCACGATGACTCGCACAAAGAGGACTGTCGCGATCAGCTGAGCCAACTAGGAAATATAATAGCATGATGAAGTAAAAGGAACTATGCTGGAATTGGAATATGAATTAATTGAGACATTTATTAGTGTCTCAAGACATTACAGTTCAATATACGCCAATTAATTGCAGTACATTTCATTTTCTGAATAGCACGGTAGTGTTATTAAATTGGCCCAGCTGTGCTGTAACTTCACTGAACAGAGTCAGGACATAAACATATTCCATTTCTGCAAGCCAATGTCATTGCCTATCACCAGTCTATATGTCCAATTTAGAGGGAACTGTCAGCCATTCAGACAGCATTTCCTCCTAATAAGGCCCCAAAATACTATTTATTTATTTACTTGCACTAATCGAAATTCAGTACACGCCAGCCCTCTGATAATTACTACATTCTGCATGCACTGGCAATTAATTTACATAAATATTGGACCACAACACTGCAGACACATGTACAAAAACATGTTACATAAATATGTATGCAATCATCAACATTCACAACGCAACATATATGAGCATCCTTGATTAGCGTGTGCCTGGATATATTGGCCTTGGTACAGTAACTGTTTACAAGCAGGAACAGGAAGAGGGAATACAGTGTAGTAGAGACGACTTCTTCTAATTGGCCAGAGATCATTACTACCATGATGATGGTCCTACTGTCATGTATTGTCATGTTATGTCTTGTTCCTGTTCTTTCTCTTCACTTCGTTTCCCCCTGCTGGTCGTATTAGGTTACCTTCTCTCCCTTTCCTTCCCCCAGCTGTTCCTCATCTCCTCTAACTACCTCGTTTACTCTCTCCCACCTGTTCCCTTTTTTCCCTCTGATTAGGTCTCTATTTCTCTCTCTGTTTCTGCTTCTGTCTTTGTCAGATTCTCGTTTGCTTCACCCTTGTCCCGTCCTGTCGTAATCTGCCTCTTCATCAGATGCTACGTGTGATCAGGTACCTCTGTCCTTTACAACCCGCGCCTACCCGGAGAGACCAGCAGTCTGTTGCCGCTAACCCTGCTATTCTCCTCTGCTGCTAGAAGGGGACTCTCCTGTAAAGATCAGAGGACTTTATGATTTATTTGTCGCCCTCTCTGCGGGTTGTCTATTTTGTCAACCGATACATCTGAAGAGGATTTATGTCTTCCTGTGTTTGGACATTAAAAGACTCTGTTTCTGTTAAACCGCTTTTGGGTCCTCACTCACCTGCATAACAGAAGAATCTGACCAAGAATGGACCCAGCGACTTCGGATCCTCTCCACTCAGCCGTCGAGATCCAGGGAGCGATGCTAGGCAGACACGAGCATGAATTGTCTGCTGCTCGACATGCCGTTGAGACCCTGGCCGCCCAAGTCTCCGACCTCTTGAAACATATTCACCATCTCCGCCTCGATCCACCGGCTACTTCCAGGGCTTCCGAGTCTCCGGAGCCCAGAATTAATAACCCGCCGTGTTACTCTGGGGAGCCCACTGAATGCCGCTCGTTCCTCACCCAGTGTGATATTGTGTTTTCTCTCCAGCCCAACACGTACTCCAGGGGCACAGCTCGTATCGCCTACGTCATATCTCTCCTTACTGGACGGGCTCGTGAGTGGGGCACGGCAATCTGGGAGGCGAGGGCTGAGTGTACTAACCAGTATCAGAACTTTAAGGAGGAGATGATACGGGTTTTTGATCGTTCTGTTTTTGGGGAAGAAGCTTCCAGGGCCCTGTCTTCCCTATGTCAAGGTAATCGATCCATAACTGATTACTCTATAGAGTTTCGCACTCTTGCTGCCTCCAGTGACTGGAATGAGCCGGCTTTGCTCGCTCGTTTTCTGGAGGGTCTCCGCGGAGGTAAAGGATGAGATTCTCTCCCGGGAGGTTCCTTCCAGCGTGGATTCCTTGATTGAACTCGCTATTCGCATAGAACGACGGGTTGATCTTCGTCACCGAGCTCGTGGAAGGGAGCTCGCGTTATCCGTTGCCCCCTCTCCGCATCACTACCATCTTCCTCCACTGGCTCAGGTGCTGAGCCTATGCAGCTGGGGGTATTCGCATCTCGACTAAGGAGAGGGAACGGAGAATCACCAACCGCCTCTGTCTCTATTGCGGTTCCGCTGGTCATTTTGTCATTTCATGTCCAGTAAAAGCCAGAGCTCATCAGTAAGCGGAGGGCTACTGGTGAGCGCTACTACTCAGGTCTCTCCTTCAAGATCCTGTACTACCTTGTCGGTCCATCTACGCTGGACCGGTTCGGCAGCTTCCTGCAGTGCCTTGATAGACTCTGGGGCGGAGGGCTGTTTTATGGACGAAGCCTGGGCTCGGGAACATGACATTCCTCTCAGACAGTTAGGGGAGCCCACGGCCTTGTTCGCCTTGGATGGTAGTCCTCTCCCCAGGATTCAGCGTGAAACGCTACCCTTAAACCCTCACTGTCTCTGGTAATCATAGCGAAACCATTTCTTTTTTAATTTTTCGTTCACCTTTTACACCTGTTGTTTTGGGCCATCCCTGGCTAGTGTGTCATAATCCTTCTATTAATTGGTCTAGTAATTCTATCCTCTCCTGGAACGTCTCTTGTCATGTGAAGTGTTTAATGTCTGCTATCCCTCCTGTTTCCTCTGTCTCTTCTTCACAGGAGGAGCCTGGTGATTTGACAGGGGTGCCGGAGGAATATCACGATCTGCGCACGGTGTTCAGTCGGTCCAGGGCCACCTCCCTTCCTCCGCACCGGTCGGTCGTATGATTGTAGTATTGATCTCCTTCCGGGAACCACTCCCCCCCGGGGTAGACTATACTCTCTGTCGGCTCCCGAACGTAAGGCTCTCGAAGATTATTTGTCTGTAGCTCTCGACGCCGGTACCGTAGTCCCTTCCTCCTCTCCCGCCGGAGCGGGGGTTTTTTTTGTTAAGAAAAAGGACGGGACCCTGCGCCCCTGCGTGGATTATCGAGGGCTGAATGACATAACGGTTAAGAATCGTTATCCGCTTCCCCTTATGTCTTCAGCCTTCGAGATCCTGCAGGGAGCCAGGTTTTTCACTAAGTTGGACCTTCGTAACGCTTACCATCTCGTGCGCATCAGGGAGGGGACGAGTGGAAAACGGCGTTTAACACTCCGTTAGGGCACTTTGAATACCGGGTTCTGCCGTTCGGCCTCGCTAACGCTCCAGCTGTCTTTCAGGCATTAGTGAATGATGTACTGAGAGACATGCTGAACATCTTTGTTTTCGTTTACCTTGACGATATCCTGATTTTTTTCACCGTCACTCCAGATTCATGTTCAGCACGTTCGACGTGTCCTCCAGCGCCTTTTAGAGAATTGTCTTTATGTGAAGGCTGAGAAGTGCTCTTTTCATGCCTCCTCCGTCACATTTCTCGGTTCTGTTATTTCCGCTGAAGGCATTAAGATGGATCCCGCTAAGGTCCAAGCTGTCAGCGATTGGCCCGTCCCTAAGTCACGTGTCGAGCTGCAGCGCTTTCTCGGCTTCGCGAATTTCTATCGTCGTTTCATCCGTAATTTCGGTCAGGTGGCAGCTCCTCTCACAGCCCTTACTTCTGTCAAGACGTGCTTTAAGTGGTCCGTTTCTGCCCAGGGAGCTTTTGATCTCCTCAAGAAGCGTTTTACATCCGCACCTATCCTTGTTACACCTGACGTCTCTAGACAGTTCATTGTCGAGGTTGACGCGTCAGAGGTGGGCGTGGGAGCCATTCTTTCCCAGCGCTCCCATTCTGACGACAAGGTCCACCCTTGCGTGTATTTTTCTCATCGCCTGTCGCCGTCGGAACGTAACTATGATGTGGGAAACCGCGAACTGCTCGCCATCCGCTTAGGCCTAGGCGAATGGCAACAGTGGTTGGAGGGGGCGACCGTTCCTTTTGTCGTTTGGACTGACCATAGGAACCTTGAGTACATCCGTTCTGCCAAACGACTTAATGCGCGTCAGGCTCGTTGGGTGCTGTTTTTCGCTCGTTTCGAGTTCGTTATTTCTTATCGTCCGGGCTCTAAGAACACCAAGCCTGATGCTTTATCCCGTCTCTTCAGTTCTTCAGTAGCCTCCACCGACCCCGAGGGGATTCTCCCTGAGGGGCGTGTTGTCGGGTTGACTGTCTGGGGAATTGAGAGGCAGGTAAAGCAAGCACTCACTCACACTCCGTCGCCGCGCGCTTGTCCTAGGAACCTTCTTTTCGTTCCCGTTCCTACTCGTCTGGCCGTTCTTCAGTGGGCTCACTCTGCCAAGTTAGCCGGCCATCCCGGCGTTCGGGGTACGCTTGCTTCTATTCGCCAGCGTTTTTGGTGGCCCACTCGGGAGCGTGACACGTGTCGTTTCGTGGCTGCTTGTTCGGACTGCGCGCAGACTAAGTCCGGTAACTCCCCTCCTGCCGGCCGTCTCAGACCGCTTTCCATTCCCTCTCGACCGTGGTCTCACATCGCCTTAGACTTTATTACCGGACTGCCTTCGTCAGCGGGGAAGACTGTTATTCTAACGGTTGTCGATAGGTTCTCTAAGGCGGCTCATTTTATTCCCCTCGCTAAGCTTCCTTCTGCTAAAGAGACGGCACAAATCATCATTGAGAATGTTTTCAGAATTCATGGCCTTCCGTCAGACGCCGTTTCGGACAGGGGTCTGCAATTCACGTCTCAATTTTGGAGGGAGTTTTGCCGTTTGATTGGGGCTTCCGTCAGTCTCTCTTCCGGTTTTCACCCCCAGTCTAACGGTCAAGCAGAACGGGCCAATCAGACTATTGGTCACATCTTACGCAGTCGTTCTTTTCGTAACCCTGCGTCTTGGGCAGAACAGCTCCCCTGGGCAGAATACGCTCACAACTCGCTTCCTTCGTCTGCGACCGGGCTATCTCCTTTTCAGAGTAGCCTCGGGTACCAGCCTCCTCTGTTCTCATCCCAGCTCGCCGAGTCCAGCGTCCCCTCCGCTCAGGCTTTTGTCCAACGTTGTGAGCGCACCTGGAAGAGGGTCAGGTCAGACTGTGAGAGCCGCTAATAAGCGTAGGACTAAGAGTCCTAGATATTGTCGCGGTCAGCGAGTATGGCTCTCCACTCAAAACCTTCCCCTTAAGACAGCTTCTCGCAAGTTGACCCCGCGGTTCATTGGTCCGTTCCGTATTTCTCAGGTCATTAATCCTGTCGCAGTGCGACTTCTTCTTCCGCGACATCTTCGTCGCGTCCACCCGGTCTTCCATGTCTCCTGTGTTAAGCCCTTTCTTCGCGCCCCGTTCGTCTCCCCCCCCATCCTTGTCGAGGCGCACCTATCTACAGGGTCCGTAAGATTTTGGACATGCGTCCTCGGGGCCGTGGTCATCAGTACCTAGTGGATTGGGAGGGGTACGGTCCTGAGGAAAGGAGTTGGGTTCCATCTCGGGACGTGCTGGACCGTTCGCTGATCGATGATTTCCTCCGTTGCCGCCAGGTTTCCTCCTCGAGTACGCCAGGAGGCGCTCGGTGAGTGGGGGGGTACTGTCATGTATTGTCATGTTATGTCTTGTTCCTGTTCTTTATCTTCACTTCGTTTCCCCCTGCTGGTCGTATTAGGTTACCTTCTCTCCCTTTCCTTCCCCCAGCTGTTCCTCATCTCCTCTAACTACCTCGTTTACTCTCTCCCACCTGTTCCCTTTTTTCCCTCTGATTAGGTCTCTATTTCTCTCTCTGTTTCTGCTTCTGTCTTTGTCAGATTCTCGTTTGCTTCACCCTTGTCCCGTCCTGTCGTAATCTGCCTCTTCATCAGATGCTACGTGTGATCAGGTACCTCTGTCCTCTACAACCCGCGCCTACCCGGAGAGACCAGCAGTCTGTTGCCGCTAACCCTGCTATTCTCCTCTGCTGCTAGAAGGGGACTCTCCTGTAAAGATCAGAGGACTTTATGATTTATTTGTCGCCCTCTCTGCGGGTTGTCTATTTTGTCAACCGATACATCTGAAGAGGATTTATGTCTTCCCTGTGTTTGGACATTAAAAGACTCTGTTTCTGTTAAACCGCTTTTGGGTCCTCACTCACCTGCATAACACCTACACTACATTATTTTAGTGGCAGCATTCAAAATGTCAGCCCAGTTGGTAATTACGAAAGCACGTTTCCAGCACAACTTAATAACCTTCTTTTACAAAGACCACAGAGAAAACCTTCTCTCTCTCTTTGTTCAAAAGACCAAACCAGTTGCCAGGCTTTTGTCAGAGATTCAACCATATATTTTGCACAATGCACAGACAATGGGTTCCAGTAAATCGATCAAACAAAAATACGGATCAAATCTAATTCATGGCAAAGAGGAAATTACTAGACATACTGTAATTGCACAGTATCACTTGAAATTTTGTTGAGCTTTATCCAAAGAATCATGTCACTTAAATACAATTTTGCCATTGAGATGAAAATGACCACTGACAGGACTGAACAAACAGAGCAAAGGTTTTAAATGGAGGGCAAGAATGGAAACATATTATGTTATGATAGTAGATTACAAATTCATGGTGTTCCAACAGGACAAAAACAGCTGGCATATCAACCAAATGTTTCCTCATGAAATTTCCCCTCTCATATTAATGCAGATGTTTGGTAAGAAGAATGCCCCTCTCCCCACTGGTGTGATTACTACCTCTGAGGGTTTAGAGCTTGAGGTAGTCACCTCATACAAGTACTTGGGAGTATGGCTAGATGGTACACTGTCTCTCAGCACATATCAAAGCTGCAGGCTAAAGTTAAATCTAGATTTGGTTTCCTCTATCGTAATTGCTCCTCTTTCACCCCAGCTGCCAAACTAACCCTGATTCAGATGACCATCCTACCCATGCTAGATTACGGAGACATCATTTATAGATCGGCAGGTAAGTGTGTACTCGAGCGGCTAGATGTGCTTTACCATTCGGCCATCAGATTTGCCACCAATGTTCCGTATAGGACACATCACTGCACTCTTATAATCCTCTGTAAACTGGTCATCTCTGAATACCCGTTGCAAAACCTAATGGTTGATGCTTATTTATAAAACTGACGGACCATACCAGGCTCATATTGACCCAGGGCCTATATATCAATGCTTTTGTAACATCTTACTCCATTTTGTGTTGAATAGAATTTCCTGTCTATAGCACATTTATACAATGGTCTGTTGTAAGTTGTTCATGTGGTGTTGAGCTCTTGAGGAAGAGCAACAAACAGGTTTGCACACAGTCCACATCATAGCTCACATGCATGGACAGACTCACGAGAACCCAGATGCCATTTATTTAACAATTAGTCTGGCTGAGATGAACTTTGATTTCATTGATCTGGTCAGTCCTGGCTGAGGAGAATTGATGGTCTACAATGACTCACCATCCAAACTGTGAGAGAATCTGTGTGGCTGGAGGATTTATTGAACACATTACAGCAGAGAGCAGAAACAAGCTTCTGTCACCAGCATGACTAATATCATTACAGAACAAAAACAATAGTTTGTGTTGCTGTAATTTGTGTACTGTCATGGAGATGGACTATTCATTAACTGTTTCAGTCAGAATGAATGCCGCCGTGCAGACAAAAACATACAAATATACAAATTAATCATGCAATTATTCCAGCTATGTTGATCCTTTGTAAAGACGGCGAGTAATGAGACCGTGATCAGAGTCTATATTCACTATGTTCTCAGAAGCAGAACCAAGTGAAGCGGTTCCCAAAAGGACTGCTAGTCTGACATTATCCCAGTCCCTCCCTGTGTTCAAAGGTACTGCCAAAAACCATACAGGTGGAAGAGTGACAGTGTAAACAAACAAAGGGAAGGTGGAGGTGGGTGGATACTCCCATAGACAGGCTGTGCTGTCTGTCACCAGGGGTGTGTGGGCATGGAGGTGGTTTCTATTATCTGGGAGACTGCAACTGCTACTGTACTAGGGGTAGGGGACTTCCTCTGCCCTATTGTACTCGGCAGGACACCCTCAAACAAAGACCTACACAGAGGAGTAGGGGAAGGTGATGTGTGTGGGTGGGTGGAACCACAGGAGTGGTGGTGGTGGGTGGGGAGGGGGGGTGGCACCATGCACTCAGGAAGCTGCTCCTTTTTCTGCAAATTGCCTGCGCCTGGTGATGTTGGCTGCCACCTCCTCTTTCCCAGATTAACTCCACAGGGCAAATGAAGGGAGGGAGGAAAGGGGGGAACAAGAGAGGCCGGGTATAGGAACAAGAGGGTGGGGTGTTGGGGTGAGTGTTATTATCAAAGCACCTTTTTCTTTTCTACCCTCCATCTCTCTCTCTTGTTCTGCCTGTGTGTAAAAGGAGCCCCTGTGCAAGAGTGGACAATCCATACTGAGATTGGTGCGCTGGTGACTGGGGGTCTCTTTCCCTCAACCAGCTCACCAGGGGATCCAAAGAGGGGAGAGGACTGGCAGAGAGGAGACTCCACACATCAACATAGGGGCCAAACTACAGTACAGTGTGTTCGTGTGGGGATTGTGGTAGCACTTGAGTTCCTACATTCTCTCAATGAACTAGAGCAGGTAGATACTGTAGATCGGTGAATAGTCTGAACATCATGCACAGTGCTCCAGTCACCTATTATAATTCCACCCATCATGCCAGGTCTCTAGTTCCCAAGGCCTTGGACCTGCATCCTTTAGTCTCCAGTGAATGGCCTGAGGCTGACCTTCAACTGTGCGACACACAACCACACACTCCTCCACTCTATTGTAGTGCTGGCACAAATCCCCTGCCCTATCTGTCCCTCTCTGTCCCCCGAGTGGGTGTAATTTCATTAGGGACTCAGGGACCCTGGTCTCCATACAGCTGCATATCTTAACATGAGCCTCTCCATAATCCTGCCCTTGGGCACTATTAATGACCTGGCTGTGTGTGTCTGAGAGGCCTCTCCTTCCAGCCAGGGTACTGTAATGAAATACCCCTCCACTTCCAATTTAATGCAGCACCAACCCTCTAGTCACTGGGATTACTCTCACCTATCGTTTACAATTTTAGAGAGAAGGTTTATTTGATAAATAGTCATAATCTATTTAAATTTGAATATATTTATTTTTCCTGAATTTAATTTGGCTCAGTTTATAGTCTCCTCTCTCCTGCCCATTATTTTGTCCTTCCTCAATATAAGAGTAAAAAGTAAAAATTACTTTCATTATTGTTCAAGTGTGAATTTAGACATACAGCCAATGTTGGCAGATCAACATGGATTGCAAATATACATACGTAAGCTATATCTTTTTTTTTTTAAATCCTGAAATACATAAGAGCATTAATGCAGAATTCAGCTTGTTTCTTGTTAGTCATGTCATCAATCAAAGCAGGTCACTGAGAGAAGAAATGACCGTGGTGATTGTGACTGTGGTCAGATGGACACCCCTCTCTCCCTCTTTCAAAGATGACTGAAAGGCAAAGAGAGGCATCTCTGGGTTCCTTTTCGACAAATGAGGCCAAATTCAATCCAGGAAGGGTGGAGGTCGCCATCCTAATATGGTTAGTGAATATTCTTTTGTCTTGATAATTGCTTTTACCACTCAACTTGTAGTTGTAATTACATCACTAGGTTAATATCAGCATTGGATTTATGTTAATCTAATACTGGGAGGAGTGGGTGAGCATAGCTGTTAAATCCTGTTGATTGTGTTAGAGACTATCGTTTTCAGCGATTCAGCTACATTCTAGAGCCATTAGAGGGGTGACTCACTGGCTCACACCGTCCCCAAAGAAATCAATCCCCCAGCAGACATGAAGCACAAGTGACAGACGAATCACTGATTCAAAATAAGACATTAATCATCACACTTTTACAGCTCTTGAATATGACGTGAATACGCATTCACCAACCCACACACAAACGGCTGCTGCTTAAAATGCACACAGTCTCACACGGACTAATGCATGGCCATTATCCCACTCTGATAGCCTTGGCATCAGCCAGATTGCACACAGACTCTTCTCAGCATTTTAATCCACATCACATATCCAGAGCATCAGTGTTTTCGGAGAGGTGAGGAGTCAGGAACAGCAGAAGGCACACTTCACCAACAACAATTCATCCTAATGCTTACACTGGCTCCAAACTGGGCTGTTATCCCATGATTAGAGCAGAACTGCTGAACTGTCCCTATTGATCCATGATCCTCTGTGTAGAATTATAAAAACAACAAAAACAGGCCTTTAAAATTGCAATTCATGAACCTGTTGTCATATGCACATTTATGGTTTATGGTAGAGCTGGGACGATAAACCGAAAAAGGATCAACATCGACCACTGGGAAGTAGCCTATACTAGAGAAATGTGACGTTTGAAATTAAATACGTTTGTTAATATGGGTCATTGTTAATCTTAGTCATTTAAAGGATACATTTAAAAACTGTGTTGCACAGTTGTAAACGTATCGTTCCATATATCGTTATCGCATCAATTATGGCAATGTATTGTTTGTTGTAGAAATAATTCCGTTGTTTTAGTATGTTCAGGGTCTTTTCACTAAGATATGGATAACCAGCCATCAGTTCTTATCCACTAGAAAGAGAGTTGAGATACATTGAACTATTATGCTCTGATGAATGATGGATGTATACTCAAGAAAAATCTCTTAATATCTCTGTCGTCTCTTTATGTGTACAAATATTCAACGGTATTGAATAATGTTCAGTGAAAACTAGATTGATTAGGGAAGATCAGTAGGCAGTTGGTAGGTCATCTGTCAAAGTAGAGAAATCATTACAACTGAAATCCTCTATAAGGGGAGAGAAAGTGTGGAGTCCCAGCATCAGGTCACACACAGATGATGGAAGAGTACTGTGCAACACTGGCACACATCTTCAAACTGTAGGCCTACACTCCCACGATGTTTACTGCTTTCCTCCCCCTTTCTATCGTGCACACTTTATGAATTTTACATGCCTTTTCTCCATACTTTTGAAAGACAATAAGAGCCATTTCTGGAGTGCTGGCACTGTGGTGCCTTCCGGACCCAGATCAGACCCCCCGCAAAGAAACCCGTCTGAACTGACTTTGAGAGGGGAGAGACAGACAGCGACGCCTGCATGCCTGAAGTTAAACTTGGCCCAGCTCCTCCATATTCATAGGGAGCTTTTTGGAAAATCAAAACCTCCCAAAATTCATTTTATTAAAACCGCTCCCGTCTTGGATGTGAGAGCTTGTTTGATGTGTGTGAGGGGGGTATGGTGATGTCATTAAGTCAGGGCATCTGGATGCACCAGCAGCATCCTTGGCTTGGCTACCTTCTGTCTGTATGATATAAACCAGTGAGTTTCCGGTACACATTGACGAGAGCAGTCACAGGCTTTTGTTTCAGGCAGCATATGCGTCAAAAGGAAAGTGATATATTGTATTCCAAACAGAGAGAGAGAAACAGAGGGTAAGACAGTCAGGGGTAATGAGAGAGAGAGAGAGAGAGAGAGAGAGAGAGAGAGAGAAAAACAGAGGGTAAGACAGTCAGGGGTAAATGTGGTCCACAAATTGTGGTGACACGCGTATGTTCCATGTTCATAAAATATTTTCTGTGCAGAATTTCGGAGCTGATTGTACCATTTGACTGACCTCACCCCACTGCCACCCCATGTATGGACACGAGAGAGAGAGAGAGAGAGAGAGAGAGAGAGAGAGAGAGAGAGAGAGAGAGAGAGAGAGAGAGAAAGAGAGAGAGAGAGAGCGAGAGAGAGTCTTTTCATTTGAATAAGAGAACATTATACTGCCAAATGGGTTGGAACAACAGTCAATTTAATTCAATGCAAGGAAGAGGGGGGTAGAGGGTAAGACTGAAAGATAGACAGAGTACTGTACAGTATGAACACCCATGTTCCTTATATCTAACAACATGTCAGAGCCCCACTACCACGTGTAGAAGGGAAAGCTTTCTAAGGGCTCAAGACGCTCACAGAGATTGTTCACCAGTTCACGATACACATCACATCCATTAAAGTGTCTGTCTGTCTGTGTGTGTGCACATCTATGCCTCCTGAGATTAGCTTTTTTTGTGATAAACCATAGTATCTGCAGTAACAATATCTGTAAAACTCCCTACTATCTAGTCAATAACCATCAGTGTGTGTATGTGCTCAAGACTGTTAATGTTCTAGCGCTTGCCTGAGTTGTTATAATGTAACCTTATTTATCAAAGCATTTGGAGATTTTATGATGATGTGATTTATATGCACTTGTGGCATGTTAATGATGCCAGCAAGCCTTGCCTTGCCTTCCATCCATATTCATGAACAACTGTGTTAAGGGAGCAGTGGGAGGGGGAGGATCTCCACTAGGCGTACCAATGCCAAACCAGAGCTGCCAAAGGCAAGAGTTGCAAGAATACATGCAGACTTTGGATATCTAATTAATTTATCATTCCTTCTGACATTTTGAAGCACAAACCAGGTTTTCATCCAACCATTTCATGCAGAGGAATTACTTGACGCATATAAAAGTATCGACAGGGATGATGGAAACAGGAAATGTCGGTAGAATTTCACAACATATAAAAGTATCGACAGGGATGATGGAAACGGGAAATGTCGGTAGAATTTCATAACATATCAAAGTATCGACAGGGATGATGGAAACGGGAAATGTCGGTAGAATTTCATAACATATTAAAGTGTCGACAGGGATGATGGAAACATGAAATGTCGGTAGAATTTCATAAATGTCGACATGGTGAAATCTTTCTGCGTTGCTAAAATTAATTATGTGACAAATGGCGGTGGAATCGCCTCTATGCACAAATATCGAAGTCAACTTTGAATCAGACAATGATTTGGTACATAAAGGCCTACCAACACCACGTGGAAAATAATGAAACGTTTAGTTGGCAGATTAAATAAGTTATGATGAACTTTACATGGTGGTTTACCAACTTTACACGAGGATCATGCACATTTCCTATAGGCTAAATATCAAGGGTAGGCTATTATTTGAATGCTGGTGACATGATAAAAAGAGCTTGGTCTTATCCATATCTCATCATATAAACCCCTGTCCACTTTATTTTTGTATTTATTTATTTAACCTTTATTTAACTAGGCAAGTCAGTTTAGGACAAATTCTTATTTACAATGACGGCCTACCAAAAGGCAAAAGGCCTCCTGTGGAGACGTGTGCTGGGAGTAAAAATCTAAAATCAAATATAAATATAGAACAAGACACACATCAGGACAAAAGAGACAACACAACACTACATAAAGAGAGACCTAAGACAACAACATAGCATGGCAGCAACACATGACAACACAGCATGGTAGCAACACAACATGACAACAACATGGTAGCAACACAACATGGCAGCAGCACAACATGGTAGCAGCACAAAACAGGGTACAAACATTATTGGACACAGGCAACAGCACAAAGGGCAAGAAGGTAGTGACAACAATACATCATGCAAAGCAGCCACAATCTGTCAAATCTTGTCTAGAGAGCATGCGACAAACCAGATTGGGCAAGTTTGCTATCTATGGCAACAGTTCTTGTAAAAATAAAAAATAAACATTGGTACTGTAGAGTTGGAAATACGTTGGAAACCAATTTAACATATGTTTTTTATTCGGTACATGGGAACTTAACCACAAAAGTGCTTTTTGTGCCGTACGTCATCACGCACAGCCTTTTAGCCGCAACAAGTCAGTTTGATGGAAACACACCTCTTGTGGGAAAATGCGCAAATTGTTTTTGGACAGATTTAAGAATATTCACATGAAAATCTGTGGCCAGTTGGATGGAAACCTAGCTGCATGCTGTAAAAGACTAGGAGGAGAGTAGGAGTGGTGAAAACTCTCCTGGATGTAAAGGGGTACCAACCCTGTGCCTGTGGACACGCAGCAGGGAAGGGAGGGACATGTTCTGAGGATTGTGGATATCAGCTAGTGAAACCTTCAAGTCTTCCAATTCCATCTCAGTTGCCCAATTCACCATGTTGAAAAGCGGGTGGATATAGCAGTGCAGCTTGCAGTTAGTCAAACTGCTTTTGGACAGCAATAAATCCATGAATGACGGTAATAATCCCCAAAGTTTTAGATTAGCAGATTGGAGGATGTCACACAACTGTGGTATTTGGAAACCATATTTGAAAACAAGAAGATTACAATGTCCTACTCATAATCAGCATGGCAGAGCAGAACAACCTTGAACAAATAATCCACAGACCCACGGGGTCGCCGGTTCAATGCCAAAATGTGATTTGACATACATAAACCATCAGCAGAGAACTTCATATGCAGTGGATTACAAAGGGAAGGTTTGCATGTTGAGGTGCTGGTAGAATTTTCATTCTGCCAATGAACTGTGCAGCTGTGTAAATACTGTTACAGTTTCTAAGTAAACAGTCGGGGCCACATTCAAAGCAACTTCAAGTATTCAAAGCACTTCAAGCATGTGGTGTTAATTTAACCCTTCACTCTATACTATCCATTTCAATAAAGGACCACGATTTCACATCCTATTAGCTATCATGGCCTAATCAATGAGCTGTGGCCCCAAACAGCTGAAAGTTCATTACCAGGACAGGTCTCTGTCTGTGCTGTCAGCCAGTCAGGTAAGTATCGGTAATTAAAAGCAGGGAGACATTTCTGTCGAAGGTCCCAGGTAGTGGGACGCAGCAGGCTGAACAAAATGACTCCTGGGTGAGGCCTAATTTGCTGTGGAACCAATCAATAAAATAATTTCATCTTGGTTGCTATGGAACAACATATACCAAAACAGATGGGGAGGTGAGAGGGCATCTTGTTCTTCTTCTTTTGATAAAGATATTTTGTGTGTTGCCTTTTTTTGGGGTTAGTTTTTAGAAAATATTCCTGGTGTAAAAGGAGCAGTTTGTAGTGTAGTCAAGGACATTTCTTTTGTCCCTTTTCTCAGATGAATGTTTCCAAAGCCCTCACATTTTTACTTTCATTACTGCAGTCACACAATGGGCTGTGGAGAGTTGGACCACAGTCAACATACAGTGCATTTGGAGAGTATTCAGACCCCTTGACTTTTTCACATTTTGTTATTCTAAAATGGATTCAATTCAAATGGTTCCCCATCAATCGACACACAATACCCCAAAATGACCAAGGGAAAACAGGTTTTTAGAAATGTTTGCACATTTATTACAAATAAAGTATTCAGTTAAGGTGCATCCTGTTTCCATTGATCATCCTTCAAATGTTTTTACAACTTGATTGGAGTCCAGCGGTGGTAAATTCAGCTGATTGCACATGATAGGGAAAGGCACACACCTGTCTGCAAGTGCCTTGCAAAAGTATTCATCCCCTTGGAGTTTTTCCTATTTTGTTACATTACAACCTGTCATTTAAATGGATTTTATTTGGATTTCATGCAATGGATAGACACAAAATAGTGAAGTGAAGTGAAATGAAAAAAAAGGACTTATAAAAAAAAATCTAAAAAATGAAAAATGGAAAAGTGGTGCATGCATATGTATTCACCCCCTTTGCTATGAAGCCCCGAAATAAGATCTGGTGCAACAAATTACCTTCAGAAGTCACATAATTAGTTAAATAAATCCACCTGTGTGCAATCTAAGTGTCACATGATCTGTCACATGATCTCAGTATATACACACCTGTTCTGAAAGGCCCCAGAGTCTGCAACACCACTAAGCAAGGGGCACCACCAAGCAAGCAGCACCATGAAGACCAAGGAGCTCTCCAAACAGGTCAGGGACAAAGTTGTGGAGAGGTACAGATCAAGGATGGGTTACAAAAAATATCAGAAACTTTGACCGTCCCACGGAGCACCATTAAATCCATTATTAAAAAATGGAAAGAGTGTGGCATCACAACAAATCTGCCAAGAAAGGGACGCCCACCAAAACTCACGGACCAGGCAAGGAGAACATTAATCAGAGAGGCACCAAAGAGACCAAAGATAACCCTGAAGGAGCTGCAAAGCTCCACAGCTTGAGATTGGAGTATCTGTCCATAGGACCATTTTAAGCCGTACACTCCACAGAGCTGGGCTTTATGGAAGAGTGGCCAGAAAAAGCTATTGCTTAACCAGTTATGCATTAGGGGCGCTATTAAAATTTAGGGAAGAGCTGGAGCAGTTTTTCCTTGAAGAATGGGCAAAAATCCCAGTGGCTAGATGTGGCAAGCTTATAGAGACATACCCCAAGAGACTTGCAGCTGTAATTGCTGCAAAAGGTGGCTCTACAAAGTATTGACTTGGGGGGGGTGAATAGTTATGCATGCTCAAGTTTTCCGTTTTTTTTGTCTTATGTTTTGTTTGTTTCACAAGAAAAAATCGGGGGTTCACCTTCAAACAGAATGTTCACCTTCCAACAGAACAACGACCCTAAGCACACAGCCAAGACAACACAGGAGTGGATTCGGGACAAGTCTCTGAATGTCTTTGAGTGGCACAGCCAGAGCCCGGTTTGAACCCGATCTAACATCTCTGGAGAGACCTGAAAATACACATGCAGTGACGCTCCCCATCCAACCCGACAGAGCTTGAGAGGATCTGCAGAGAAGAATGGGAGACTCCCCAAATACAGGTGTGCCAAGCTTGTAGCATCATGCCCAAGAAGACTCGAGGATGTAATCACTGCCAAAGGTGCTTCAACCAAGTACTAAGTAAACAACCTGAATACTTATGTAAATAAATATATATTTTTTTTATACATGTCACGCCCTGACCTGAGTATTCTTTGTTTTCTTTATATATTTTGGTTATGTCAGGGTGTGACGAGGGTGGTATGTGTGTTTTTGTCTCATCAAGGGTTTTTTGTATGTCTAGGTGTGTGTCTAGTCTAGACATATTGTAGGTCTATGGTGGCCTGGATTGGTTCCCAAACAGAGGCAGCTGTTTACCGTTGTCTCTGATTGGGGATCCTATTTAGGTTGCCATTTTCCAGTTTGGGTTCGTGGGTTAGTGTCTATGTGATGTTGCATGTTTGCACTGTGTTTCGATAGCGGTCACGTTCGTCTTGTTATTTTGTTTGTTTGGTTAGTGTACTTCGTGTTTTTTCGTCTTTCATTAAAAATATGTATTCACATCACGCTGTGCTTTGGTCTCCTCACTACGACGATCGTGACAATACATTTGTAGACATTTCTAAAAACCTGTTTTTGCTTTGTATTGTGTGTAGATTGATGAGGATTCTTTTTTTTAAATCCATTTTAATATAAGGCTGTACAAAATGTGTAAAAAGTCAAGTGGTCTGAATACTTTCCAAATGCACTGTACATTCCTTTGATATAATACAGTACAGAATCAGAACACCTCAATGTCCTTCTCCTCACGCAGCCATGTATAATACTTCAACTTCAGTCTCCACATCGAGGGACACCAGTCAATTTAAAATAATTAGCACACTCATACTATTAAAGCCATCTATCCATCTTTTGATATCCGGACGTCTTTGTAGAACACCCATGCCGCTTGACAGACTGGCCACGTAATTTACCTCCAGTCCAGAGTGTAGGTACAGTGCCATCAGAAAGTGTTCATAACCCTGGACTTACTCCACATTTTGTTGTGTTCCAGTCTGACTTCAAAATTAAATAGTTTTTTTCTCACCCATCTACACACAATGCTCCTTAATGACAAAACGTTTTTTTAGAAATGTTTACAAATGTATTGAAAATTAAATACAGAAAAATCTAATTTAACTAAATATTCACACCCCTGAGTCAAGACTTATTAGAAGTACCCTTGGCAGAGATTACAGCTGTGAGTCTTTATGGGTAAGTCTCTAAGAGCTTTCCACACCTGGACTGTGCAACACTTGTCCAATATTCCAAAAATAGACAACCATTTTCAGGTCTTGCCATAGATTGTAACTCGGCCACTCAGGAAGATTCACTGTCTTCTTGATGAGTAACTCCAGTGTAGGTTTGGCCTTGTGTTTTAGGTTATTGTCCTGCTGAAGGTGAATTCATCTCAGTGTCTAGTAGAAAGCAGATTGAACCAGTTTTTCCTCTAGGATTTTGCCTGTGCTTAGCACCATTCCATTTATTTTTATCCTCAAAAACACCCCAGTCCTTAACAATTACAAGTGTACTCATAACATGATGCAGCCACCACTATGCTTGAAAATATGGTGAGTGGTACTCAGTAATGTGTTGCATTGGATTTGCCCCAAACATAACACTTTATATTTTTGCAGTATTACTTTAATGCCTTGTTTGCAAACAGGATGCATGTTTTGGAATATTTTTTATTATGTACAGTCTTCCTTCTTTTCACTCTGTCAATTAGGTTAGTATTGTGGAGTAACTATAATGTTGTTGATCCATCCTCAGTTTACTCCTGTCACAGCTATTAAACTCTGCAACTGTTTTAAAG
Organism: Oncorhynchus nerka; assembly: GCF_034236695.1. Lineage (NCBI taxonomy): Eukaryota > Metazoa > Chordata > Actinopteri > Salmoniformes > Salmonidae > Oncorhynchus > Oncorhynchus nerka. Next base: position 57,313,835 of record NC_088413.1, read on the forward strand.
TTACCATTGACCTCATGGTGAAATCCCTTAGCGGTTTCCTTCCTCTCCGGCAACTGAGTTAGGAAGGATGGCTGCATCTTTGTAGTGACTGGGTGTATTGATACACCATCCAAAGTATAATTAATAACTTCACCATGCTCAAAGGGATATTAAATGATCTACCAATGGGTGCCCTTCTTTGCAAGAAATTGGAAAACGTCCTTGGTGTTTGTTGTTGAATCTGTGCTTTAAATGTACTGCAGATAATTTGTGCGTGGGGGTACAGAGATGAGGTCGTCATTAAAAAATCATGTTAAACACTATTATTGCACACAGAGAGTCCATGCAACTTATGTGACTTGTTAAGCATATTTTTACTCCTTCATTTATTTAGGCTTTGCCAGAACAAAGGGGTTGAATACGTATTGACTCAACACATTTCAGCTTTTCATCTTTTATTAATATGTAAAATTGTCAAAAACATAATTCTACTTAGACATTATGGGGTATTGCGTGTCGGCCGTTGGAAAACAATCTAAATGTAATCCATTTAAAATTCAGGCTTTAACACAACAAAATGTGGGAAAAGTCAAGGGGTGTGAATACTTTCTGAAGGCACTGTAGAGGAAATCCCATAGGGAAATAGCCATCCCGGCCTGGGTAAAACATGATTACAGCACATAGATCTGGCAGAGATCCGAGAGCTAGGCTTGGTCTCTCTGAATGCCAATGGACCACAGGCAAGCTCTCACTACAATAGTACGATTGCAAGTTAATTATGAAAATCACTAGTGAACTGATCATAAAGAGTGTTCTCCTGAATCTCCCACCCTCTCTATCTCTGTCATCCTACCCATGCACCCTGTCTCAGGTTTCCCGGTCCCCACATAACCAGTGTGCGGAGAGGCCCCACAGACACCGTAAGTATGAAAGGAGTGGATGTGTGTGTATCAGGCCAGGGAGGCCAAGCTCTAATGAGAGGCTCTAATGTGGCTGGATGAAAGGAGTCTGTGCTGGGCTGGGACGGGAGAGTGATGGGGCTGTTGACACGGGGCCAGGGGGCTGGAGCCGCACAGTTTAAGATGTGGGTCATCGTGTTTAAGTGTCAGCACAAGAGAGATTGTGAGAAATCCATGTCTCTCAATGGTCCAGAACCACTTCAAAGTTCTTCCCTGGCATTGGAATACACGTAATTTATGGTTGGTGAATTTTTGGACACTAGGTGGTCCATGTCTGTAATTTCAGTTTGATATTTCCAAAGTATTAGTAGAGGCAACCCATACATTTCGCACTACTCTGTGGCTTAATGGATTTTGGTCCTAATCTGTAAAAGATAGCAGATCTTATTGAGATTCCAGGGTTGGCTTTGAGAAATTCTTAGTACAGCCAAGCAATGGAGCTGTCAAGAAACCTGGCTGCCTTCCCAGTCTTCTTGCTCACCTTTTTCATATCTGGCACTATGAGAGACTGCTTCATATATTTTTTCACTGATGAGACTGTAAATTTAGGTAATATATGTGGACCTCCTGGGCTTTTTTTGCTTGCCTTAAGAGTTTTCTTAACTGTCTCTTAGGTTGTAATTCTTAATCATAGTCAGATAACAAGCCAAAGGCTTCCTAGTTGCATATTTTCTGGACTTTGGTAGGCCTTTGGCTACTGCTTCAACAACTGCCACATTCAACCTTCTCTCTGTTGTGGTTCGGATGTTCTTCTGACGGAAAATGGCTGCCTTCCTCAATGAGGCCTTGTCAATAAGGACCATGGTAGTAGTGACATACTATGCTGACTGTTTTGGCATACAGGCTTTAGCCCTTTGAAAGCTCTTCTTTCTGTCAGATGGAACCTGTACATCTTGCCCTGCTGTCCGCAAGGATCTTTTAGAATATTCAAGTTGCTTTCTCGGTTCTTCTAATTTATCCGCTAGTTCCTTGAGACAAATTCTCTCTGCCTCTAATTTCTCTTGTTGTGCTTTGACCTGCTTTGCCTTTTCTTTGCGTCGAGAGAGATGGTCGCCTCACTTCAGGTCCTTAGGAAATTATGCAGTTATTTGTTTTTTATGTATTATTTATTACATTGCTAGCCCAGAAAATCTCAAGTGTTATTACATACAGATGGGAAGAACTATTGGATATAAAAGCGATGTCAACTTACCAACATTACGCCCAGGAATATGTCTTTACCGAAGCGGATCCTTTCTTCGGACCTCCACCCTGGACATGGGGTCTTATCCCAGAGGCCGACCCAAAACAACGCGGTCACCCCAGGAGAAGCAGACGGAGCAGCCTATTGGTCAGACTCAGAAGGCGAGCACATCATCCACCGCTTCAGAGAATATTACTCGCCAATGTCCAATCTCTAGATAACAAAGTGGATGAAATTAGGACACGAGTTGCCTTCTAGAGAGACATCAGAGACTGTGACATTCTCTGTTTCACGGAAACACGGTTCACTCGGGATATGTTGTCAGAGTCGGTACAGCCACCCGGTTTCTTCACGCATCCCGCCGACAGAACCAAACATCTCTCTGGTAAGAAGAAGGGCGGGGGTGTATGCCTTTTGATTAATGACTGATGGTGTAATCACAACAACATACAGGAACTCAAGTCCTTTCGTTCACCTGACCTAGAATTCCTTACAATCAAATGCTGACCACATTATCTTCCAAGAGAATTCTCTTCGATTATAGTCACAGCCATGTATAACCCTCCCAAGCAGATATCTCGTCTGCCCTGAAAGAACTTCACTGGACTCTATGTAAACTGGAAACCATACATCCTGAGGCTGCATTTAATGTAGCTGGGGAATTTAACAAAGCTAACCTGAGAACAAGACTTCCTAAATTCTGTCAGCATATTGAATGTGCGAAACGAGCTGGTAGCTACTCTAACTTCCGCGATGCATACAAAGCCCTCCCCCACCATGCCTTCGGCAAATCTGACCATGACTCCATTTTGATGCTCCCAGCCTATAGACAGAAACTAAAACAGGAAACGCCTGTGCTCAGGTCTATCCAACGCTGGTCTAACCAATCGGATTCCACGCTTCAAGATTGCTTCGATCACGTGGACTGGGATATGTTTCCGGATAGCCTCAGACAATAACATTGATGTATATGCTGACTCGGTGAGCGAGTTTATTTGCAAGTGTATCAGCGATGTCGTACCCAATGTGACTATTGAAACCTTTCCTAACCAGAAACCCTGGATTGATGGCAGCATTCGCGCAAAACTCCTAGCGTGAATCTTCGCTTTTAAACATGGCAAGGTGACTGGAAACATTACCGAATATAAACAGTGCAGCTATTCCCTCCGCAAGGCAATCAAACAAGCAAAGTGCCAGTATAGAGACACAGTAGAGTCACCATTCAACAGCTCAAACAAGAGACGTATGTGGCAGGGTCTACAGTCAATCACGGATTAGAAAAAGAAAACCAGCCCCGTCGCGGACATCGACGTCTTGCTCCCAGACAAATTAAATAACTTCTTTGCTCGCTTTGAGGACAATACAGTGCCACTGACATGGCCCGCTACCAAAACCTGTGGGCTCTCCTTCTCTGTGGCCAAAGTGAGTAAAACATTTAAATGTGTTAACCCTCGCAAGGCTGCCGGCCCAGACGGCATCCCTAGCCGCGTCCTCAGAGCGTGCGCAGACCAGCTGGCTGGTGTGTTTACGGACATATTCAATCAATCCCTATCCCAGTCGGCTGTCCCCACATGCTTCAAGATGGCCACCATTGTTCCTGTTCCCAAGAAAGTAAGTTAACTGAACTAAATGACTATCGCCCCAATGCACTCACGTCTGTCATCATGAAGTGCTTTGAGAGACTAGTCAAGGATCATATCACCTCCCCCCTACCTGATACCCTAGACCCACTCCAATTTGCTAACCGCCCCAAGGTGGTGAAGGTAGGAAACAACATCTCCACCCCGCTGATCCTCAACACTGGGGCCCCACAAGGGTGCATTCTCAGCCCTCTCCTGTACTCCCTGTTCACCCATGACTGTGCGGCCATGCACGCTTCCTACTCAATCATCAAGTTTTCAGACAACACTACAGTGGTAGGCTTGATTACCAACAACGACAAGACGGCCTACAGGGAGGAGTTACGGGCCCTCGGAGTGTGGTGTCAGAAAAATAACCTCTCACTCAATGTCAACAAAACAAAACAAAGGCGATGATTGTGGACTTCAGGAACCCCCCATCCACATCGACGGGACAGTAGTGGAGAAAGTAGAAAGATTTAAGTTCCTCGGTGTACACATCACGGACAAACTGAAATGGTCCACCCACACAGACAGCGTGGTGAAGAAGGTGCAACAGCAGCTCTTCAACCTCAGGAGGCTGAAGAAGTTTGGCTTGCCACCTAAAACACTCACAAACAACTTTTACAGATGCACAATCGAGAGCCTCCTGTCGGGTTGCATCGCCGCCTGGTACGGCAACTGCACCGCCCTCAACCGCAAGGCTCTCCAGAGGGTAGTGTGGTCTGCACAACACATCACCGGGGGCAAACTACCCGCCCTCCAGGACACCGACTGCACCCAATGTCACTGGAAGGCCAAAAAGATCATCAAGGACAACAACCACCCGAGCCACTGCATGTTCAGTGGCGAGGTCAGTACAGGTGCATCAAAGCTGGGACCAAGAGATTGAAAAACAGCTTCTATCTCAAGGCTATCAGACTGTTAAACATTTACATTACATTTAAGTCATTTAGCAGACGCTCTTATCCAGAGCGACTTACAAATTGGTGCGTTCACCTTAAGACATCCAGTGGAACAGCCACTTTACAATAGTGCATCTAAATCTTTTAAGGGGGGTGAGAAGGATTACTTTATCCTATCCTAGGTATTCCTGAAAGAGGTGGGGTTTCAGGTGTCTCCGGAAGGTGGTGATTGACTCCGCTGTCCTGGCGTCGTGAGGGAGTTTGTTCCACCATTGGGGGGCCAGAGCAGCGAACAGTTTTGACTGGGCTGCGCAGGAACTGTACTTCCTCAGTGGTAGGGAGGCGAGCAGGCCAGAGGTGGATGAACGCAGTGCCCTTGTTTGGGTGTAGGGCCTGATCAGAGCCTGGAGGTACTGAGGTGCCGTTCCCCTCACAGCTCCGTAGGCAAGCACCATGGTCTTGTAGCGGATGCGAGCTTCAACTGGAAGCCAGTGGAGAGAGCGGAGGAGCGGGGTGACGTGAGAGAACTTGGGAAGGTTGAACACCAGACGGGCTGCGGCGTTCTGGATGAGTTGTAGGGGTTTAATGGCACAGGCAGGGAGCCCAGCCAACAGCGAGTTGCAGTAATCCAGACGGGAGATGACAAGTGCCTGGATTAGGACCTGCGCTGCTTCCTGTGTGAGGCAGGGTCGTACTCTGCAGATGTTGTAGAGCATGAACCTACAAGAACGGGCCACCGCCTTGATGTTAGTTGAGAACGACAGGGTGTTGTCCAGGATCACGCCAAGGTTCTTAGCGCTCTGGGAGGAGGACACAATGGAGTTGTCAACCGTGATGGCGAGATCATGGAATGGGCAGTCCTTCCCCGGGAGGAAGAGCAGCTCCGTCTTGCCGAGGTTCAGCTTGAGGTGGTGATCCGTCATCCACACTGATATGTCTGCCAGACATGCAGAGATGCGATTCGCCACCTGGTCATCAGAAGGGGGAAAGGAGAAGATTAATTGTGTGTCGTCTGCATAGCAATGATAGGAGAGACCATGTGAGGTTATGACAGAGCCAAGTGACTTGGTGTATAGCGAGAATAGGAGAGGGCCTAGAACAGAGCCCTAAACAGTCATTACTAACATAGAGAGGCTGCTGCCAACATACAGACTCAAATCTCTGGCCACTTTAATGAATGGACTTAATAAATGTATCACTAGTCACTTTAAATAATGCCACTTTAATGTTTACATATCCTACATTACTCATCTCCTATGTATATACTGTATTCTAAACTATCTACTGCATCTTGCCTATGCCGCACGGCCATCGCTCATCCATATATTTATATGTATATATTTTTATTCATCCCTTTATATTTGTGTGTATAAGGTAGTTGTTGTGAATTTGTTAGATTACTTGTTAGATATTACTGCGTTGTCGTAACTAGAAGCACAAGCATTTCGCTACACTCACATTAACATCTGCTGACCATGAACATGTGACCAATACAATTTTATTTTATTTGATATTTTTCCTGCCTTTTTGCTTTGTCTCTTTCATTTTCCTCTTTCGACCTTGCTGCTCTCTGTTCATGTTTTTTAAAGCCAGCTTCGCATTCTTCTCTTTCTTTTTCTGCAATTCTGTTCTTGTGTTTTGTTAACACATTTTTGGTTGCTCTGGGCTTCCTCTCTTCGCTTTGCTCTCATCTTCTGCATTCTCTGGAAATCACTGGCATTATATATATTTTTCTGCTGCTACAGATTGTCTGCCTTCTCTTTGTCATTGCTTTAAATGTTCCTATTTCTTTGGATGCTATCAGCAAGGCACATCTCATGCCTCTATTTTTTGTTGTAGTTTTGTCCTTTGTTTTATATTTCCTCATAGTTTTTAGGGTCTTTAGTCTTCATGCTGGTTCTCCAACTTGGCTTTGCGGTTCCACTTGTTCTTTTCGGAGAGGATGAGACTCATTCATCTACATTATTACTTCTTATGTGCAGCATATATGGCTGCTTGTTTTGGGACATTATTCAACTTTGAACTGGTAGAATTTCAGATAAAATGTAATTGTAAATAAGACTCACAAAATTCCATCTAATAGGATTAGATTCCCGAGTGGCGCAGGCGTCAAAGGCACTGCATCTCAGTGCAAGAAGCGTCACTATAGTAGCTGGTTCGAAATTCAGGCTGTATGATTTGGATTCCCATAGGGCGGCGCACAATTTGCCGGGTTTGGCAGGAGATGGCCGTCATTGAATATAAGAATTTGTTCTTAACTGACTTGCCTAGTTAAATAAAGGTTAAATAAAAATAAATACATTTTAAAGCTGTCTAAGAATATATTCTGGTAGGCAATGTAAAATAATTATAATATTATAATATTGATTAATCGTAAATAAAGGATGACAAGTAGGCCTATGGAAAACAGGAGATTTTGAAAATGTTCAAATATTTTAGGTTTCCCTTTCAAAATCACACTTTTTATAGCAAATATAGCAAACTGGATGTTGTATATCCACAACAATGCTTAAACAACATCAGTAGACCACTTGCTGTAGTTCCTCTTTAATTAAACTGTGAACCTTGCAATTGAGAAATTGACTAGGGAAAACAAACAAACGCCCACCTGATTTACACAAACCATCATGATATCATTCTGCCAGGTATGCTTTCTTTGCAGTCATTTAATTGGGAAAGATTTTTGGAATAGCCTTTAGAAATGAATGTTTTGTATGTACATGGCACTCATGTTGTGCATCATGATGGCTCCACATAAAAGCCCATTTAGGCTTGCTCTGGCAAGTACATGTTGAAACCCTTTCTCATGCTTGGAGGCTTCACAGATTTGGTAAAAATGTGTCTGACAAAGCATATCCTTTCTTTTGTAACGAAGTGTGCAGAGAGTCGGGAAGCAAGTTCAGGGAGTGTTTTAATAACTAAACACAACTAAATACAAAACAAGAAACGCACAGACATGAAACTGAAACAATGACACCTGGGAAAGGAACCCAAGGTAGTGACATATATAGGGAAGGTAATCAGGGAAGTGATTGGAGTCCAGGTGAGTCTGACGACATTCAGGTGCGCGTAACGACGGTGACAGGTGTGAGGCATAAAGAGCAGCCTGGCGATCTAGAGGCTGGAGAGGCCGGAGAGGAAGCACGTGTCACCGTCGTATTTGTGCTCATGTTATGAATTGCAGAGAGTGAGTAACTATAGATAGTGCTCCGGCTGAATCAAACAAAGTACTTCAAAGTGAACGCCTTCGCTGTAAATAAATGCAAAGCAGGGCAGTACCGAGTAGTCCCAAAGACCCGACTAGTGAAGGACCAGACACAAGGCAGATTGATCCAACCTATCATGGCATCAAAGGATGCATTGATTCTCCCCCTTCTTTGGCTGTCGATGAATAGTCATGAGAAGTAGAGGGGATTGTACCAGTCTGCCAGCCAATTCAAATAGGCAAACAGCAGGACACGATACTTCCTGCCAGACAGGCCATCGTCACGGCAACTGTTGCCACGGTACAGAGCTGCCAGCCTTGGTTTGATCTGTCTGCGGAGCGGAGGCTCGGATGTGATGCTGCCAGAATGAGAGGGGGAGGGAAGGAGGTAGGGATGGGGGGCTTTAAATGTTGTGTAATTAACCTCTTCACTTTGCCACATTCCTATTCAGAAATCAAAACGAGTGACAGCTTCCTGTCAGCAGCCTGCACCAATCAGCCACTAATCTCCCTGACAGAGAGAGAGAACACAAAGACAGTGTTGGGGATGTCACCATCGTGGTGTCACTGAAAGAGACTAAGGAGACACACTGCTGACGTACAGTATCAACATCTCCATTTTGAAAATGAAAGGGCTCTTTGCTACTGAGATGTACATTTGGGGAAATTCTAATGATTATCCTGAGTAAGCATACTCATCATATTTATGCATGTGAAAAAGAGACAAAAAAAGGACAGACATTTTTTTAAAGAGAATGGGGTAATCGAGTGATTGAAATACAGACCTGGAGACAATTCAATGAATAATTTTTCCTCTCCTATTACTTCTGTAGGCATGTCATCAGAAATGAGATTTTAATAGGTGTGTGGCTTTTTGGCCTGCCTCTGTCCTTTGTTGATGAATCCATTTCCACTAGCCTTCTCATGAAAACCCTGCAGATATCTTATGAATATCATATAGCCTAGATACTAACTCTCCTCAAAGTGGGTATCTATATTCAGGTTTTTGTGAATGTGGATTATAATGCACTGACTGACACGTAGCCTAATACAGTAAGAAAGATAATACCCAATATAGCTCTCCTGCCTGGCCTTCAAGGTGGAGACGGCACCACCGAGCAAATGAAACATTGAGGCACAGCAGAAACTTTTCTTCAGAGGCTGGGTTAGAAACTTGTGCGACTTGTGAAGGTTGTTTTTGTTCAGGCAGAACAGGCCATTCATCATGGAGGGAGACAGACAGCAGTGACCTGCCTGCCTGCTGCATAAGAGCTGCTGAGAAAGCAATCAAAGCTCTGTCTCTCTCCGACAACGTGCTACAAAGAGTTCATCCTGGTGAAAAGACAGAGTGAAGCCAAACACACTCCATTCTACTCTGTGATGAGCAAAACGGGAAATTCAATTCGTCGTTTCTACTTCTATAATGGAGACCTGCAACCACATTAGCCTCTGCTTTCATTGAGTTACAGTTAACCCCAAAAAGTAGACAAACGATGTATATGGGATGTGCAAGCCTCATGGAAAGTGAGAAGTCAGATTCTTCAACTCCTATATGTGACAAATAATGTCTTTAATTTATGTCTCTACCCTTGTTTACTATTGAGATGAACACACATGACAGATTGTTATGTCAACATTGCTATGTCAACATTGTTATGTCAATATAACAGAATGTGACTGTGGACTATGAGATGCAATTATAGAATGGAGGCAATGAGGGACAAGTGTTGTCAGTGTTGTACTATTTGAAGCTAATCCACAGTGTATTCCCCACACTACTCGCCAGATCTGATCTTTAGATAAACATGAGGACAGAGCCAGATAAACCAGTTACACATCCCCTAATCTAGACCTAATGCAGAGCAATGGTGTGTAACCCCATCATCAAATCCAGCTGACTTTCAGTTCAGAGTTCATTCAGAAGGTATAGACCCCAATCCCCACACTGATCCCAGCCAGCTCTATGGCGTGTTGACAAAATAGTCACCAATAGGGAACATCAAAGTAGGCCGCCCTTTTCAGCAGCATCAGGTCTTAGGAGGGCCATCTACAGATCTTTTCTACGCCCTGGCAGGAGGACACAGTCATTAGCCTGATTTCCTCTGATGTACAGTGGATCAACCTATCTGTTGGATGTAATGCAACTTACTACACACACTCAATTAGGTATTCAGCCAATCTGAATAGGCTAATCACAACAACTCTTACATGTGTAATTCAAATAGTAGATGACATTGCCTTAACATTTGCAATCAGTATACTAAAAGCATCTCACACATAACTCTTTCAAACAAAGAGCATCGTTACGTAAATCTTCAGTTATCTACATGAATCAATCTGGAGCCAGGGACACAAAGACCAATCAAAAAGAGCACTGCGATAGAAACAATAGTTCCCAGCTGTCATCAACATATTCATAAGGTCAAGTATTCGGTGGGAGTCTGGTCGATTTCTGACCATGTCTTATCTGTGCATAACTTCAGCATTAGATCCCCACCCGGCCCAGTCTCTCCCTCCTGTTGTAAGATACAGAGATAGAGGCCGATTAAAATCCTCTGAGATCAGGAGGATTAGAAGTGACAGTGAGGGGCTAGCAGGTGGCCAGCAGGTGACCACGCTCATTTGCTTCCGTATCTTACTCATCTATGCATGCACTGTGCTGCTAGATACCTTATCTACAAGGTCTACTACAGGTCAGTGGAGATCCATAGAACAATGATTCTGCAAGCACGGTTGTTTTCCAACAGTGGCACGAGGTTAATTAAATGGCCTTTCATACCTTTACCGTATTGCTGATCAAAGAAGAACCCAAACTCCTGTCTGTAGCTACTAGCAGTTGTTTATTTCCCTACTTCAAACATCTTGTCAACAGGACAAATTACAAATGTACTCAGCAAGCATACTAATGACTTCTGTATATATTAAACGGAGTCAAAGTAAAGTAAAGTACTCCCCTTGTAACTCTGCATGTTTCCATGACAGCGTCAGTCAGTATGTGTCCATCTTGGACACCTAGCTGGTCAGTCAGGCTGAGTGACACTGCTCTGTTGTCGGCTGCCACTGCCAGCTCCCTGTCAGAAGTGAACAGAACTGTGTGTGTGTGTGTGTGTGTGTGTGTGTGTGTGTGTGTGTGTGTGTGTGTGTGTGTGTGTGTGTGTGTGTGTGTGTGTGTGTGTGTGTGTGTGTGTGTGTGTGTGTGTGTGTGTGCGTGCGTGCGTGCGTGCGTGTGTGCGTGTCTGTGCGTGCTTCTGGAGGTGGACAGACACAGCAGCTTGCCAACGCTCCCTGGTCAAACCATACGAGGCCAACTCATCCACTGACCCACGTCCAGACGTGGGGGGGCTTTCTTCATGAGGCTACAAGATGTATCACTTTGTGGCCGGTGCCAAGATTACAATCTATTTTGCCAATTATCTCTATTATATTCCCATTGCCACGTGACAGACGCCTAGCTCAATGCTTTACCCTCATCTGGTCATGCTCTGCATAGGAGGATTCAATAAACAAGGTTAAGTGTTAAGTGATAGATCACTCCGGCTGTCTCCACGGGAAATTCATTCCCTTTCACACAATGATTAGGTCTGGCTTTGATTTGGTGCCTGTAGTGTTATCTGAACTCAATGTCAGAGTGTTAGACCTTTCTGTCTATACACCCAGAACTTACAGCCCTTACACTAAATCTTATGGGATCCTAGATCTTAAAGCCCTATTTAAGAGCGCAAGTGGACTCACTAATGTCATCTGTTTTGGAGAGCAGGGACAGGGACAGGGAGATGTGTGAGTCTTACATCTCCCCAAGTCTTTGATAATTTAAGGACTTTTTACCAAACCAGCTTGCTTTAATTACTGAGATTAAGTGGTGACATTTGGTCAAATGTATAGTTTTTCTTGAGAGAAAATGCTTGGGTTTAGACTGTGCAATCTATGTGATTGCAGTCAGAGCAGTAAATCCAATGCCCAGGGCAGCTCCAGCTTCCAGGTACCCCAATAGAGCAAGGGGACTCATAAATCCATTTTTTCCCCATCTACATGGACAGTGGATACAGCAAACAACTGGTCAGTGTTATCTACTTCATTGATAGCGACAGAGACAGTCAGTGCTGCTGTTGTAAACAACTCATTGGGGTATTCCATCTCATGTATGAAATGGTTACATTCAGTCACTCCTGGGTCGCCAGCTGGGTAATTGTCTTCTAAATTAACTAGGAAATACAGAGAGCACACTGTTTCTGTCATGATTTAAAGCTGCACCTATGTTGAAGTGACAGAGAAACACAATAGCGTAGCATCAAACATCAGGGGGTAAGTTAGTAGAAGACATCCCCTGGAGGGGGGTGGGGTGAGAGAAAGAGATGGAGAGAGAGAGATCAAAATGTGATATAATTGAAGTGGGACACTATTAGGATACTTTTTTTGAACAGTTCAGTGTGAGGGGGAAAATCCTTCAATTTGTTTTCAGATGACAGGACAGGGAAAATCGAAATTATGATTAAACTTTTTTGAGCCGAGGGGTGAGGGAGGAGGGCCTACTTGACTCTTCAATGAACTCATTTTTATTCTCATAACATCCGACTCCCTGCGCATATGAGAAGAGCCCTGAGGCAAAGAGAGCAGGGGAAGACTGGGTCTAGTGGGCCAGGAGCCCACGGACTCAGCAGCCATTAGTACTCAGCGGCAGGCCTGACCAACTGTCTCCATGTAGACACAAAGCACTTCGCTCAGAGCAGTGGGAAACCGTCCGAGCTGTCAGGGGAATGAATGACTTGTCACAAGACACTCACTTTCCACCAAACAACTGCAGGCTTAGATTTCATATCCAATGTAAATGAAAGTGTGCTGTGTAAAATCAGTAAACTATAGTTATAAAGGTAGAAATGTCAGAGCATAGAAGGATTAAATCAAAGTATCCAGTACTATACATCAAATCAAATCAAAGTTTATTGGTCGAGTAGTTTTGTAGATGCTATTACAGATGCAGTGAAATGCTTATGTTTCTATCTCCAACAGTGCAGCAATATCTAGCAATACAATAACACTACACACATAATCCCAATGTTTAAAAAAATAACAAGAAATTAAGACATCAGAACGAGCAATATCAGAGTCCAGAATATATATATATATATATGTGTGTGGATGTTGTGTATGGACAGTATATTAATGGAAAAGGTGTGTACAGCAGTAATTATAGAGGATGAGCCATGACTAGCATACAGTATATACATATAAAGTGGTAAAACAGTATGTAAACATTATTAAAGTGCCCAGTGTTCAATGACTATGTACATAGGGCAGCAGTCTCTAAGGTGCAGGGCAGGGTACACGTGGAGTTCCAGGTCTCCGGTAGCCTCTGGAACTGCCGATCTGCGGCCAACAAGGCAGAGTTCATCTTAGCCTATGCCTCCCTCCAGTCCCTCGACTTCTTGGCACTGACGGAAACATGGATCACCACAGACAACACTGCTACTCCTACTGCTCTCTCTTCGTCTGCCCACGTGTTCTCGCACACCCCGAGAGCTTCTGGTCAGCGGGGTGGTGGCACCGGGATCCTCATCTCTCCCAAGTGGTCATTCTCTCTTTCTCCCCTTACCCATCTGTCTATCGCCTCCTTTGAATTCCATGCTGTCACAGTTACCAGCCCTTTCAAGCTTAACATCCTTATCATTTATCGCCCTCCAGGTTCCTCGGAGAGTTCATCAATGAGCTTGATGCCTTGATAAGCTCCTTTCCTGAGGACGGCTCACCTCTCACAGTTCTGGGCGACTTTAACCTCCCCACGTCTACCTTTGACTCATTCCTCTCTGCCTCCTTCTTTCCACTCCTCTCCTCTTTTGACCTCACCCTCTCACCTTCCCCCTACTCACAAGGCAGGCAATACGCTCGACCTCATCTTTACTAGATGCTGTTCTTCCACTAACCTCATTGCAACTCCCCTCCAAGTCTCCGACCACTACCTTGTATCCTTTTCCCTCTCGCTCTCATCCAACACTTCCCACACTGCCCCTACTCGGATGGTATCGCGCCGTCCCAACCTTCGCTCTCTCTCCCCCGCTACTCTCTCCTCTTCCATCCTATCATCTCTTCCCTCTGCTCAAACCTTCTCCAACCTATCTCCTGATTCTGCCTCCTCAACCCTCCTCTCCTCCCTTTCTGCATCCTTTGACTCTCTATGTCCCCTATCCTCCAGGCCGGCTCGGTCCTCCCCTCCCGCTCCGTGGCTCGACGACTCATTGCGAGCTCACAGAACAGGGCTCCGGGCAGCCGAGCGGAAATGGAGGAAAACTCGCCTCCCTGCGGACCTGACATCCTTTCACTCCCTCCTCTCTACATTTTCCTCTTCTCTCTCTGCTGCTAAAGCCACTTTCTACCACTCTAAATTCCAAGCATCTGCCTCTAACCCTAGGAAGCTCTTTGCAACCTTCTCCTCCCTCCTGAATCCTCCTCCCCCTCCCCCTCCTCCCTCTCTGCAGATGACTTCGTCAACCATTTTGAAAAGAAGGTCGACGACATCCGATCCTCGTTTGCTAAGTCAAACGACACCGCTGGTTCTGCTCACACTGCCCTACCCTGTGCTCTGACCTCTTTCTCCCCTCTCTCTCCAGATGAAATCTCGCGTCTTGTGACGGCCGGCCGCCCAACAACCTGCCCGCTTGACCCTATCCCCTCCTCTCTTCTCCAGACCATTTCCGGAGACCTTCTCCCTTACCTCACCTCGCTCATCAACTCATCCCTGACCGCTGGCTACGTCCCTTCCGTCTTCAAGAGAGCGAGAGTTGCACCCCTTCTGAAAAAACCTACACTCGATCCCTCCGATGTCAACAACTACAGACCAGTATCCCTTCTTTCTTTTCTCTCCAAAACTCTTGAACGTGCCGTCCTTGGCCAGCTCTCCCGCTATCTCTCTCAGAATGACCTTCTTGATCCAAATCAGTCAGGTTTCAAGACTAGTCATTCAACTGAGACTGCTCTTCTCTGTATCATGGAGGCGCTCCGCACTGCTAAAGCTAACTCTCTCTCCTCTGCTCTCATCCTTCTAGACCTATCGGCTGCCTTCGATACTGTGAACCATCAGATCCTCCTCTCCACCTCTCCGAGTTGGGCATCTCCGGCGCGGCCCATGCTTGGATTGCGTCCTACCTGACAGGTCGCTCCTACCAGGTGGCGTGGCGAGAATCTGTCTCCTCACCACTCGCTCTCACCACTGGTGTCCCCCAGGGCTCTGTTCTAGGCCCTCTCCTATTCTCGCTATACACCAAGTCACTTGGCTCTGTCATAACCTCACATGGTCTCTCCTATCATTGCTATGCAGACGACACACAATTAATCTTCTCCTTTCCCCCCTCTGATGACCAGGTGGCGAATCGCATCTCTGCATGTCTGGCAGACATATCAGTGTGGATGACGGATCACCACCTCAAGCTGAACCTCGGCAAGACGGAGCTGCTCTTCCTCCCGGGAAGGACTGCCCGTTCCATGATCTCGCCATCACGGTTGACAACTCCATCGTGTCCTCCTCCCAGAGCGCTAAGAACCTTGGCGTGATCCTGGACAACACCCTGTCGTTCTCAACTAACATCAAGGCGGTGGCCCGTTCCTGTAGGTTCATGCTCTACAACATCCGCAGAGTACGACCCTGCCTCACACAGGAAGCGGCGCAGGTCCTAATCCAGGCACTTGTCATCTCCCGTCTGGATTACTGCAACTCGCTGTTGGCTGGGCTCCCTGCCTGTGCCATTAAACCCCTACAACTCATCCAGAACGCCGCAGCCCGTCTGGTGTTCAACCTTCCCAAGTTCTCTCACGTCACCCCGCTCCTCCGCTCTCTCCACTGGCTTCCAGTTGAAGCTCGCATCCGCTACAAGACCATGGTGCTTGCCTACGGAGCTGTGAGGGGAACGGCACCTCAGTACCTCCAGGCTCTGATCAGGCCCTACACCCAAACAAGGGCACTGCGTTCATCCACCTCTGGCCTGCTCGCCTCCCTACCACTGAGGAAGTACAGTTCCCGCTCAGCCCAGTCAAAACTGTTCGCTGCTCTGGCCCCCCAATGGTGGAACAAACTCCCTCACGACGCCAGGACAGCGGAGTCAATCACCACCTTCCGGAGACACCTGAAACCCCACCTCTTTAAGGAATACCTAGGATAGGATAAAGTAATCCCTCTCACCCCCCTTAAAAGATTTAGATGCACTACTGTTCCACTGGATGTCATAAGGTGAATGCACCAATTTGTAAGTCGCTCTGGATAAGAGCGTCTGCTAAATGACTTAAATGTAAATGGTACTGGGTGGAGGCCGGCTAGTGATAAACTTTAACAGTCTGCTGGCCTGGAGATATAAGCTGTTAATCAATCAATCTCTCGGTCACAGCTTTGATGCACTTGTACTGTCTCTGCCTTCTAGATGGTAGCGGGGTGACTAGGCCTTGCCTCAAGTGGCTGACGTCCTTGATGAGCTTCTTGGTCTTACTGTGACACAGTGTGTTGTAGATGTCTTGGCAGGCAGTGTGCCTCCGATGATGCGTTGGGCTGACCGCACTACCCTCTGGAGAGCCCTACGGTTGCGGATGGTACAGTTGCTGTGAAACAGTCCGACAGAATGCTCTCGATGGTGCATCTGCAGAAGTTTGTGAGGGTCTTAGGGGCCAAGACACCGAGGATTTTGAACTTTTCGAACCTCTCTGTGGGTGGGAGCGTGCTCTCTCTGATGACTTTGGTTGTCCACAATCAGCTCTTTCGTTTTGTTGATGTTGAGGGAGAGGTTATTTTCCTGTCACCACACCGCCAGGGCTCTCACCTTCTCCCTGTAGGCTCATCGTTGTTGGTAATCAGGCTTACCACTGTTGTGTTGTCATATGGTGCCATATGGTCCCTCCCTGTAATATACTTATGCTAAAATGTGTATTCTATTCCACTGAGTTATTTACTTTATGTTTGTGTTTCCTTTATTATTTCTTATTGTTGTTGCATTGTCGAGAAGGAATCTGCAAGTAAGCATTTCGTTGGACGGTGTATCCCATGTGCATCCTGTACATATGACAAATAAAACTTGAAACATATGGTACTCATCACCAGGAATCTAATGTGCAAGAGAGTGGGGCACTTCTGTTCACCACTGAGAGCTCTGAGTTGGCCCTCCTTCCCTCTGAGTCAAAGAGCACCCAGACCCAGGGCGGGTAAAGGCAAAATGCACCCGTGGGTGGATTTGATTAAAAATACAACAACCAGCTTCTCCTGCCAGGCCACCAAATCATTCTACTACGCTTTTAATCCAATTAAATGAACAGGGAGGAAGCAAGATGGTATCACTCAGCATGGTGGACTTCAACATCTCCACTCATCTACGAAATATTGCACACCAGGAGACCTGGCATCACACGGAGTAGAAAACCATATTTGATAGAGGCATCATTAATCTTGCTGCACCTCTAATATCTATTTGATGGCTGCATATTTCATTCTTGTCAAACTCCCTCCCCAAAAACTTTTATTCTTCATAAATCATTTCACAAAAATGCTTACATATGCACCTGGGAGATGAATCATCACAAGCAGCTCTTTGGTAGCATTAATCAGATGGGGAAAACGTATCTGTGGGAACAGGTTGTTGTTAAATATCGCTGTACTGCTGTACTGTACTATCATACTGTACTGTCTTTGGTAAGGCCTTCATTACATTCTCCTCAATCTAACCCTTCTGCACTGTTCAACCAATCAAGTAAATATGGAGGAGTTAAGATGGAGTGAAATGGTCCCTTCACATCAACAGAATGGTGAAGTATGTGCAACAGCGCCTCTTCAACCTTAGGAGTATGAAGATATGCAGAAACTGCTTCTCCAATAGAAATCCCCAATCACGCTTTTAGGTGATGTCATGGTGACGTTGTCTAGCTAAACTCATGAGCAGAAACACGTCATTGACTTGAATCTAAAGGGGGGGATACCTAGTCAGTTGTAGAACTGAATGCCTTCAACTGAAATGTGTCTTCCGCATTTAACCCAACCCCTTCTGAATCAGAGAGGTGCCTTAATCTAGGTTGTGCATTTAGATTGCGAGAAAATGAACGACTAAGGAAGATGTTTCACTTCTCTCACTGACTTCTCTAACTCCAAACACCAGCCTGGTTTGCTTGGTCTTGCGATGTTGCGCCTCTGGGTTTAGAAAATCTGTGGTGTCGCCTTGTTATTAATTAAAGTCCAAAAGTAGAAGTTGCGTCACAGGCTCTCTTTTCCCCTGAAAACCGGAACATCCAGTTGTTTGGTAGAGGCTAGGATACCAATGAACAATAGGTCACGTGGTTTTGAATTATGTAGGCCAAACATAATGGTTTATTTCAAAAGAACCAACGAAAGAAAAATCATTCCAAGTCAGCTATAAGAAGAAAGACTTTATTCACAGAGAAAACTCAACACGAGCTGCCATATCATACATTTTTACACAGGGTCAGAAAATCCTTTACAAAACCAAAGACATTAGAAAATATGGGTTTTGATATGAAATATGACATACATCAACTTTCCTGAAAAAAATGTTTTAGTTTGCTAATAGTCATGAAACTAACCCAGCATGATCGAGAGCCAAAGATATTATAAAAATCAAAATGGTAAAAATGGAATAGAAATCATTCTTACAAATTAATAAAAAAAATCTCATGCAGCATCTTCAGAAAGGGCCTGAGGGTATATCTTTGTAAGAGGAAAGAAAACAAATGAATATTTTAGTTACATAAATCAAACACATCAAAATACAACCAAATCCAGTTTCTTACTCTAGATAACCAAAACCAGTTCATCTTCTTTGTCCACACCATTTTCAGAGAAGTGTTAAAACACAAACATTCTGGCAGCTACATACAGCTAGTTGATTGATTGTATTTGCCAAACAACGTCTAAATCTGATGGCGGCAATTTCTTCACTGCATGTAAACAAGGGACACTGTGGTTTCTCATGGCCTTTATTTAGGATACTGTCATCTTGGAGCCTATCCTAGTCTTTGATTGAGACATCCGGTTAAATTAGTAAAGAAAGTAGAAGGTTGGAGAGAAGTGCTATCTGTGTAATATGTGTAGCTTTGAAGCATAACTCACAGAGGGTTCTGAGTCATTGCAAACTGTCTGTGCTGTTGATCTTAGTGCTTTGTGGAGGTTAATCTTATAGTGGAAGTGAGAATGTTGGAATGCATAGAACCAAAGGCTTGGCACCACTTAAAAGAGCACACCACAAAATAGCCATAGAATGACCCTTGCTTGTGGCATCTCATCTATGCCCTTTTGTTTGTGTCAGTAGAACCCAGTAGAGGCCCATCTAGGGATAAAATAGGCGCACTGACGAGCACCTCTGTGCCTTGGGAATAATACTCAGCATGCTTCCCCATCGCTCTGGGGGTACAGGGAGGGTGACAGAGGTCTGTCAGGTTGACTCTGGACACCCCTAGCACAGAGCACTGGGGAGAGCCAACTGTCACACCCATGAATCATGGCGTACACACAGCCTGTTGGGAGCAGGTCCTGTATGTAGACCCCTCTGATTGATGTGTTCTGCCGTTGCCACATCTCCAATTAAATAAACAAGGGCAAACACATCTCCGCCCCACATACCACATACTTTCCTCTCCCCTTCTTCTACACCTCCACCATCACCCATCTCAGCACCTCCACTGGGGCCCCTTGTGATCAAGGCAACTGGAGGGAAGAAACATTTACTCAACCCTGCTAGCTTTCAGCTGGCAGTGGCTGAGTGATAACAGTAAATTGAGTCCTTGACAAGATAACACATACCTGTTTTAAAAGGTAGACGACTGAACCAGAAAGATAACATAAGGCGCAAGAGGCTGGATGAAGATGGGCAAAATGCTGACTGAGGTTGGTTTGAAACATGAGAAAAGGCCAAGTTTGGGAACGCAATAACATTAGCTTATTGCTCTTCTTTTTTGTCTTCTTTTTTTACCTAGAAATTATATTTTACACACAGCATAATCATATAAATACACTATACAATGCAATATAAAATAATTATTTCTTAAAAGGAATATGTTCAGGGTTTGCTTAGGTATGCTGGTTATGATACTAGCACCATACAAAAAATAATGACTCAAAATAAGTCGAGTGAAAAAGGCACTTCCGGGTCTCGTTGAATGACTCTTGGGTAAATGATGGCCTCTCTCCCATCATGCTGGAAAACAGAAACTGTTGTGTCTGTGCACATACTTAACTCCCATTCCAACATGAACATGTCCAGAACGAGGCACTGCAGATAAGTCGGTTCAGATCTCCTGTCTCCATGCAAAGACACCCAACCCGTTTGTCTCATCTTTTGTCTTTTTTGTTTTTCTTGTCACTTCATTCCAGCAATAACTATGAACTGGCTGCTACATTTCATAATTCTTCCTTTCTCACTTCCTTGATTCTCCATCTCTTCTTTTGCTCATTGTCAGACTTCCACTTCTCGCAGTCCCTCTTGAGTGTTGGGCGGTGATGCCACACTGATGTCGAAGCAGGTCACCATCATGACACGTGACTTGCATAGGTTGACACAGAACTCCAGCTCCTCTGTGACCTGACCCAGGGCCTGCAGGTACTCCTGGGACTCCTTGTCCAAATCCTGGTCCACCTCAACTGGAAGAGAAGAAACACGAGAGCAGACAGGTAAAGTCCTGGTCACACACAATCAACTGAAAACTGGAAGACAGAATCAAGTTAACTTTCAATAGGAAGATAACTTTCTATTTTTGTAGGGAATATGAATAATAAAAAGGTGTACATCTCCATATGCTCCAACCCTAGTAGAATAATGTAGCAGACACTCACACTCTCCTATCCACTTGCAAGGGTCCATCATCAGCAGGGTCTTGGTGTCCTCTAGCTCTTCCTTAAGTGCCTCATGTTTGACCTTCAGCTCCCTGATCTGCTGCTGCCGCCGCTCCAGAACCTTCAGCTTACTGTTGAAGTACAGCAGGCCCTGAGAGAGAGAGAGAGAGAGAGAGAGAGAGAGAGAGAGAGAGAGAGAGAGAAGTGAGTGACTGACAAACTGTTTGAAATAAAGAATAATAATAGTCATTCACGAGCATTGTTGTTGCTGCTGAACAATTGCAGGATATACAGACACAGTCGTGTGTATTACCATTTCCTGTCACAATAGAACAAACCTCATTTCAGATATGTGCATGCAACTCCAACAATCCCTTACTCCAAACCCTTACTCCAAACTATTCCCCAACTCCCATTAATGTATAATCAAGCCTCAGCCATCCAGCAAAATCAACATACCTTCTCAACATCCTGGAATGGCTGCTAAAGATGAGAAAAGAGAAGAAAATAAAATACATATTGTAAAAAATATACTTGTACTCTAGAGATAGTAATAATCTCACAGTTAGAACTCAAACAAATACAACACACAAACATGCATGAATATACAGAATCCTAAACCCTGTATACTGTATGTAGACAGAAAAAGCCATGTGCACACAAATAGACATCTGAGAATACAAGCACGGAAACCAGCCATGATGCACACATTGCATGGTATTCCAAAACTGGCCCGGGAACAGTGGGGGATGTGCGAGGCAAAGCACTTCATTACCAGCCATTCAGCCAGTGATGGTTGGGAAAGACAAATTGAAGATCATCTTTTCCTAATTGAAACTAAATCAAACCACCATCCAGCTGATTTAAAATCTCTTAACAAATTCCTGTCTGGCTGCCTCTAACTTGTGGGAGCAGTTAATGACCCGTGGCAAGTGGAGCCAGCCATAAAGAGCCATCAGGCAGCCAGGGATGGGCCATGGTGATGGCTGATAGGGTGTGGGGATGTAGAGGGGGGATGCACATTCATCACACATTCCTGGACTGCTCTTTCCACCACCACCACTCCATCCCCCTCTGTCAATCAGCACCAGCAGTGAGCCCCAGCGATCAGTCATATATAAAGCAATTAACGCCAGACAGTAATTGCCTCCTGATCTCTTCACATTCCTGGTCACACAGACACATACAACTTTGGGATTCACCATTGGCCAGAATAAAGATCAAACATCTCAGATGCATATTTTCACCTTGTTCTTTAATAAGAACCTGAGAAAGAGTGAGCTAAGACCTTCCCACGATGTCATGCCTATGGGCCCGACTCCACCAGGGGGCAAAGGGAGGTTTAACACTCTCAGTTAAAACTTGTGCCCCCTCAGTTTTAGTTGTATGTCCCGATATGAAAATATAAAAAATTATTGAGTGATAGGTATCTCCGCTGCGCTGTATCAGCACAGTGGACAGAGTGTGCCGCGGTGTGTGCAGGGGGGCTATGGAAAGCCACTCGGGCAGTTAGATATGACTCCTTTGGGTTTCCATAAAAAGCGGGGAAAACACTTTTCATCTGTGGTAGGCTAAGCGAATAACGTAATACGCCTCTACCTGTAATATTTGATTTTGATTTATACGGGCGTGGTCAAGTTCACTGTTGAAGCTGCCTCACTCAACTCTGCCTCACGCCCTACCATGACAGAGTTTAGTTAGCTTCTTAGCTAGCTGTTAAAAACATTAGTGTTATTAACCTTAGCCTATTTAGCTAGCTCACTGCCACGATGGATATCAGAAATTGCCTTCGCCAATGTACCCACACAAAGCCAAAGTGTAAAATAATTTTATTGGATGCTGTCAGTGGTGAAATGTCAGAACGATTCAGAGAACGCAACAGCCAATTGGTGGAGGCCTTGTGTGCCCTTGACCCAGAAAGCCATGACTTTCTAGATTGAAAAAGTTGAAGCCACTGCTAGATTTAATTAAAACCAGGCTGTATCACATCCGGCCGTGATTGGGAGCCCCATAGAGCGGTCCACAATTGGCACAGCGTCGTCTGGGTTTGGCCGGTGTAGGCCATCATTGTAAATAAGAATTTGTTCCTAACTGACTTGCCTAGTTAACCTTTTTGTGATAGGTGGCAGCATTTTCACTTTTGGATGAATAGTGTGCCCAGAGTGAAGTGCCTCCTACTCTGTCCCAGATGCTAATATATACATATTAGTATTAGTATTGGATAGAAAACACTCTGAAGTTTCTAAAACTGTTTGAATGATGTCTGTGAGTATAACAGAACTCATATGGCAGGTGAAAACCTGAGAAAAATCCAACTAGGAAGTGGGATATCTGAGGTTTGTAGTTTTTCAAAGCTTGGCCTATCGAATACACATTGAGATATGGAAGAGTTTGCACTTCCTAGGTCTTCCACTAGATGTCAACCGTCTTTAGAAACTGGTTTGAGGATTCTACTCTAAAGGAGGGGCTATGTCGCTCCCGACAGATTTACTTCACGTTCCAGTGCTTTTCTGAAGACAAAGGAATTCTCCGGTTGGAACATTATTGATGTTTTATGTTAAAAAACATCCTAAAGATTGATTCCATACATCGTTTGACATGTTTCTAAAGGACTGTAATGGAACTTGGAGTTTTTGTCTGGACGAAATGCTCGCGTCTCATGAAGATGGATTACTGGGCTGAACACGCTAACAACAAGTGGCTATTTGGACATAAATGATGGAACTTTATGGAACAAATCAGTCATTTATTGTCGAACTGGGATTCCTGGGAGTGCCTTCTGATGAAGATCATCGAAGGTAAGTGAATATTTATGGTGTTGTTTCTAACTTTGTTGATTCCAAAATGGCGGATATTCCTCTGGCTGTTTTGGGTTCTGAGCGCCGTTCTCAGATTATGCTTTTTCCGTAATAAAAAAAAAAATCTGACACAGCGGTTGCATTAAGGAGAAGTCTATCTTTAATTCTGTGAATAACACTTGTATCTTTTATCAATGTTTATTATGAGTATTTCTGCAAAATCACCGGATGTTTTGGAATCAACACATTACTGCACGTAACGCGTCAATGTAAACTGAGATTTTTGGATATAAATATGCACATTATCAAACAAAACATACAGTACATGTATTGTGTAACATGATGTCCTATCGCTTGCCAGTTGTGATGTTGGTGTCGCTCGCCAGTTTTTGCAGACTGAAATTGCCCGCTTGATATCCTGCAACGATTCTCTTGGCCTCTCTCCGCTATGCCGACCGTGCTTACAGGACTGACACATGGATTGACCTTCGGGGCGTTCACAGCTACATGCGAGAATTCATTTCCACTGAGCATAAACGTGTTCAGTCAGCACAGGAGAAGCATGCTACACCTGAGGAAAGCTCAACTAATCCAACTGACATTTGAGGGGGATCATACATGAAGATTTCGGGGAGAATGGAGTGATCGATTACTCAGGAAGTTCCACAGAGAATCAGCTGCAAACACTTCTGAAAAGGTAAGAACAATCTAGCTGGTTTAAAAAAAATCTAAATCTTGGTGGTATAGCCAGTGGTATCATTTCAGCAAAAACCTAGGGTATGAAATGGCAAAATGACTTCCTTAGACACCAGCATAGATTTTCAAAAGCCTCGCTTTAGCATGTAGGGTGCTGTCCATGGTGCCGATAGAGTGCAACAATTTGTCACTTCTTGGTCAAAAGCACTCTATGGTCTCTGTATTTGAATTTTTATGTTTATTATGGTATTGTGTGACATAAGCAGACTTTAATATAATTAAAATGCAAGAACCCCAAATAATTGTGCCCCCTCACCGATTTCCACTGCCCCCTTAGTCACTTTATCCTGGCGCTGGGTCTGCATGCCTGACGTAGCACATTCAGAATATTGCTGAGATCAATGTGACACATGCAGACTACTGCTGAGCTTGACATTGCTAAGCAGCATGTACTGTATGTAGTGATGAACTTAAACCTAATGACTAAAATAAGTGGAGTAACAGTATGGGGAGCTTGTATTACAGACAGTAAGCATGACCCTTCACTCACCTCAATCAGGTCCTCCTGTCGTCGCCTCTGGAGCCGTTCCACATCGTCGATCTCGTACACCTTGATCTCGAAGGGTTCCTTCAGTGGTCCTGACATGGGCGGGAGGTCCACCCACTGGCCAGCTGTGCCAGCCTTCTTCCCCAGTGACGAGGTGTCTGGCAGGGGGGCTGGGATGAGCCGCCTCCGCTGTAGCCCTGGAGAGACACAGACACAGACAGACAGGCACCTCAATTACTGCTGGAAATATACAATGGTAATATTTGCCAGGGCCGAGCTGTACAGCTCCATCTATTAGTAAATATGTATGAAGCTGAGACTGAGATGTAAAGAGATAGCAGGCTTTACACAGGCCTCCTGAGCGTGCTGTTGATTGCATATGTATAAGGCTTTCACCACTGTCTATTTTAAATCCCTACCAAACAATATGAATTTAAAAGATTGACTGCATAAATCTAAGAGAGCTGTAACAAGTGGCATTTTTTGCTGCTGTTCAAATGAGTTCAAAGTCATCTAATTTCTGCTGAATCAGAACGGTGACAAAACCAACTATAAGAATCACATTTTAAAAAGTTAGATTGATGAGGTACAAGATTTCCTGGGGGGTTTGGGGAAAGTGACAGTTTGTCCTTGATGTTGTTTGGATATTATGTGCTATACTTCTCTGGCATACTGCTTCATTCAGTAGATCTGTATAAATGTATTTCTTATTTCAGATGGGCACACCACTCAGTCTGCTTTCAGCATGACACATCTAGTTAAAGTCAACAGCAGTGAACCTTGACCCTTAACAACCCTTAACAAGAGATTGTCTAAGCTGATCTGCACAGCAATCAGGGGTATTTATAGACATGCTGTAAACAGTTAGGGCTTATGACCTCCATGAACAACCTTCTCCATTATTTAACAAGTGGACTGTTTGACATCACACAGTTGCTTGTAAATAACAACAAAGACGGGGCTTAAACAAGACAACTTGTAAAAGGACCTGAGTAATGCTTAGGATTTTATGGAACTTTCACATTTTTTAATGCCTCAATTAATTCCCAGACTAAACCTACAGTATGTTGTTGTTCAGGATATTATCAGATAGATCATGTATATTGATGTATACAGATTCAGAGCTATTACCATTGCGTTTCTTGGGGGATTTGGATGTCCTGGGGCGGCCTGAGGAGGACATTCCACTCTCACTCATTGAGTCGTGTGCAGAGGAGGCGCTACCTGTGGCCTCGCTGTCCCGGATCATGCTCTCATAACCACTGCTGCCCCCGCTGTGGTAGAAGAGGGCTGTGCGGCCCATAGCTGGGGGCAGCTCTCCACTCAGAACACTGCTATTGTCACTGCCATGGCCACTGCTGTAGCGCTGCGGCCTTCTGGGGGCTGTGATCTTACTGTAGGGGGAGGGCAGCATGGCCACGGGGGACTTGTCATCACTCAGGTTCACCCCACTGTCATTACCACTGTCAGAGTCCCCTGAGCCCCTCAGGTGTTTGCCTGATGTGCTGCCTGACGCCAGCTCACTGACCCGGCTGTTGGCTGCCCGCATAGCATGCTTGGTGCCCATGATGGTCCCCCGGCCAGGCTTGCTGCTGACGGCTGCCGTGGCTCGCGGGGCGGAGGTCTTGCCAGTCGGGGGAAGGTTGGCATTGGGGTTCCTGGTTGCTGGCGCTGCCAGGGACTTTGTGGAGGAGCTCAGGCCCTTAGAGTTGCTCGCTGACAACGAACGGTCCTTACTTCCATTGACCGCTCCTAACGCTCTGGGGTTAACACTACCTTTGACCTGCCCAGGTTTACCTAGAGCATCTGTAGCACAACATGGGGAAGTTGGGGATGTAGCAATGGGAGAGCTGGTTGAGTTTGGTACACCGAATCTGGGAATGGATCTGCTGGACTTGCTGCAGCCCAGGGTGGCTCCACTGTTTTCTCGACTGAGAGTGGGCTTGGAGCCCACCATGGACATGCTGTCACTCCTTTCCAGAGACATCTGACTGCCGTAATGCTGCCGACTAGCATCTCCTCTGGCCCTCAGACTGGATGTAGCTTTGGCCGGGGTGTAGTCACCTCTGAGGCTGGAGGTTTTGAGACTGTTAGAGTTTACTCTGCAGCGGATCTCTAGCTCATCCTCTGACACCGCCCCTCTGGTAAGTTTGGGCCTCCCTGCTTCACCGGACGCAGACTTTAAGGCACTTTGGGGCAGCAGAGGCCTGTTCTTCTGATCCAGACTGGACTTGCGCACTGGAGGTGGAGGAGGTGAGGTACCACCAGGTTTGGGGAGCATGCTCGCTTGCTGCCCATTTGCCTTTCCATTCTTCCCCAGAGAGGAGAACTTGAGAATGTTGGTTGTAGTGGTGATGTTCTGGGTTGTGGCCTTGGTCTCTGGGGAGACGTGGATGACAGGCACAGTGCCCAGAGTGGTGGCTCCTCGTCTGAGCTGAGGCATCTTGCTGGGGGGCTCCGCTTTCTTACTGATGGACTTCTCACAGCCGTCCACCACCCTCTGGGCTGAGGTTGAACCCTGCACCTTGGGTGGGCGAGATACACCATTGCTGTTGACAACACCAGCTTTGCGGCAGGGAATGCCACTTACTGGGGTTCTGGGGAGCTTGCTGGTGGCGCTGGAGTCTGGAAGCTGAGGTTCAGAGTGGTTGACGATGCGCTGCCAGGGGTCCTCCTGCTTGACTTCCTGTCTCTGTGGTTCACAACTGCTGCTACTACTATAGGCTATTAATGAGGTAGGTTTCACTTTCCTGGGAAGACTGGAGTGGACTATGTAAGGGCCCTGGGAGGTTTGGGAGGAGGAGCTGAGAGAGTTAACTTTAGCTGTTTTGGATGGGAATCTGAGGGATCCTTTGGTTGACTCGGGAGACATAGGGCATTTTGTCAGGGACAGTTTGCTAGATGCTGTGCTGTCACTGTCCAGATCAGAAAAGCTAAAGCCACTGTCGTTCAGGGAGTTCTTGGCATCCCTTCGGGATGATTCACAGTGGAACATACCCAGGGAATCCAGGTAGAAGGTGCCGTCTGGGCCGATGTGCTTCGTCTGTGGGAGGAAAACGTCTGCAGAGTGTACCCTTTTACTCTCCAGAGTACAGACGCTAACCTCGCTGAGCCAGGAGCTGATGGACGAGCCCCTGCTGCCCACACACACAAATGAGTCATCCTGTAAGGGGGTGAGCACCTCGATGTTGACCTCTGCACCCCCCACAGCAGATGTGTAGGCGTCAAACTCGTCGTTGATGCTGCTGATGATGCTGACTGGCCGGGAGCCGGAGGCAAGGGCCTGCAGGGAGCAGTCGCTGTTGAAGCTGATGATGCTGGAGGGCCGCCCGCTGTCTAAGATGCTGCCGATGGACAGCTCCTCCACCACAGTGAACACCAGCTCATCCTCTCCATTCAACTCCACAGGCTGCTGCAGGGTGACCGTAGCCCGGAGGATGTCCCTGTCCAGGCACCTCTCTCTCAGGGTGGAACGTAGCTGGCACACCTCTACAGTACCCCTGGTCTGGGTCCTATCAAGGAAAGGGTCCCCAGACTCCCCCTGCTTTCCAACCTGATGGCTCATTCCCACGGGGGGCATTCTAGTGGGGGACCTCTCCTCTGCCTCTCCGTTGCCCCTGCGTGAGTCTCTCTGCTGTGGGGGAGGGGGAGCAGGCTTGGGTAAGGGCTTCTTGTTGAAGTAAACCTTCTCCCGTACTACTGGCTCAGAGGATGGCACCATGGCCATACCCTGTTTGATTGGGCTTGCTCTGCTCTCTGATGTCATTACCTTCTCACCATCAGCACTTGTTCTACATATGCTCTGTGAAACCCCTCTGGAATGTTCCAGTTTAGACTTAGAAGGGCTGATATGGGGACTACTGGATGGAGGAGTGGCTACAGATTTAGGAGCAAGTTTAGGTGATATGTTCTCCTGGGAGGAGGAGGCTTTAGTTACAGTCTTTGGGGAAACAGAGCCAGGGCATTCCTTTGCTTTGCTGTCCACCTTG
Source organism: Oncorhynchus nerka (assembly GCF_034236695.1). NCBI lineage: Eukaryota > Metazoa > Chordata > Actinopteri > Salmoniformes > Salmonidae > Oncorhynchus > Oncorhynchus nerka. Next base: position 57,342,520 of record NC_088413.1, read on the forward strand.
GGGCTGGCCTGACTTCCCCTGCCCTCTCCAACAAACGCTGTAGGCGCCTCGCTGCCGTCGATACACTCCAGGCGCTCCTGCAGCTCAGCAAACGTGTTGCACTTGAAGAAGTGATCCCTGTCCAGGGGACCCTCCTTCCCAGATCGCTTCCTGTTCAGGGAGGGGATGATGGGAACAAAGGTGGGGGGGCCCTCATTGTCACTTAGCTCCCGGTCTGAGATGGCGGCGCCCCCCGGCCCCACATAGATGACGGTGTCACAGGACTGTTCGCTGCTGGAGCAGTAGTCTGGGTCGCTGAGCAGGGAGGGCAGGTCTGGGTCCAGGGCCACCGTCCGGGGGTGGAAGGGTCTGAGGTGAGGTGGCCGACGGATCCTCCCCTCCTCACAGGAGCTCTCCCCTCCAGAGGAACTGGATGCATACTGCAACACAGAAACATACAGAGACTTACAAAACAGTGTATATAGGAAATGTGCTTAGCACATGAATGTGCTACATACTTAGACTTTCTGCATAATTCACATGTTCAAGACATAACATTATTACTTTAGGACTTATTGGAAAAGTCTATATAATTTTCTCCACCATTTTCCCATTTCCTGCTGTAGATTTACAGTTAATTCAATCGCATAATGAATTCACGGTGGAATACATCGTAAGGCAAATATAAATTACTTTAAAATTGCCAGTCAATACATTTAAAGGTTACATGTGAACATCAATAGACACACTGAAATTAATGTCAATAATATGAATCAGTGTCCGTAGAATGCATTATAATTACACCGAAGACAGATGCAAAATAAATACATGCTGTCATTACACCTAATTATCTGGAGTATATATTTCCCGAATCCGAGGGCATGCATTACACACATCCTTAGGCATTAGCGTTGGGATCAATTCTAATTGAAGGCAGTCAATTCAGGAAGTGATTTGAATTTAAAATCCCACATTCTTGTTTTGACATAAATAGCTTCTCCTTTTCAGTTAATTGAGAAGTCAGTAAAAATGTATGCTGATTTTTTTCAATCATTGAATTGGAATTTCAGTTTACTTCCTGAATTGACTGCCTTAAATTGAAATTGAGCCCAACCCTGTTAGGCAGCCCTATTGATGACATGATTATGTGTTGAGCAGGCAAGAAAAACTAACTCCGAATTATGGAATTAATAACCTTGCATTAAGAGAGGCCCTGATTAATTTCATACCATGGCCTTCAATATACAGTAAAGTGGGAATAGCTTTATCAAGATCTCAGTTACGAATAGGCTACTACATGAAATGGTGAACAGTGCAACTTCTGCTAATAAAGTCACTGTAATACACTCTAGAGATCACTAAATACTTATTATAACTGTGAAAATCTACGGCTTTCCCTCATCGAAACAGTTCCCCGAACATCGAAATATGCTACTGTTCAAATGGAGGATACCCATGTCTCTTAATCAATGTAAACAATGTATGATACTGAAAGCTCTGCAAGTCCAGACACAAACCTTGGACTTCTTCTTCCTCATGCGGTGGATGCGTGAGGCCAGCTGGATGGTGGTGAGGGAGTCAGTGTAGTTGGCAGGGGAGTCCGAGATGTGGGCGATCATTGTAGTTCTGCAGTTAATGTTCCCCAGCGACTCTCTCAGCAGCATCGTCAGTTTGCTGTCCCTGGAAATGATACGTTCACACACTATCATCATCATCATCGCTGCTCGGGAAACGCCAGGATGTTTCAGTGCCTTATATCAGTGTCGGTTTACATTCAACCACGGGTCTCTACGCCTTATATTAGTCTGGGTTGCCAGAGATTTTTTAAATATCGCATTTGGAACAACTGGTTCTTTGACTGTTTACAGTGCCTTGCGAAAGTATTCGGCCCCCTTGAACTTTGCGACCTTTTGCCACATTTCAGGCTTCAAACATAAAGATATAAAACTGTATTTTTTTGTGAAGAATCAACAACAAGTGGGACACAATCATGAAGTGGAACGACATTTATTGGATATTTCAAACTTTTTTAACAAATCAAAAACTGAAACATTGGGCGTGCAAAATTATTCAGCCCCTTTACTTTCAGTGCAGCAAACTCTCTCCAGAAGTTCAGTGAGGATCTCTGAATGATCCAATGTTGACCTAAATGACTAATGATGATAAATACAATCCACCTGTGTGTAATCAAGTCTCCGTATAAATGCACCTGCACTGTGATAGTCTCAGAGGTCCGTTAAAAGCGCAGAGAACATCATGAAGAACAAGGAACACACCAGGCAGGTCCGAGATACTGTTGTGAAGAAGTTTAAAGCCGGATTTGGATACAAAAAGATTTCCCAAGCTTTAAACATCCCAAGGAGCACTGTGCAAGCGATAATATTGAAATGGAAGGAGTATCAGACCACTGCAAATCTACCAAGACCTGGCCGTCCCTCTAAACTTTCAGCTCATACAAGGAGAAGACTGATCAGAGATGCAGCCAAGAGGCCCATGATCACTCTGGATGAACTGCAGAGATCTACAGCTGAGGTGGGAGACTCTGTCCATAGGACAACAATCAGTCGTATATTGCCCAAATCTGGCCTTTATGGAAGAGTGGCAAGAAGAAAGACATCCCTTAAAGATATCCATAAAAAGTGTAGTTTAAACATGTGGAAGAAGGTGCTCTGGTCAGATGAAACCAAAATTGAACTTTTTGGCAACAATGCAAAACGTTATGTTTGGTGTAAAAGCAACACAGCTCATCACCCTGAACACACCATCCCCACTGTCAAACATGGTGGTGGCAGCATCATGGTTTGGGCCTGCTTTTCTTCAGCAGGGACAGGGAAGATGGTTAAAATTGATGGGAAGATGGATGGAGCCAAATACAGGACCATTCTGGAAGAAAACCTGATGGAGTCTGCAAAAGACCTGAGACTGGGACGGAGATTTGTCTTCCAACAAGACAATGATCCAAAACATAAAGCAAAATCTACAATGGAATGGTTCAAAAATAAACATATCCAGGTGTTAGAATGGCCAAGTCAAAGTCCAGACCTGAATCCAATCGAGAATCTGTGGAAAGAACTGAAAACTGCTGTTCACAAATGCTCTCCATCCACCTCACTGAGCTCGAGCTGTTTTGCAAGGAGGAATGGGAAAAAATTTCAGTCTCTCGATGTGCAAAACTGATAGAGACATACCCCAAGCTGTAATCGCAGCAAAAGGTGGCGCTACAAAGTATTAACTTAAGGGGGCTGAATAATTTTGCACGCCCAATTTTTCAGTTTTGATTTGTTAAAAAAGTTTGAAATATCCAATAAATGTCGTTCCACTTCATGATTGTGTCCCACTTGTTGTTGATTCTTCACAAAAAAATACAGTTTTATATCTTTATGTTTGAAGCCTGAAATGTGGCAAAAGGTCGCAAAGTTCAAGGGGGCCGAATACCCGAGATAGGCACTGTATCTCGGGTTCTAAGCTGAACGCTCCTTTTACAGTATATTTCCTCCCGTTTTAGCTCGCTTTCCCCATTTCACACTTTGTCTGCACTGCATTCCCCAAATTAAACATTCTAGCTCTTCACCTCATTTCTGATTCCATAGTGTAGCAAACCACATAGCTAAGACTGAGATATTTCTTTAAGTATATAGCACGCTAGATAAACAAAGCCTTGATAGTCAAGTTAAATGTACTTGCAAAAACTTGTCTCAAACATTTTCATTACATGACTCGACTCCTTTGCATATGACATATTCAAGGTATAGATAGAAAGTTCAGTACTAGTTCCCCTACCTGTAAGGTACGTGCTTGGCTCCATTGGCTAAAGCCATGATAACGTTTCCCAGTGCAGTGAGAGACAGACACAGGCCTCCCCCTCCGTCTCGGCTCTTACTGAGGACCTTCTCACAGCTCCCCAAGTCTATGAGGTGCAGCCTGCTCCGTCCACCCGACACTGTAGATGACACAGGAGGAAGAGCCAGGTGAGGTTATATCTCAGCACAGACACAGTCAGACACTCCCTCTGAGGGTTTCCCACATGCTGCTGCTGCACCTTACAGGCAGAAGTGGAACAGTCCAGACCAGACCAGACATGGCAGTCTGATTTATTCATGAGTAAGCCTCTCGGTCTGAAGTGATTCAAAACTGGGCTGAGATTGTCTCAGTTTAACAGACAGGTAATAACGTTCCAGACACATAAAAGTATCTTGTTGTCACATACATACAAAGCAAAGGAGGACAATCACTGTATTTGGTACCTAAATAGTCATTGGAGAGGATGACTAGTTTGGTGGGCTCTGCAATGAAAGTAAAAGTATACATTGATTCAGTTTAGACAGAAGGGGAGCAGAATTTCTCAAAATGTTTTTCAGCAGAGGGTCAGCACATTGTAATTTAGGTCACTTATATTTTATTTCAGAATAAAATCTAATCAAATCAAATATAACAAGTGTAGACTTAACTGTGAAATGCTTGCTTACGAGACTTTACACAATAATTAAGCTATATACAGGGAGTACCAGTACCAGATCAATGTGCAGGGGTATGAGGTATTTGAGGTAGATATGTACATGAAGGCAGGGCAAAGTGACTAGGCAACCGGGTAGATAATAATAAGAGAAAAATAAAGAACAGAGTAGCAACAACATATGAGGAGTGTGAAAGTGTGTGTGTGTGTGTGTGTGTGTGTGTGTGTGTGTGTGTGTGTGTGTGTGTGTGTGTGTGTGTGTGTGTGTGTGTGTGTGTGTGTGTGTGTGTGTGTGTGTGTGTGTGTGTGTGTGCTGGTATGGGGTGGCAGGTAGCCTAGTGGTTAGAACGTTGGACTAGTAGCCGAAAGGTTGCAAGATGGAATCCCCGAGCTGACAATGTAAAAATATGTTGTTCTGCCCCTGAACAAGGCAGTTAACCCACTGTTCTTAGGCTGTCATTGAAAATAAGAATTTGTTCTCAACTATTTAAATAAAGGTCAAATAAAAAAAATTGTGTATGTAGTTTCTGTGTCAGTGTAGTGTGAGTGTGTACATATAGTCAGTGCAAGATATGTAGCGGTCTTGTGGGTAGTGCTGTTTCGGAGCTTGTTGGTTCGGTACTGTTTGGCAGACTGAACAGTCTTTGGCTTGGGTGGCTGGAGGCTTTGGCCATTTTTCGGGCCTTCCTCTGACCTGATATAGAGGTCTTGGATGGCAGGGAGCTCGGCCCCAATGATGTACTGGGCTGTCTGCATCACCCTGTGTAGCGCCATGCGATCGAGGGCGGTGCAGTTGCCATACCAAGCAGTGGTGCAGCCAGTCAAGATCCTCTCAATGTTGCAGCTGTCAAACTTTTTGAGGATCCGAAGTCCCATGACAAATCTTTTCAGCCTCCCGAGGGACTAGGCGGCAGCGGCGAACCATTAAACTCTTGTCAGCAAGACGTAGAAACTGTGTGCTTCAAATCCACGCTCTTGTTCCGCTAAGCGTAACCCATGAATGCAAGCAAGTCTATTTTTTTCACCCATCCATAAACATTCCAAAAGAGAGGCTGGAGGCTTGTTATCCATTCAGATTTATTTATATCCACCATCTAGCCCAGTGCAGTACAGTCTCCTATGGCTATGATGGTAATCTCTGACCTACCAGGTATCTATAGTACTACTATTCTCAGCAGCAGAACTGATGGGGGGAATTACATCTGCTAAGTAACACTATCATTAAGGCATAATAAAGTCATCATCGTTCAATTCTTGGTCATTTCTTTTACTCGATTAAGTCCGTCATCAGCCAGTGAAAACAAATGTTCTGTTCATGTGTAGCAATATGGTTCAGTGCATTCATCTCTGGAGGATGAATCGAGAAGGCCAGAGCATTTGTTGAATCGAATGATAAATAGTATAGTAGAATGATGAATGAAAATACGACACCATCACTGTCAAAAACACACAGAGTGACACTGGAGATCAGAGAGCGCCTCAAATCATGTAGTAATGATAGATATGCTTAGTGTAGAATGATAGTAGTGGTAGTAAAAGGGATTCCTAGTCAGTTGAGCAACTGAATGCATTCAACTGAAATGTGTCTTCCGCATTTAACCCAAACCCTCTGAATCATAGTGATGCATGAAGCTGCCTTAATTGACATCATCGGTGCCCGGGGTTGTTGTTGGGGGTTAACTGTCTTGCTCAAGAACAGAGCGTCAGATTTTTCCACCTTGCCGGCTTGGGGAATCGAACCAGCAACCTTTCGGTTACTGGTCTAACACTCTTAACTGCTAGACTACCTGTAGAAGTAGTAGCAGTTGTACTCACTGCCTCCCTTGCCGCTCTTCTCCATGCGGTACTGGTAGATATGCAGTGTGAACAGCATGTGAGAGTTGCGTCTCTCTTCCTCATCTGAGTCGGGCCTGCTGGTGCTGCGTGCTGCGATGGCCGCGTCCAGGAAGAAGGCTGCCTTCTCTGCTGTGGGGGCACGGAGCTCACTCTGGTTCTGGAGCTGAGGGGGGAAGAGAGAGACGAGGTAAGGGTAAGTAAAATAAAGAGAAGGAGAGAGTATGGGGTTAGAAAAAGAGTTGGAGGAATTGGAGGAAGGAAAGAGAAAGAGGAGAGAGAGAGAGACAGGATAGCCAGGTAATTGGACCTAGGCACACATTTCTTACCCATTAGATTGGGTCTTGGGGGCAATTAAAGAAACAGGTATGCACACAGAGGGAGGGGGATTATGGAAGGTAATGGAGGAGCAGGAGGCAGGGGCACTTCCCTCCACACGGATGTTGTGGTGGTGGTGGGGTATGGAGAGGGGGGAGTGGGGAATGGGAGGAAAGGGGGGGGGGGGGGTGTCTAGTAGGGGACCCACACCACGTGGTTGGAGGAGAAGCCTTGAGAAGCTTCACAGGACTCCAGGCAGCCTTTGAGGTCACGGTCCACACAGAGGGATGGGCTCTGGTCCACACAGAGCCCAAAAAAACAACATCTGACGGCAACACCTGTCAGTGCCTTCAAATCCCCCCCACTCCCCAATTAGTCCCATTGCTATCCAGAGGGCCAGAGCTAATGCAGGAGTAATAGATGCTCAAGCATGCTGACAGGGGAGTCAATAAAAAGGTATGAAGAAAGACAGCGATATTGTGGATGGCTTTGGTGAGAATATAGCGCAGGGATTATTGAGATAAGTAAGACAGGGAAATATGGGCTCAGAGTACACAGAGGAAAGACCTGAGATATGAAAGAAAACAGATCATCTTTGGGGTAGACAGAGGTAGGTAGTAGTGAGAATCAGAGCATTACACAGACACTAATATATACAAGACAGAGATAAATAGAGAGTGAGAACAAAGAAAGGGAGGAAAACAGACACGCATCTGGCCACCTTTTTCCCTCACCTGAGTGCCACAGATAGGGTCCTCACGCAGGTAGACCCCTGGGGACTGACCGTCCTGAACGCTTCCCGTGGACACCTCAGACAGAAGGTCCTTCAGCGCCTCGTCCTTCCCACAGATCTCCACGGCAGACACGCGGACAGAGAAGCGCGTGCCCGTCTTCTCCTTACGCTCGTTGATGAGCGTGAAGAGCCAGGAGATGGCGCAGGGCACGATGCCGAGGTTCTGGGTGGAGCTGTCTTTGCCAATCATAGTGAATGTCTTGCCTGAAGACGGAGGAGAGGGTGAGAGACGGCGGGGAAGGGGGATGGAGATATTAATATACAAGTCCTGTGCTGTTGGCAACAGCATGCTGCTAATTTCCCTTCGAAAAACTAAGAAACACTAGTAATACTGTCTGGAATGTGTAGAGGAGAGGAAAATGCATTACACCTGTTGATTGGGAATCTACTGTATCTCTAAGAACTTACGACGGGGGTGATTCAAGGAGCATTCCCTGGAGGATGAGCACAGTGGAGAAGAAAAGGGTGACTCAATTAGACTTTTCTCCCAGACTGGGTGAAGAGTCCAGGTCAATTACAGTGGTTTTAATTCAAGACTGTTCCCTGCAGCCTCTATATAGAAGTCTCCCTCCCTCCAGCCTCCACCATCTCCCACTGCCTTCTTTTCTCCTCAGACCACTCCACTGCGCCACTAATCCATTTGTGAATGTGGGCATCAAACCGATAAAGGGAGACTTTTCTTTGTCTAACAGTGTCCTTTTGCCCGATTTCAGTTGAGTAGCGGGGCTTGCTTACCAAGCTTGACATGCCCGAAGCAGAAGATGCAACCGTCCGCACCGTTCACCACAGACTGGATGACCTCAGACACTGTCCCTGAACACACCTCTGCCTGCAAGGAGAGAGGGAGAAAGAGAGATAGAGAGAGAGAGAGATGGAGTGGTTAAAGAGCGTATATCTGCCATTCCCCTTTTAGAATTGTGTACATTCCCACATAATAGGAATATCAAGTCATTGACAAACACATACACGTACAAAGAATTTTCGATTTGAGAATTCCAATTATTTCTACAAAAACATTATTCGAGCTATCAAACACAGGAGGGGCATCAGGAAGACAGGCTCTGATCACAGATTCAGAGGGCGGCGTCAAAAGGAACAAATGCTGCAAAGTGTGGCTCATCTTTACAATCTGTTTCACCACCATGGCTCCACTGGGGGTAGGCTTCTGCTGCAGACAGAGATCTCCTCCCATACATAACACAGATAACAAGGCCTCTTACTGCAGAACAGCTTTCTGTTACTGTTAGCCGCCAGCAGTGTGGTCCCAGCGGCACAATCTGGCAGCCTCGTCTCAGTCTGCCTTACTGGAGCAGAAGCAGGGCTATCAGCTCATATCAGCTGGCTTACTGTGGAGGAGATGTATCTGATGGAGGAAGCTCTGAACCTTACCCCCACTGTGGAGACACTGATCCATGCTGTAGACCCTGTAGCTACTGACTCTACCAATGCTTGATGAGATCCCTAATGGTTCAGCTTCTCAAACATAAAGATTGTACGCTCTATGGGGAGCAACACAAAGCTTGAGTCGATGGTTCATGTTCCCTTTTTAGTAGGTACTAACAGCATGTTACCTCACTGCTAGATCTCATCTCTTCAACAATCAGAAGACACTGAGTGATCAATGGAAATCTCAATGGTTTTGTTGAGAAATGTTTCTAAACAGACCTCTATGGAACATTTTTGTCTGGATGTTACATGTCCTCAATGTCTGACCCTTCCATTTTGATCTTAATTTGGGCATGGACTGGGAGAAGAGAGATTAGATATAACTGGACTATGAAAGGAGAGGTTAGATATAAGTGGACTGAATTAAATGAATTCCCCAGACTTAAAAGGGCCAGCTGTTGAGGCCCATAATGGGAAGAATGCCCCCAACCAAAGACAGGCATTTTTCTACTAAGCCCCCGGACCGCACCCAGCCAGCATGAAGATATCCTCCTACCCTTGAAAGAGTGCCCCCCTACACACACACACACACACACACACACACACACACACACACACACACACACACACACTCCTCAATTGCTTGGTCTTTACTTGAGAGGCATCCTGGGTAAACACTGCGTCGAAGGCGAAGATCTTTGGGACGGCCACGGTGGCTCTCCTGTGCCCTGAGTTGGCGCGGTCGTTGACCGAGGGGTCGTAAAGGGTTAGCTGCTTCTTCCTGGGGTCCACCTTCAGGAAGGACATGGACTCTGACGAATCAGGAGCCTCCAGGGATGGGCAGATACGCATCATCACTTTTACCTTCAACACGAGGAGAGAGGAGAGGAGAATAGAGGGACAGAGAGCAAAGAACATACATTTAAGCAAACATATGGTGAAAAAACACATTCATTAAACACAGATGAAGCGGGCACATAAAATATCTAACATGATACACACATAGAGCTACAGGGGACATAGCATGAATTTGTAGTGGGGAGAAAATGGACATCTTGAAATCACATGGCAACGCTGAATCTGGATAAACATAATTTCCATCAGGTCAACGATGATGGACACGACAGTGCCTGTTACCGTGGAGACAAAGGTTACCCCTGACAAATGGACCACCATTGCAAGTTAAGCTGCCACTCGTGGGTCAACACATGGGCCTAATGGTGTCAATGTAAGGATGATATTGTAAATCATAACAGTGAATGTAATATGGGCCCTTAATGACTGTGACTCTGAGCCGCCCACCATGCTCAGGGATTATCCAATCAGCAGGCTGCTCTCTGGACCAAGAGCAACTCTGCCTGCAGCTCTGCAACATGGGAACATATGGTCCCGCTTTCTCTCTCCCTCTCTTTCTATCTCTCTACGTCACTCTCTCAGGACAACTCTGAGATCTGTATTGTCTATACTTAGTCCCTAGATTCTGTGTCATTTCCGTTGTCACGGTACACCATGATCCTAACACAGTATGGTAAACAGGATGGTATATGTCACTGGTCATGTTTAACGTGTTCATTTACTACACCTCTACCATGACATGTCTCCTCCAGTCTAATGCTGAAACTATGTTATGGCCATGACATGTCACTTCTAGTCTAATGCTGAAACTATGTTATTTATGGCCATGGCACGACTCCTCTAGTCTAATGTTGTAACAATGTTATTTATGGCCATGGCACGACTCCTCTAGTCTAATGTTGTAACAATGTTATGCCCATGGCATGTCTCCTCTAGTCTAATGTTGTAACAATGTTATGGCCATGGCATGTCTCCTCTAGTCTAATGTTGTAACAATGTTATGGCCATGGCATGTCTCCTCTAGTCTAATATTGTAACAATGTTATGGCCATGACATGTCTCCTCTAGTCTAATGTTATAACTATGTTATGGCCATGACATGTCTCCTCTAGTCTAATGTTATAACTATGTTATGGCCATGACATGTCTCCTCTAGTCTAATATTATAACTATGTTATGGCCATGACATGTCTCCTCTAGTCTAATGTTATAACTACGCTATGGCCATGACATGTCTCCTCTAGTCTAATGTTATAACTATGTTATGGCCAAGACATGTCTCCTCTAGTCTAATGTTGTAACTATGTTATGGCCATGACATGTCTCCTCTAGTCTAATGTTATAACTACATTATGGCTATGACATGTCTCTTCTAGTCTAATGTTGAAACTATGTTATGGTCATGGCACGACTCCTCTAGTCTAATGTTGTAACAATGTTATGCCCATGGCATGTCTCCTCTAGTCTAATGTTGTAACAATGTTATGGCCATGGCATGTCTCCTCTAGTCTAATGTTGTAACAATGTTATGGCCATGACATGTCTCCTCTAGTCTAATGTTATAACTACGTTATGGCCATGACATGTCTCCTCTAGTCTAATGTTATAACTATGTTATGGCCATGACATGTCTCCTCTAGTCTAATGTTATAACTACGTTATGGCCATGACATGTCTCCTCTAGTCTAATGTTATAACTATGTTATGGCCAAGACATGTCTCCTCTAGTCTAATGTTGTAACTATGTTATGGCCATGACATGTCTCCTCTAGACTAATGTTATAACTATGTTATGGCCATGGCCTGTCTCCTCTAGTCTAATGTTATAACTACGTTATGGCCATGACATGTCTCCTCTAGTCTAATGTTATAACTATGTTATGGCCATGGCCTGTCTCCTCTAGTCTAATGTTATAACTATGTTATGGCCATGACATGTCTCCTCTAGTCTAATGTTATAACTATGTTATGGCCATGACATGTCTCCTCTAGTCTAATGTTATAACTACGTTATGGCCATGACATGTCTCCTCTAGTCTAATGTTATAACTATGTTATGGCCATGGCCTGTCTCCTCTAGTCTAATGTTGTAACTATGTTATGGCCATGACATGTCTCCTCTAGTCTAATGTTATAACTATGTTATGGCCATGGCCTGTCTCCTCTAGTCTAATGTTATAACTACGTTATGGCCATGACATGTCTCCTCTAGTCTAATGTTATAACTATGTTATGGCCATGACATGTCTCCTCTAGTCTAATGTTATAACTATGTTATGGCCATGACATGTCTCCTCTAGACTAATGTTATAACTATGTTATGGCCATGGCCTGTCTCCTCTAGTCTAATGTTATAACTACGTTATGGCCATGACATGTCTCCTCTAGTCTAATGTTATAACTATGTTATGGCCATGGCCTGTCTCCTCTAGTCTAATGTTATAACTATGTTATGGCCATGACATGTCTCCTCTAGTCTAATGTTATAACTATGTTATGGCCATGACATGTCTCCTCTAGTCTAATGTTATAACTACGTTATGGCCATGACATGTCTCCTCTAGTCTAATGTTATAACTATGTTATGGCCATGGCCTGTCTCCTCTAGTCTAATGTTGTAACTATGTTATGGCCATGACATGTCTCCTCTAGTCTAATGTTATAACTATGTTATGGCCATGGCCTGTCTCCTCTAGTCTAATGTTATAACTACGTTATGGCCATGACATGTCTCCTCTAGTCTAATGTTATAACTATGTTATGGCCAAGACATGTCTCCTCTAGTCTAATGTTGTAACTATGTTATGGCCATGACATGTCTCCTCTAGACTAATGTTATAACTATGTTATGGCCATGGCCTGTCTCCTCTAGTCTAATGTTATAACTACGTTATGGCCATGACATGTCTCCTCTAGTCTAATGTTATAACTATGTTATGGCCATGGCCTGTCTCCTCTAGTCTAATGTTATAACTATGTTATGGCCATGACATGTCTCCTCTAGTCTAATGTTATAACTATGTTATGGCCATGACATGTCTCCTCTAGTCTAATGTTATAACTATGTTATGGCCATGACATGTCTCCTCTAGTCTAATGTTATAACTATGTTATGGCCATGGCCTGTCTCCTCTAGTCTAATGTTGTAACTATGTTATGGCCATGACATGTCTCCTCTAGTCTAATGTTATAACTATGTTATGGCCATGACATGTCTCCTCTAGTCTAATGTTATAACTATGTTATGGCCATGGCCTGTCTCCTCTAGTCTAATGTTATAACTACGTTATGGCCATGACATGTCTCCTCTAGTCTAATGTTATAACTATGTTATGGCCATGACATGTCTCCTCTAGTCTAATGTTATAACTATGTTATGGCCATGACATGTCTCCTCTAGACTAATGTTATAACTATGTTATGGCCATGGCCTGTCTCCTCTAGTCTAATGTTATAACTACGTTATGGCCATGACATGTCTCCTCTAGTCTAATGTTATAACTATGTTATGGCCATGGCCTGTCTCCTCTAGTCTAATGTTATAACTATGTTATGGCCATGACATGTCTCCTCTAGTCTAATGTTATAACTACGTTATGGCCATGACATGTCTCCTCTAGTCTAATGTTATAACTATGTTATGGCCATGGCCTGTCTCCTCTAGTCTAATGTTGTAACTATGTTATGGCCATGACATGTCTCCTCTAGTCTAATGTTATAACTATGTTATGGCCATGGCCTGTCTCCTCTAGTCTAATGTTATAACTACGTTATGGCCATGACATGTCTCCTCTAGTCTAATGTTATAACTATGTTATGGCCATGACATGTCTCCTCTAGTCTAATGTTATAACTATGTTATGGCCAAGACATGTCTCCTCTAGTCTAATGTTATAACTATGTTATGGCCATGGCCTGTCTCCTCTAGTCTAATGTTGTAACTATGTTATGGCCATGACATGTCTCCTCTAGTCTAATGTTGTAACTATGTTATGGCCATGACTTGCAGAGCCATTCTGCCAGCTGTGTCTGATGGTACTTCCTGAACTGGAGAAAGTGGAGTAAGGTTTCATCTGCATGCACACCACGTTATATGCAAGCTGTGTGTGTGTGTGTGTTTTCATCTGTCATTCTTTCTGCCAAGCCTCCTCAAACACAATCACACCTTTTTTATTGAATGACAACTGCAACACCATTTATAAAGAACATGTAGGAGTGGATGGTTCTTCTGGTAAGAAAAACATCCTCATGTCAACATTTGATTGTGAAAACTCAACCTTGACTATCTTGTAGGATGACAGACAGGAGACATAAACATCTGTGTTGTCAGGAAGAGGAATGGATAGTGGTGTTTCTCCTCCCTGACAGCTCAGTGTGTGTAGGGTTTAGCATAGTGATAGTCAATCCACTAAACCAGTGCATCGGCAGACAGCTCAGTGTGTTTAGGATTTAGCATAGTGGTAGTCAATCCACTAAACCAGTGCATCGGCACGCTTCCCCTCCTCCTCCATGGTTACAAACAGCTCGAGCTTTAACAACCATGCATTGATAACAAATTAAATCTATGACAATAAAAATATATATATAAAAACGACGACGATGCCAGTGAGAGGCTGCGCGATATAAGACAGCCGATTACAACTCCAACTGTTCCCCCACCTCCCCTTTCTGCAAAGACAGCAAAACTGACACAGGGCTGGTCCTTTCATCCTCTGTGTGTCTCTCCTGTGCCATCCGTGCACACACAAAAGGCCCATTCTTCCCCTGGCTTGTTTATAAATATTGCCACAAATCCTGGCTCTAGCGTTAAGGAACAATGTGTGGTGGTGATCCCATTCTGCCGCAGAGGGAATTCCTCTCTGGCTTTCCGGCAGCTGAGTGCAAACTCTCTTTGTGCTCCATGGGGGGGCTCTTACCATGACTGACGTGTACATATGTTAAGCAAATGACATTTAAACAGGTTTCCATATATGACTGCTGAGCCTGGCCGGCCCACCAACCGGGCGGGGGAGCAATAGCTAATGTCTAGAGCTTCTATATTTACATTGGCAGAGATGTGATACCAGTGGCCGGTGTGGATCATCTGGAGCCTCTGCTGCATTTTAACACCTCGGGCCCCTCTGCTAATGGCCCTGTTCTCCTATGTCTTGATCCCACTAAGAAATCCATTAGCTGGGATTTTACCCCGGCAGCCACCTCTCCTCATGTCCAAACCCTCCACTTGACACATCACCTGGGTCCGCAATGACATCAACTACACATGGATGGACATGTGTGTCTTAAATAAATACATAACAAAACATCACCTATGCCTCTCAGTGTTTCAGTCAATTCTTGACCACAGAAAATGCATACTGTAGATTAGGGGGAAAGGAGCTGGGATGAATTGTCTACCGTAGACAAAAGAATGTTGGCAACTCAAATCGTGTTGGCTGTGGTTCCTCAAACATGCATTGTTTCACAGCAGTGAACTCTTGGTTGTCTGAACCAGGTGACTCCAAACTGCAGTAACTGTCTGAGACACAATGACAGAGATTGAGTTTCCCATAACAGCCGAGTTAATGAAGAGGTAACCTGAGGTTTTAAACACAGAACAATGCTGTAAACAAGCTCATTTTCCTTTTCAAAACAACCCTGTGGTTGTCACATACATCATGTCTAGCTCAGTAAAAGGTTTAGGGAGAGGAAGCTTGTTAATAATGCTGGTGTTTTATGAAGTGAGATTCACAATATGGAACCATTTCTCAATGGTGTGGAAATTTGGCAGAGTAAGCAACAACTTCCCAACCAGGTGGGACCTAATCTTGTTAGGGGACTTCTTCTGCTATGTAAATACAGGATCTCAGCCCAGCAAACAATACCCAATAAACCCTAGAGGAAGGGTGTGTTTATACAGCACTAACGCTATTGACAGACCAATCATCGCCATCCTGCTCGATTTCATCAAGAGGTTTATGGAACGCAGCTAGCAGGAATTGTATTTCACTTTTATTTAAACAGGGTGGGTCACCATCGAGACCAGGCTCTCATTTGCAAGGGAGCCCTGTGAACATGAACATACAATAAATAATATCAATACAATACATACACCAAGGATAATCAGAACAAACAACTCTCACATATCACCTCCCTTAAACTCCATCTAAACTGTCCAATGGAGACCAACGAGTCTAATTTCAAGGTGGCCTGAAGCCTATTCCATGAGCTGGGTGCATAAAACTAAAATCATTTCCCCCCCAGATCAGTGGACACCCGCAGGACTTCTAGAACCACGGGACCTCTAGAACCACGGGACCTCTAGAACCAGCCAGTCCAAAGAGTAGGTCTGAAAATGGTTCCAGTTGATACGTGAGCTGAGGTAGTGGAGAGTCTCTGAAGAACTGCTTTATATACAAAAAGTAGCCAATACTGGGCCCTTCTGGTAGTCAGAGATCCCAGCCAATAGAACTATAAAAAAATGCAGTGATGTGTAAGAACATTGGAATGAATATTGAAATATGCTGTTGTAATGTTTGCAAACGTTTAGCTTTTAAAGGGATACTGTGAGATTCTGTCATTGTTCTACTTACCCAGAGTCAGATGAACTTGTGGATACCATTTTTATGTCTCTGCATACAGTATGAAGGAAGTTAGCGGAACTTCCTTCAGGTACAGTAGCATTGCTACTATAACAGTAGACTTCCAGTCATTGAGCTAATGCTAGTTAGCATTGGTTCTCGAAACTATCGCTAATGTCCTTAATACTGCAAGAATAGACATAAAAATGGTATCCACAAGTTAATCTGACTCTAGGTAAGTGAATTGGATTTAAGTGTTGTGTTTTCTTTCCCTCACAAACTGTAGTCCATTCAGAGGGAGGAATGCGGCCATAACAAACTGAGTGAATTCATGACATTCCAGCAGGCTTATCTGTCTGCATCTGTATGGACTGGACCAGACGACTGGCTGTCTATGTACTAATGCGTTGCCACTGTGCATTCTCCCATTTAAATGTCACTCACTCATAAACATATGCGTGTGTGTTCATAATGTAGGCCTGTTTGCGTATACAAGCAATGCCTGTTGCTCTTTACCTTTCCCATCCCAGGGTTCTCCTTAACCTTTGAGACAGCGCGGAGCAGGCATGGCGGGGCGGAGGGTGGCGAGAGCTGCAGGATGCCGCTGAAGTTGGTGGGGTAGATGGAGGGCTCCTGGGCTCCAGGGTGCAGCAGGGAGGGAGGCTGGTGCTTCTTCCGCTTGGACGAGAGGTTCAGCTTCTGAGCTGCCCTGGGAGGAGCAAACACAAGAAGAGTTCAACCTGACTTCAAAAACATACACATTAGCGAGTCATTTGTATTGTGTTGGGCAGGAAGGACGATAAACTTCATAGGAGCCACCAGGCATTTATCTTTTTCATAGTGAGGTATCCAACAGAGAGAGGGCTGTATAATCATTCAGCTGATTGATTTAATGGTCAGGGTTGACATTTGTGAGGGTGTGCAGAGCCTTTAGAAGCCACACTGAGATTGTAGCGGAAAGGTCAACAAGCTCCTTTTTCTCTTTGCCAAAGTAAACAAAGTCGACAGGAGAAGGGCGCTGTGCCACCAATCCCAATGCTACCTCTCTTTCAACTCCCCACTCCCTACCTGTGGCCAAGGCTTTGTAAAATGCTCCAGTCCTCCACTTCAAAACAGTACAAACATAAAATTCTCAAATGCTTTAATTTCAGCACTGCAATTGCTAACGCACTGCTATGGAACTAAAGACACAATCAAGCCCAATTCCGCAGCAGGGCTTTGCAGGTTTCTACATACGACAAGCCGCCATGACAACTGTGTTATTAGTAGGTCAGCTGGTGGTTGTCATGGTGCTTATGTACACTAAATGAATTAATGTATCTTCTTCAAACAACACAGGAACAGGACAGGAACATGACAGGTAAGGATGGCTGGCACAATGTTGCCTTTTCAGGCTATGGAAATGTTTGTTCTCATTATATAATTGAAGTGATTGTGATAAGAAATGTTCTGCTATTTCATATGTTACTCAGGTATATAGGTGAAGCTTGTTAGGGGGACCATGAAAAACATGACTGGTCCCTAGATCCACCATTCACTGAGTCCCCTGATAGACAGACTTGGTGAGGAGAGTGAGAAATACAGTGGCTTGCGAAAGTATTCACCCGCCTTGGCATTTTTCCTATTTTGTTGCCTTACAACCTGGAATGAAAATTTGATTTACACAACATGCCTACCACTTTGAAAATGCAAAAAATAAATAAATTGCGAAACAAACAAGACATAAGACAAAAAATAGAAAACTTGAGCATGCATAACTATTCACGGCTCTTGGGGTATGTCTCTATAAGCTTGGCACATCTAGCCACTGGGATTTTTGCCCATTCTTCAAGGCAAAACTGCTCCAGCTCCTTCAAGTTGGATGGGTTCCGCTGGTGTACAGCAATCTTTAAGTCATACCACAGATTCTCAATTGGATTGACTTCTAGGCTTTGACTACGCCATTCCAAGACATTTAAATGTTTCCCCTTAAACCACTCGAGTGTTGCTTTAGCAGTATGTTTAGGGTAATTGTCCTGCTGGAAGGTGAACCTCCATCCCAGTCTCAAATCTCTGGAAGACTGAAACAGGTTTCTCTCAAGAATATCTCTGTATTTAGCACCATCCATCATTCCTTCAATTCTGAACAGTTTCCCAGTCTCTGCCGATGAAAAACATCCCCAAAGCATGATGCTGCCACCACCATGCTTCACTTTGGGGATGGTGTTCTTGGGGTGGTGAGAGGTGTTGGGTTTGCACCACACATAGCGTTTTCCTTGATGGCCAAAAAGCTCAAATTTTAGTCACATCTGACCAAAGTACCTTCTTCCATATTTTTTGGGAGTCTCCCACATGCCTTTTGGTGAACACCAAATGGGTTTTCTTATTTCTTTCTTTAAGCAATGGCTTTTTTCTGGCTACTCTTCCATAAAGCCTAGCTCTGTGGAGTGCATGGCTTAAAGTGGTCCTATGGACAGATACTCCAATCTCAGCTGTGGAGCTTTGCAGCTCCTTCAGGGTTATCTTTGGTCTCTTTGTTGCCTCTCTCTCTGATTAATGCCCTCCTTGCCTGGTCTGTGGGTTTTGGTGGGCTGCCCTCTCTTGGCAGGTTTGTTGGGATGCCATATTCTTTCTTTTAATAATGGATTTAATGGTGCTCCGTGGGATATAAAGTTACGGATATTTTTTGTAACCCAACCTTGATCTGTACTTCGCCACAACTTTGTCCCTGACCTGTTTGGAGAGCTCCTTGGTCTTCATGGTGCTACTTGCTTGGTGGTGCCCCTTGCTTGGTGGTGTTGCAGACTCTGGGGCCTTTCAGAACAGGTGTATATATACTGAGATCATGTGACAGATCATGTGACACTTAGATTGCACACAGGTGGATTCATTTAACTAATCACGTGACTTCTGGAGGTAATTTGTTGCACCAGATCTTATTTCAGGGCTTCATAGCAAAAGGGGTGAATACATATGCACGCACCACTTTAAAAAAAAATTCACTACACCAATTTCGACTATTTTGTGTATGTCCATTACATGAAATCCAAATAAAATCCATTTAAATTACAGGTTGTATTACAACAAAATAGGAAAACCGCCAAGGGGGATGAATACTTTTGCAAGGCACTGTAGATAGACCTCTCCTAGTACTGCGGGCTAGTTAGTCCATCTCGTTAAATGGTTGTCTTAACGCAGTTCCGCTGTTCTGGCATTTAGCATGCCTCTCAGGGTAAGATCCGACTGTGTGATGGGACTCTACATAAATCCACGGTCATCCTGTGTGTGCTCTCTCTCTCTCTCTCTCTCTCTCTCTCTCTTTCTCTCTCTTCTCTCACTCTCACTCTGTCTCTCTCTCTGTCTCTTCTCTCTCCCTCCCTCCCTCCCTCCCTCCCTCCCTCCCTCCCTCCCTCCCTCCCTCTCTCTATATATATATATATATATATACAAATATATATAAGTCTCTGTCACTATCTCTCACTCCCTCATTCTCTCTCTCACTCTCTCTCACTCTTTCCCCTCTCTCTCCCTCTCACTGTGTCCGTCTAACAGATAGGCCACAAGGCCAACAGAGCGAGACGCACACATTCCTTTTAGTCTAACTGCAATATTACCAGCTATGTAAATCTGTAACATTAAGCCACACTTATATGGCACTACTGTGTGTCAGTTACAACCACACCTCAACTTAAAAGTCAAGGTCAGAGTAAAGGAACATCTACAGGTAATTCATATGCACTGAACACTTTTCAGACAGACAGTTCAGAATTGGAGAGTCGCAAGGACAAAAAATGGTTGTCAACAAGAGGAACAGACAGAGAGAAATTAAGATGGAATGAGAGATGAAAAGAGGGAGGGCTACAGCAAGAGCGAGAAAGAGAGAGAGAACCTGTCCATCCACGTGTGTCTGTCTCAGCGAGAGACTGTTGCCTGAGAACCTAGCAGCCTGAGCTCATTAGTGCTGCTCTGGGCTCCGCCGGACAAGGTGGGCGGCTATCAAAATATACCCTCGTCTACCCCACTGGAGTGACAGCCCCACCCCTCCCCACCTCCCCAGTACAGCACAGCACGCCCCCTGCAGCGACATTCCAAGAGCACAATCAGGGAACACACCGCTGGCTGATGAAATTATTATTATATCCAAGAGGGCTACAGGAGGAGGCTCTCCCTAGGGACCAGTCTGTGTATGATAGCATGTGAGAAGGAAAGTGTGAGGGAGAAAATGAGATGGAATAGATGAATGTGAGATGAAGAAAAGGAAAGAAAAACTCAGCAATGCTCTCTCTCTCTCTCTGTGTGTGTGTGTGTGTTCGCTGCCCAAGACAAAGGCTCTCTCTCTCTCTCTCTCTCTCTCTCTCTCTCTCTCTCTCTCTCTCTCTCTCTCTCTCTCTCTCTCTCTCTCTCTCTCTCTCTCTCTCTCTCTCTCTCTCAGAGGTGCTGTCATAGAGATGAAAGGAATCTGCCAACATGATAAAGACACACGACAACAAACAGTGAACTACAATTAACATTTGGTTAGCATTCACAGGTTCCATTTTTTGCTTATTCCCCTGTCCCTCTAAGTGCCCATATGGCATCGCAGGGTATGCCTGTAACCTTGAGGGTTAAAACCAGTCACACAATGAGAAGAAAAGGCAATTTGAAAAGAGGGAAAGAGAAAGGTGAGAGAGAGAGCAGAGAGAGAGTCAGGGTTGGTTCTAATTCTGTTCCATCAGAACCACTCAATGGGTGATGAGCAATAACAGTGAGCGCTCGCCTCTGTAACAATGCACACACACCCTAATGGGGAAATGAATTGCTTGTCACATGGCTTTCCCTTTCTATTTTCTCTCTCTTTCTTTCTCACTCTCACCTTCCCAGTAAGAGGGAGCTGCCTGTGTGCGCTCAATGGAAAACGTAGAGGGAGGAGAGGCTCGGATTCCCTCACCCACTACAGCTTGCCCACCTGTTCATCACCCATCTCTGTACTAATGAAGCCGTTTCAGTACACACCTTGGGTCTGAATATCTGAATGCATCCTCACATACACCAAATACATTTCAGACAGTTTAGAGGATTATCAAGCAATACAGCACTGCAGGTAGGCAGTTAACAAGAAGCCTCAGTCCCTCTGACATTTTTTCATACATGGCAAATTAAGGTTTACTGAAGAGTAAATTGTCCAATAGTGCCTAAATACGATCTAATAAAATGGCAAGATAGTGCAAGAGATGGAGAGAAAGAGAGTACTTACAGCTCTTTCCAATCCATTATCTAATGAAAGTGCCCAAGTTCAACTTTAGGGTCCATGTCTCCATGTCCAGGGTTCTCTATTACTTTAGCATCAGAGACGCAGGGAGAGAGCAGAAAGAGGCGGGGCCGTCACTGACGGGGGCAAGGGGTGTCCCTTTTACCTCCGATCGCAATCACTGAGGTTTCCACTTGATTGCACAGCGGTTTGTAAGGAGCCAAGGGGACAGAGGAAGGGGAGAACCAACGTCATCATAGCGGACTGAGACAAATACAAGAGGGTTGAGAGGATGGGGTGGATAGCAGCAGTCCCAGTAAGGAGGTCCAGGGGGTCCAGACAGGTTCTCAGGATGGAGGGAGAGGAGGAAAGGAGGAGAAGAGGAGGTCAGAGTAGAGCGAAGCACCTCCTCCTCTGTACATATTCCAGTGAAACAAACGCCTGTTCTGTGTCCACACCTCTCCACAAACAAAAGTTCAGTCTCAGTTCAAAGATGCAATTTCTCCAACAGAGGCAGGCTCTCCAGCAGTCTGGCAAGACAGTCCTACTCAGATCTCTCTCTCTCTCTCTTTCACTCTCCTTTTCTGTCTTCTTCTCTTTCACTGCCTTTTCTCTTTTCATCCAATAGCCATTGGTTTGTGTTTATTTCTTCCCTCTTTTTCTCTCTCCCAGGTAATCCATGCTGTTACATCTCTGCCATGTGGCTGTAGCAGGGAGTCCTGATGGCTGTGTCCTTTCCTGTGCCCCGTGCCACAGGTTGAGGGAGGAGTGCTCGGCAGCAGGTATCAGTCAGAGACAGCCAGGAGGTGGAGAGAGAACCAGTGTTAGTCTAGGCTGGGAGGGGGGGATTGGGAATGGGGAGAACTCCTGTTCCGGCTTTCAATTCTGCTCCTTCTGCCGGAGAAATGCTGGTAGCTGTCCTGCCGTGTCTTTCTCTCCTCTCTCGCTCTCTCTTCTCAGCCCAGCCCCTTTTCCCTCCGACAGCCAGATGAGGTGTCAGTGTGCTACTGCTGGCTGCTCCCGGTCGCTCTCTCTGTCTCCACACACAGACACGCACACGCACACGCGCACACGTCGCATGAATACTTCATGCATAAAGGAACCCTCTCTTCTTTTGCTTCAAACAGATTAGGTTAGTATGCCTACAGCGCACACGTGTGTGTGTGTGTGTGTGTGTGTGTGTGTGTGTGTGTGTGTGTGTGTGTGTGTGTGTGTGTGTGTGTGTGTGTGTGTGTGTGTGTGTGTGTTGCATTTGTCTTTAACTGAGGATGTAATTAGTTAGTTGAGATAATGTAATTAATTGTAAGGAGTGACAGATAGATAAGAAGGGAGATACTTAAGTGTGTGAAGATGGATAGACCACTGAATCAGATGCTGGCTGAACGATGCTTTCACTCAATGGAAAGAGAGAGAGGAGGACACAGACAATGAACAGATGACAGGTAGAGAGGCAGATTTATTCAGGGCCGACAGAGACAGACAGTGCACTCACTCAGTGGTCTGGTCAAGGGTAAAAAGGGGAAAGCTTAGTGTGTGAGTGGGCGAAGCTAGTATGAAAGTAGCCTGTATTCCCACAACTGCCAATTTACCAGCAAGACTTTTAGCTCTCCTCTGGTCCTGTTTAATAGTCAGTCTGATTTCGACACCATTAGGGTGAGCAGAGTGGCTCTGCCATTGAGCAGACATATCCAGTGACTACAGATCTTTCCTTCTGACACACTGCCCCATATCTGAGGCTACAGTCAAGTGTGAGACACAAAACTATCTAGAATATATCATCTATAATACCCCCATAACGCATACAACAATTATTGTGCAGTGTCTTACATTGAGATAAATCCAATTCATTTCACATATGAAACCTTGTTGTTTTGGGCAGTGATAAGGCAAACCCCACCCACCCTTGGCCACCACCAACCTACAAATCCACAGACCGCCTTCAGACCAATACTGACAACGATCAATAACTGTAAGAACAACCTAATGTGGAAATTAGTCATTGTGACATGTTCACCCATTGGGATCACGCTTGGTGTGGTTTCAGTATAGGGAGTCACCATTGGGCCAAACTGTCCATCCAGCCCCTCAACGTCACCCTCTGCATAGACCCTTTGGACAGATAACTATTGCAATATATACATATACAGGGGCAAAAAAGTATTTAGTCAGCCACCAATTGTGCAAGTTCTCCCACTTAAAAAGATGAGAGAGGCCTGTAATTTTCATCATAGGTACACTTCAACTATGCCAGACAAAATGAGAAAAAAAATCCTGACAATCACATTGTAGGAATTTTAATGAATTTATTTGCAAATTATGGTGGAAAATAAGTATTTGGTCAATAACAAAAGTTTATCTCAATACTTTGTTATATACCCTATGTTGACAATGACAGAGGTCAAATGTTTTCTGTAAGTCTTCACAAGGTTTTCACACACTGTTGCTGGTATTTTGGCCCATTCCTCCATGCAAATCTCCTCTAGAGCAGTGATGTTTTGGGGCTGTTGCTGGGCAACACGGACTTTCAACTCCCTCCAAAGATTTTCTATGGGGTTGAGATCTGGAGACTGGCTACTCCAGGACCTTGAAATGCTTCTTACGAAGCCACTCCTTCATTGCCCGGGCGGTGTGTTTGGGATCATTGTCATGCTGAAAGACCCAGCCATGTTTCATCTTCAATGCCCTTGCTGATGGAAGGAGGTTTTCACTCAAAATCTCACTATACATGGCCCCATTCATTCTTTCCTTTACACGGATCAGTCGTCCTGGTCCCTTTGCAGAAAAACAGCCCCAAAGCATGATGTTTCCACCCCATGCTTCACAGTGGTGTTCTTTGGATGCAACTCAGCATTCTTTGTCCTCCAAACACGACGAGTTTAGTTTTTACCAAAAAGTGATATTTTGGTTTCATCTGACATTCTCCCAATCTTCTTCTGGATCATCCAAATGCTCTCTAGCAAACTTCAGACGGGCCTGGGCCCCAGATCGAGGGAGATTATCAGTGGTCTTGTATGTCTTCCATTTCCTAATAATTGCTCCCACAGTTGATTTCTTCAAACCAAGCTGCTTACCTATTGCAGATTCAATCTTCCCAGCCTGGTGCAGTTCTACAATTTTGTTTCTGGTGTCCTTTGACAGCTCTTTGGTCTTGGCCATATTGGAGTTTGGAGTGTGACTGTTTGAGGTTGTGGACAGGTGTCTTTTATACTGATAACAAGTTCAAACAGGTGCCTTTAATACAGGTAACGAGTGGAGGACAGAGGAGCATCTTAATGAAGAAGATACAGGTCTGTGAGAGCCAGAAATCTTGCTTGTTTGTAGGTGACCAAAAACTTATTTTCCACCATAATTTGCAAGTAAATTCATTAAAAATCCTACAGTGTGATTTTCTGGATTTTTTTCTCATTTTGTCTGTCATAGTTGAAGTGTGCCTATGATGAAAATTACGGGCCTCTCTCGTCTTTTTAAGTGGGAGAACTTGCACAATTGGTGGCTGACTAAATACTTTTTTGCCCCACTGTATATAAATGAGTCACGGTAAGATTAATGGAAGAGCAGCACTGGTATCAGAAATAAAGGCTCTGCTAGGCTTTTGTTAATGACAGAATGGACATCTATATTTGGGGCTGCCTGCAGGGGGGTGCCCTCCTGCTGTTTCACAGTTTGGCCTGTTGTCAATAATGTCCCTAGCCCCCTATTCAGGCTTTGTCAAATTAGCAAGATAAATTCCTCTGGACCGGAGAGTCATTAGCCGGCGCACCCATTAACTTGTTTGGGGAAATGTGTCTCTGTTCCTCAGCCCAGCACCATGGCTCTTTAGGTAACATGGCCTTTTCCAGCCTAATTACCATGTTGGCCCCATTTACCATCCTAGACATTGCCTTTCTCTAGTTCCCCCTCTTTTCTCCCCAGACAAGATAACGGTGCTTTGGCCATTCATGCAGGGATCAGATCACTGGGGCTGCTATCAGACTGCATTAGCCTCCCCGGCGTGGTTCTGCCTTCTCTGGTGATTAGCAGCAGCCAAGCTCCTGTCTGTCTGAATGAAGATGGAAGCTCTACGCCCCAGTCAGACTGTACATGTACAACACATTGATAACAACCACATCACAATGAACCTGGCTCAATGTAGAAGCAGACCTGCTGGAGTCTCTGCTGCTCTCAACAGGTGAGTCTGGAGGTGAAATGTTTATAGGTTTGTAATGAATGAAAGGAATGGCTAAAACATTGGCTTATGGGTAGCAAACAAAGAAGTTCCACATGTGTTCAGGATTGATTGCATGCATGTGTTAGTCAATCAGTAAAGGTGTGTTTTTAATTAAAGGAACAATCAATAGGATTTCCCCCGCTGGAGGGCATCTCCCTAGCCACCATAAGTGTGAGAGAAACATACTACTATGTGTGCTTTCTGATGGTGTCAAGTCTAGTTTCCTCAATATTATGAAAGGTGTACCGCAGGGGTCAGTATTGGGACATGTTCTCTTTACTATTTATATAAATAACATTGGTCTATGTATTAGATCTTGTAATATGAATTTGTATGCAGACAATACGGTCATGTATGACATTGCATTGACTGTTGACCCAGCTATGTTAGAGGCCAATCTGATTTAGTTGCATTACAGAAATCCCTAGTTGATTTAAAGCAAAATTAAACATTGTTCTCTAAAAATGTCTCAGATGGGCTACATATTCACTCATTGGATGGCTCGCTCATCGAACGGGTTCCCGCCTATAAATATCTGGTCGTTTGGATTGATAAAGATCGAATGTTTTAAAAGCTAAGATTTAAAGTGGACTACATTTTTTTTAAATTGATCTAGCCTCTCCCTAAACAGCAGGAAGCAGATTGTATAGTCAACTTTCCTGCCAATTCTTGACTATGGTGACACCATTTACCAGACTGCAGCAGCCACTACTTTTAAACCATTGGATGCCGTCTACCACAGCGCCCTTCGCTTTATTACAGGTGACAGTTTTAATATTCATCACTGCATCCTGTATCAGAAGGATGGCTGGACCTCACTTGAATCCCATAGATCACATTACTCCCTTCTTGTTAAGAAAAGCTCTGCTCTACAAGCTTCCAACATACTGTACTTCACTTTCCTGTTGTTATATAAAAATATGAGATACCAAACCCGTTCACAGGGTTGGTTAACTCTTGAGGTACCGCTTGTCTCCACAAAGTTAGGTAAATCCGCCTTTAGTTTAAAAGCACCACTGTTATGGACAGCCTTACAAAACAAATTACACCTGGATTCTCTGGTGACGATAGGGCAGTTTAAAACTATTTTGTTCAATGAGTTCTCTGAAGAGTGCAATTGTTTCAATTGACTATTAGAACTTGTCATAACCTGATGTAATGTATTTATAGCTGTCTTCTAGTTTTTTATATTTTGTTGTTGTATTGATTGAACTTTTGTCCTCAGGCCACCATTGCAAATGAGACACGTGTCTCAATTGGGCTCCCCTGATGAAATAAATACATGCATGTAGTATGAAGTCCTATGGACAGCTGACACAGTGGCTCACTGTAAAGGTGAAACAGAGGGTTTGTGAGGCTGCTGAATTAGATCATCACATCTGGGCACTAAAACAACGCCAATCGTCCACCTCTACAGAACACCGACAGTGTTGAGGACAACAACAGCTCGCCAAAATTAAACAACATCTGCATCTCTGCAGTGGCCTGGATGGCCAGAGAACCAGGTCACATCCAGACTGACCCAACAGACAGACCATCACTAAGCATTCCTCTGATTAAGCTGAGATGACATCGGGACAGGCTTTGCCAGGGGACTGGATATAGAGATGATGTCATAGTGTAGCCAGGGTCTGCCAGCAGACAGAGCACACCACTGCACAACGCCAAGATTTAGTATCAAGGTCATCAGGTTGATCATTAAAGAAGTCCTCCAGCAATTTGTTTAACTTTTACAGTTGAAAAGCGATATCCCAAGTATAAATACCATAAAGTACACACACTAAAGAGTAAGAAAGTATCTATTTTTTGCAAAATAGTGTTTTTTAGATACAACTGCGAAGTTCAAGGAGTAGGGCATTCGAGGAGTTGATCTGGTGGTAAGTCGTGATGTCATCGGCCTCCCCCTTGCTTGAGGATCAAATTAGAACCAAAGTATGTGCTATGTCATGACTTACCGTGACCACCTACTGAGATGTGACTTTTGTTAACTAAATCGGGTGTTAAATTAGTTGAAAGTTAAACTGGGGTGCCACATTAAGGACAGGCAAAACACTCACATACCTTAACAAGTATTTCACCACAGGGAATTGAGGTAGCTAGCTATAGCTCAGTGGACCAGAGACTTCATCTATTTCACCACAGGGAATTGAGGTAGCTAGCTATATCTCAGTGGACCAGAGACTTCATCTATTTCACCACAGGGAATTGAGGTAGCTAGCTATATCTCAGTGGACCAGAGACTTCATCTATTTCACCACAGGGAATTGAGGTAGCTAGCTATATCTCAGTGGACCAGAGACTTCATCTATTTCACCACAGGGAATTGAGGTAGCTAGCTATATCTCAGTGGACCAGAGACTTCATCTATTTCACCACAGGGAATTGAGGTAGCTAGCTATATCTCAGTGGACCAGAGACTTCATCTATTTCACCACAGGGAATTGAGGTAGCTAGCTATATCTCAGTGGACCAGAGACTTCATCTATTTCACCACAGGGAATTGAGGTAGCTAGCTATATCTCAGTGGACCAGAGACTTCATCTATTTCACCACAGGGAATTGAGGTAGCTAGCTATATCTCAGTGGACCAGAGACTTCATCTATTTCACCACAGGGAATCTTTGTTTCCACCGAGGGACAGTTTCTCCTGATGTATGTTGGGTGATGTGTAAATACATTCATTAGCCCCAACACTGACTACTTGTGGACTGCATAGAGTGGGCTCTTTAAATAACCTGAAGGGATGTGGGAAAATTGCTGCTTGTATAGTGTGGCGAGGGCTAGTGTTACCTGGGCCCCCATATGGATTGAGGGAAGGAAAGGGCACTGTTCATGTCCACTTCTCAAATTGGAGGCGGGAATGAAAAGGCTGACATGTGACAATGTGTCGCCATGGTTTAGTCTGGCCATGAACTCTGCCTCCTCTCTAGCTGGGATGTTAACGTCAGTGCAATCACGGCAGCTAAATTAAACTCATGCCTAAAACGGCAACTCATCAAAGAAAATTCACAGAATTTGTAAAATGTTCATTGAGGCCACAAACCTCTATTCTTATCTCTGTTTTTACACACTATCCCTATCTGTTCCTCTCTTGCATCAGGTTCCCTTAAACTAACCCTTCACTAACAACTCTAGATCATTACCTTCTTGGTCACTATAGAGGAGTGTGTGTCTCTCCAGTCGGCTTTCTGCAGAACATTAAAATGGAGGAGAAAACTAACAGGCTTATCTCACTGTCCATCAAATCTTATCAATTTGAAGCTTCTACCTCTTAACTGACCGCCTGCTTCCATCCCGCAGTCCATGTTTATGGTGGTCTAAAGGGATGGTTCTCTCTCCTAGGCTCGTCCACACAGCATCTGGGAGGATGTGGACAAATACCTCTAGGCTAGGACTTACTGAGTTTCTATAAAGCCTAACCAGAAATAGATAGATGAATCCCTGGCAGGCCAACCAGGCAGCTATGAATGTGATGTCCTGTTACCTGACCAATAACCTGTTTACCGCATCACAAAACCACATGTCTGGCCTTGTAGACAGAACACCAAATGGGGCATTATATGTGTGCTGACTGCAGACGTTATTGTGGATGTAGCGAAATATACAGACTGTTGGCACATATTGTTGCACGATAATGCTCAAATACCTTTCTTTTTTTTTGCTATCCCCTTTTGGTTGGGTAAAGCAGAAATGTGTAAAGAGAGAGAGAGAGAGGGAGAGAGAGAGGGGGAAAGAGAGAGATAGAGAGGGGAGAGAGAGAGGGGGGAGAGAGAGAGAGAGAGAGAGAGAGAGAGAGGGAGAGAGAGAGAGAGAGAGAGAGAGAGAGAGAGAGAGAGGGAGAGAGAGAGAGGGGTGAGAGGGGAAAAAGAGAGAGAGAGAGAGGGGGGGAGAGAGAGAGGGAGAGAGAGAGGCGGAGAGAGAGAGAGAGAGAGAGAGAGAGAGAGAGAGAGGAGAGGGAGATAGGAACAGGGGTTCAGCAGAAATAGGGGGCATAAGGAAAATACAGTGGGACAGAGGAATATGGTGTAAAAGCAGAGCAAGGTAAAGATGGGGAGGAGGGTAAATGATGGAGAGAACAGAGATGAAATAGGTGAGAGAGAACTAGATGGTAGAAAACAGACTGGGACCACAGGAGTGAGAGAGGAAGAATGAAGGAGATGTTATGTACGGTGTTCTGTATAGCCTGGTCCTGGTCCCTGAGTTGGCCCAGTGCCAGTGAGGGGCTGTCTGAGCGGAGGTAAATAGTGTTATGCCTGAGAAAGAAACAGAAAAATGATTTGGAATTGATTTATTTCCAAAGTGCACCAAGACGGGAATCCCCTGTTGACCTAAAATACATGAAACAGTTGGAGACTAAATGGAAAACATTGTAATTACAATGTCATTACTCCTGGTTCTGTGTTGCACTGGGCACAGGTAGACGTTGTCAGTTGCTTGTATCCACTGAGTCTTTTTTCAACTTTGTTTGACTTTATTCTAAATTTGAAGACACATTTTCCAGAATGTTTCAACAAATTCCTGTTGTCTAGGTCCTGGAGCCATTTTGTTGGATACTAGATCAAGGAGAAGAGGTTTATGCCAACAATGCTAAAAGAATCAATCCCAATGAATGTAGCATGAAACAGACTCTGGGATGCCAAGGTTAACCCCTTAGCGATGAGGGAGGGTGTGTTGATGGAACTGCAGCCAGGTTTCTATAAGCGATGTGTGAGCTGAAACTCCTCCCTGGTACAGCTTCCTGTGCCTGTGTGTTTCCCCCACTACCTATAAAGCATATAAAGTCTCCAGAAGTCAAGCCCAGAACTCACACATACCCAAACCCTAAGGTCCCCTCCTTCCCTCCCACTCAACCCCCATCCAATTGAGAGGCCAAGCACCCCTCTAGCCAAGCCATGGGCTTAAGGAGGGCTTAGGGTGGCCACAGGAGGGATTGGAGGAAGGTACAATATAATTCCATTTGCAGTTCGTTTTATTGTTTCCTAAATTGCCTCCTTAATGGCCTCTGCAAACATGTTGTGCTAATGTGGCCTCTCCGAGCATCTGCTTAAGCCCTGGTGAGACAGTCCAAGCAGAGGTCTTTAGCTCAACAGCCTTTATTTGTCAGTCAATGAGATAGAGGGACCAATTCAGGGCCTTGGAGGAGAGAGCTGAACCTCTTTACAGTGGAGTCAACAGGTCTTCATACAGTAGGACAATCTCTCTTCTACAGATTGACAATAGCGTATTTACTAAAGTCACACCAGGAGAGGAGAGAAGCTTGGGAGGAAAGGGAGAAAATACAGTCACCATGCTGATTTGATGTAAGCTGCTGAGTTTGGAGAACATAGTGTTTCCCCCCTGATTTGATGCAGCATGTGACAGACGATAATGAAGATATTCTCTCCTTCTCTCTGGGCTGTAGCATCCCCAGCCCTGCTGCTACTGACAGAGATTAAGAGCTACTTTCATCTCCTGCAGAATATTTCCCACACTGCTTCGCGGACGTTGTTCCCTGGTACTCCACCACACTGTTATGTCGTCTTCACAGGTCGTAGACTATGTGGAATAAAATGACACTCCCAACACTTCCTGAGCTGAATCTCACTCACCCACATCTTCGCTGTAAGCCTTAAGAGCACATTTTTACTCCGAGCAAAACTCCTGTAAAGAAAACGTTCTGTATTCACTCACATATCAGATCATGTGAAACATTCATTCAATACCAAAGAAGACAATAACGTCAAGCTGTCATTGGCTGATTGACATTTCACTATGTCTCCAATAATCAATTCCACTGACCAATGGAGAAAACATATCTGATGAGATCATGAGAGAGCAAGACATCTAATATTCATGTTGGATGCCTTTTCTATTGAAGACACTTGCTCATCTCCTTATTAATCAACATATCGGAGAGAGACAGAGAGTTCTCTTGCTCCACTTCTCTACATCATTAATCAGGGCCGGTCAGGGTAAGACACCAAGCAATTATTTATTCGCTCTCCTCCACGTCGAGACTATCACAACGACCAGTCCTGGTCGAGCCCCGCGTGCCGCTGGGAACATTTGGGAGAGATTAGTCAGCAAATCGAGGGGAGGGATTCAAACATTGATATACTGTAGGTGGCAGATTAAATTCTTCCTAAATCTGCCATCTATATCCTAGTCAATATGTACCCCTTGGAAAACATGAGGGATCCAACTCCAGTGAAATGGATTTGGGATTCCACAAGGGTAGAGGAATTCCTAGGTTCTGAACAAAGCTATTTTGAGAGGCTAAGGAGAGGTAGAGAAGGACTACAGAGCTGTACCAAACCAACACATGAGGCTAGAGATGTAGACATTTGTAAAAAAAGAGCCAGGGGTCAGTGACTTCTACAGTATTATTCAGGTTAATAAAAGGTTTACACTCACCCCCCCCCCCCACACACACACACACCTAAATCACACTCACAATGTCGCCTACTGACACACACATCCTCATACACACCTACACACACTCAAAGTCACATAGTCAGCTATGAAGCAGATTCTCACGTGCTGGGTCATGAACTGATTACACGCTATATAATCCACTACACCTAGACAGTCTGCATGGAGCCAGTGGCAGGCAGGCTGTAAACAGAAATACAAGATAAACCGTGTTCCCACAACTGTTTTTATGTGGATCCAATTTTAGATCCTTTACCAAGAATAAGAGACACTGTCCCATCTCTGGTTCAAAACTCCAACCATGACCAGTGTTACGCAACACAAAGAGGACCCTGTA
Source organism: Oncorhynchus nerka (assembly GCF_034236695.1). Classification (NCBI taxonomy): domain Eukaryota; kingdom Metazoa; phylum Chordata; class Actinopteri; order Salmoniformes; family Salmonidae; genus Oncorhynchus; species Oncorhynchus nerka. Next base: position 57,374,855 of record NC_088413.1, read on the forward strand.
GCAGAACAACAGTAGCGACCAGCCAAGGCAAGCTGAAAGAACAGCAAGTGATGTACGTAAGTGCATTCCCATAGTGGAGGTAGACAAACACAGTCAATACAATCCCTGTCCACCTTCGCTTTACTTGGTTTCCTCTCTGCAGAGAAGTATAATTCTCTTTACAGCTGTTTGTAAAGTCAGCCAGGCCCCAAGCCCCCGAGCCAGCTAGAGAAGCAGGAGGACAGTAGAGAGGTGTTGGTGGAGCAGTGGTAGAGCAATTCACTCTGTTCGTGATGATGAGGTAAAAGCTTAACTGCCTGACAATAGCTCTCTTGTTCTCTATCTAGAGAACTACAGTTTGGGGAAATCAACTCACACAGATTAGGCCTAAGCAGCTATTAATTATTCATATGTAGTGCAAGGCTGGGACCTGGGACAGACAGGGCTGACAGTGTGGAACAGGGGTCTGGAGGACACAGAAACACAGCAGCACACCGGAAGCCATCTTGTTTCTGCAGACTGAGGAAGTAAAGCCAGAGTGAGCTCATGGGATCAGGGATCACAGGGAGACAATAGGTCATAACATTCTTCAACGCATATTCCATGCAGGCAGCTACTGGTCAATTAACTTGTATTCTCCAGCTTTTCTCTCTTGTCTCCAGAACAATTATAATAGATTCACATGATACCTCTAACTGAGGGATGCCATAGAGATTTACACTGAAAACTAATTCCCAGATCCCTGTAGCCCACCAGGATTCCCATGTCCCTCCATTAGTGGCCTCATCGTCTGAATGAACGGTGAAGTCCTGGCTGGCCGTGGGCAGAGGAACAGCCTAGCAGGCCTGGTCAAGTACTGCCTAAATGCTGAGGCCACAGTCTGTCTCCTGCCCACACACCGTCAAACACAACCTGGCCTTTCAGATCATCACCAACAGCACACGAAGAGACAAAGACACTCTTATGTCAAGTGGCAGGCACACAGGATGTAGTGGGTAGTGGGTCTCCATTCGAACATTCTCTCGTTTCCCCCTGTGTGAAAGGGATCTGTCACAGCCTGTCGACTGCCTCCCCTGTCATACAGGGCTCTCTATGACCCAGTGTTAGCCATAACTCTGCCTTGAGTCAGCGTTTCAGCCTTTGTCTGTCAGCCCCCCTATGTGAGTGGGCCAGGCCAACCAGACTTACTGACTCAGGAGTTTAGGGGAAGTAGACATGGTGGTAGTCAGCGCCCTCCTCGGGGGTCTCTCTCCCTTCAAACAGCCAACTCACAGTGGACCCAGAGCACAGCCCTCGAGCTCCCTCTGTTCACCCCTACACCAGTCCTCTCTCTTGATGTGTTTACCATGCAGGGTGACAGCCACAACCTCCTCCACCATGGCCGTCACAACACCGGCCTTCACACAGACACCCAGGGGGCACAGCAGAGTCGCGCCAAGGGAAGGCAGAGCCAGTCTATACCACAGCAGTGGTAACGGGTGGTAGAGCTCCTCAGTGATGGTCTGATGAGGTGGCGCTATCTCCAGTGTGCAGCAGACTGTACTGCCCAGGACAGCCAGAGGAAGTACGACTGGCTTGAGAGGGAGTCTGTATTTGGGATACACTCGGGTTGTTTGAAGATGACCTAGCACCCTCAAATTTCCTCCAAGAAAACAAGAACCAAAACTATTTAAAGCTGCCAATACTAAATAAAACCTCAAATATGAATTAGCAAATGAGGGGATCTATCATCTGACATTATAACAGAAGGGGACTGGGGTTGAATCTGAGAGGTGGGTAGAGGTGTGGGCAATAGACAGGGGCTTGAGAAAGGGGTGGAAGGTGTGATATTGGGGTAGAAGGGATGTGGGTGATCCATCTGGTTGGTGCTAGACTGGGTGGTAGTAGTAGGCCCCTCAGGAGAGGAAGGGACCTACCTGCTGGTCTGCTTCAAATCCCAGAGGCGGTGGGTCTAGGCTGGATCTCCATCAACACCTCCCCACTGATGACGCTAGAAAGGGCCCTGATAGCTTTTCACACCTGGCCTTATCCGGAGGCTATAGGGCTAGAGTCCCTTCCCCAGGCTCAGCTGCTGCTGCTGCTACGGCTGCTCAGCTCTGCTCTTCACTGCCAGACATTAGCCCCAGCAGGCTGATAGCCTGATTATGACAGGAAAATACCAGCTGGTATTTTATCCGACAGTAAACAAAGAGACCAAAAGCATCCTCTACCAACCATCATCTACCAACTCTCCAGAGCTTCTATTGATCTATTTAGGGCCTTAGACGTGTTCAACAGCTAAGAATCAACAGATTCTATGTAAAAAAAAAAAACAAGGAAAAACAACAACAATACAACTAAAGGTTTGGATAAATGAATCCCTGCCAGTCAGGCAATGCTCAACACAGAAGCTAGCATTAACTATGCAGCTCCACTCCGCTTACTCTCTTCATAATAAAGCTGAGGCTTAACTTGCATTTCAACAGCGTTCTCTCCTGACTAAGCATTCTGCTCACTTTTTCCCATCTGTTGAAACATCCATCTCTGTGAAGCTCAGCAACCAAACCATTACCCTTTTACCATGGAATCAGGGATCACACAGAGCAACTCCACCACAACATCAACACTACACACGGACTGCAGCACTAACATGAGGAGCGCAAACACCCAAACACTGCAGCTGCATCGCCCATCTAAACTAAGATCTCCTCCAGCCCTGAGTTGGTATGTGTGTGACTTACTTGATTCCCATGGTGGTGGTGTGTCCGGTTCTCCCCTCCACAGGTCCTGACCTCCTCCTCCTGAAGCTGGCCGTCTGGAGCATCACCCCGAGCATGCTGACTGTGTGTGTGTGTGAGAGAGTGTGTGAGGCTCAGAACTCCACTCCCCTGCCTTCGTCCACTCAGTCTCTAAATCCCCTAGCCAGCAGGTCCAGCCCAGAGCAGAGTAAAGCCACTCTGCAACTCCACTCAGCATTAATCTGTCTGACAATTTATCCCTGACACAGATCTCCACTGTCACTCACAGCACAGCCGGACAAACACACTGCATTGCCCTTCTGCATTCGCCTTAACAGTATCTCCCTCTCTCTCCTGTGTCCTCTGTAGTCAAAGTGGAGTGTGGGTGTGAGTGGCCCATGTTACACTTCACCCCCACATCCCTGCCCCCAACACTTACCCCCACCACTACAACAACCCCAACCCCAAACCAACCCCCACCCACAACCTCACACAGGAAGAACACAAGGACATTAGCACACAAACACGCACGCACGCACACACACACACGCACACACACACACACACACACACACACACACACACACACACACACACACACACACACACACACACACACACACACACACACACACACACACACACACACACACACACACACACACACACACACACACACACACAGCATAAGAACAACTTCTAGAAACTTCTCTACAGCAACAATCACTTGATTATACTTTAATGAATTGTAGTTCGGGCCCACAGCTTTTAAGAGGAAGTTGTTGCAACAAAACTTTGATTAAGGTATTTGTATGGAGATCTTCTCATAGTTTGATTAGTGCATCAGGGCTGGAGATCCCAACGGCCAAACATGACCCATTTGTAAGTCAAACCAATACATTCACCATGGATCACAGGGAATCATGTCAAAAGGTGAAAGCACCAATTTGTAAGTCGCTCTGGATAAGAGCGTCTGCTAAATGACTTAAATGTAAATGTAAATGTAAATCATGTGTTCTGAGTACATCTACATATTTCTGCATGTTCATTGACCAGCTTTCATGTTAGTCATAAGGAGGCAAAACAGTTGTTTCTATGGTTACTTTCCACAGCCTCAGTAATGAAGCAGCACTTTACATTTCTGACACAAAGACCAGGCAGGTCTTGTCTGGGGAGAGGCTGGATTGTTCGACTGTAATTACAGGATAATGCCTTGCCTTCCCCAACCCACAATCACAGTGATTACAGCAGTACACACACACACTCACCTAGGCAGCAGCAGCTGCAGGGCCGCACAGGGCCGTAAAGACACTTCCTCCTGTGCTGACACTCCTCCAGGGCCACATTCCTAACAGCTGTTATCCCTGTTCCTCTGGCCGCTCTGCAAACCGCCTCTGCAGCAAACACTCCTCTTAGCTTTACGGTTTGCTCTCTGTTACTCAGAACAGCAAATGTAGTTCAGAGCATTGAGGAGAACTGCTCTGTGGTTAGTATTCCAGTTGCTTTCCCTCGCCCTCTCTCTTCCATTCCCCCTCTCTCTGTCTCTTTTTCTCCCTCCCTGCATGGGTCCTTAGGGATAGAAACACACCTCATTCCCAATCAGCAGGTATTAATGGAACAGAGGGATGAGCAGGGCGGTCAGTGCGGCAGCGGAGACACGTCATTTAGCTGAGCTGCCAGGGCCCCTGCTGTGAGCGGTGCCTGCTCTCATTACTGAACGCTGTGTCAATGGACTAATCACATGTCACAAAGCAATCAGTGTTCAGCACGCTAGTGAGCTGAATGAGCACTCCCTACTGCCCTCACTCTCTATACTGAGATACAAACACTGGCACGTGCGTGCGCGCACACGCACCCCCCCCCCACACACACACACACACACACACACACACAGACCACTCTGCTAGGACAGACCCTGACCTTTAACACCTACTGTCTTCAGGCTATTTTATTGGCCATCTCATTATTGATCCGGATCAATCTTTCTTTCAGTACACTCTGGTTGATAGGGCAAGAAGAAGGGTTGAATGGGGATTTGTAAAAGTGTAACACTAAACTACAGTGCCTTTGGAAAGTATTCAGACGCCTTGATTTTTTCCACATTTGGTTGCCTTCTTCTAAAATTGATTAAATAAATAGAAATCCTCAGCAATCTACACACAATACCCCATAATGACAAAGCAAAAACAGATTTTAAGAAATAGCTTATTTACATAAGCATTCAGACCCTTTGCTATGAGACTCGAAATTGAGCTCAGGTGCATCCTGATTCCATTGATCGTCCTTGAGATGTTTCTACAACATGATTGGAGTCCACCTGTGGTAAATTCAATTGATTGGACATGATTTGGAAAGACACACACCTGTCTATATAAGGCCCCACAGTTGACAGTGCATGTCAAAGCAAAAGCCATGATGTCGAAGGAATTGTCCATAGAGCTCCGAGACAGGATTGTGTCGAGGCATAGATCTGGGGAAGGGTACCAAAGAATGTCTGCAGCATTGAAATGGAAGAAGTTTGGAACCACCAAGACACTTCTTAGAGCTGGTCTCCCAGCCAAACTGAGCAATCGGGGGAAGGGCCTTGGCCAGGGAGGTGATCAAGAACCCGATGCTCACTCTGACAGAGCTCTAGAATTCCTCTGTGCATATGGAAGAATCTTCCAGAAGGACAACCAAATTTGCAACACTCCACCAATCAGGCCTTTATTGTAGAGTGGCCAGACGGAAGCCCCTTCTCAGTAAAGGGCACAACAGCCAACTTGGAGTTTGCCAAAAATGCACCTAAACACTCTCAGACCATGAGAAACAAGATTCTCTGGTCTGATGAAACCAATACTGAACTCTTTAGCCTGAATGCCAAGCGTCACATCTGGAGAAAACCTGTCACCATCCCTACGGTGAAGCATGGTGGTAACAACATCATGCTGTGGGGAAGTTTTTCAGTAGCAGGGACTGGGAGACTAGTCAGGATCGAGGCTAAGATGAACGGAGCAAAGTACAGGGAGATCGTTAATGAAAACCTGCTTCAGAACGCCCAGGACCTCGGACTGGGGCGAAGGTTCACCTTCCAACATGACAACAACCATAAGCACACAGTCAAGACAAAGCAGGTGTGGCTTCGGGACAAGTCTCTGAATGTACTTGAGTGGCCCAGCCAGAGCCCGGACTTAAAACAGATCGAACATCTTTGGAGAGACCTGAAAATAGCTGTGCAGCAATACTCCCCATCTAACCTGACAGAGCTTGAGAGGATCTGCAGAGAACAATTGGGAAACTCTCCAAATACATGTTTTTGCAGCTTGTAGCGTCATACCCAAGAAGACTCAAGGCTGTAATCGCTACCAAAGGTACTTCAACAAAGTCCTGAGTAAAGGCTCTGAATAATTATGTAAATGTCATATTTCCTTTTTTATTCCTTTTTGAATAAATTAGCAAAAAATTCAAATAACCAGTTTTTGCTTTGTCATTATGGGTATTGTGGGTAGATTGATGAGGGGAAAAAACAATTTAATACATTTTAGAATAAGGCTGTAACCTAACAAAATGTAGAGAAAGTCAAGGGGTCTGAATACTGAATACCGGTATTGATGTAGGGACTGGTTTGGGTTTTTACTTTACCTTCTATACCAGGATTAGAATTTTTGGTTTGTTAAATGTGATATTTTATTTATCTTTATTTAACAAGTCAGTTAAGAACTAATTCTTATTTTCAATGACGGCCTAGGAAGAGTGGGTAAACTGCCTGTTCAGGGGCAGAACAACAGATTTGTACCTTGTCAGCTCAGTGGTTTGAACTTGCAACCTTCCAGTTACAAGTCCAACGCTCTAACCACTAGGCTACCCTGCCGCCCCTGCCATGTGTAATGTCAATTTGTATAGTTTACTTCGCTACTTAAGTCATCTCTCTCCACTCTCTCTCTGTGCTACTTTCCACATAGTTAGTCACGCCCCCTGTCACTCAAGGAGCGCATTGGTTGTTCCTCAACGAGACACTTGCGTTCAGTCTGCATGGTCAATGCAGCACATGCAACAATGTTGCAACTTTTTTATTTTTACTTCACTACATTCCTAAAGAAAATTCTGTACTTTTTACTCCATACATTTTCCCTGACACCTAAAAGCACTCGTTACATTTTGAATGCTTAGCAGGACAGGAAAATGGTCCAATTCACACACTTATCCAGAGAACATCCTGGTCATCTACTGCCTCTGATCTGGAGGACTCACTAAACACACATGCTTCATTTGTAAATGATGTCTAAGTGTTGGTGTGCCCCTGGCTATCCTTAAATAAAACAAGAAAATGGTGCCATCTGGTTTGCTTAATATAAGGAATTTGAAATGATTTATACTTTTACTTTTGATACTTAAGTATATTTAAAACAAAATACGTTTAGACTTTTTCTCAGGTAGTATTTTACTGGGTGAATCACTTTCACTTTCGTCATTTTCTATTAACGTATCTTTAATTTTACTCAAGTATGACAATTGGGTACTTTTTCCATCACTGCAACTGAGTGAAGGAAATGTAGAACTGATAAAAGTGCTGAAATATGTTTTGGTTGAAGTTGAATTGAACAGTATAAAACAATCAACAAATTAGAAAAGGTAAAGCAGACATCCACCTCAAACTGGGCGTGAAACTGCATATAAACTCTTATTCCATAAATGAACTTGAAATGCTATCTGGCCATGAAATGAGTCCAGCCAAATGTGTGCGCTCAGCTACAACATTGGGGATTGAGGGGTGGCGGCTCGGAGCAAGGCCTAGCCAATCAGTCTTCCCAGAGGGCACTCCCTCAGGGTCCAGCTGAGACACACTACTACTCCATCAAAGTGAGGGAAAAAATAAAAGTTGACTTATCCAACACATTGGATAACTCTTATAACGTTTGAGCTGAAGCTCAACAAAAAAACAACCTCCGGCCTCTAGGTCACCAGGCTGCTAGTTATGGCGCACACCTGTCACCATCATTACGCACACCTGCTCATCATCAGACTCACCTGGACTCCATCACCTCCCTGATTACCTTCCCTATATATGTCACTCCCTTTGGTTCCTTCCCCAGGCGTTATTGTTTCTGTTCCGGTGTCAAGTCTGTGTGTTGTTTGTGTTTCTTGTTTTGCGGTTATTTATTAAAACACTCCCTCTCTGACCTTGCTTCCCGACTCTCAGTGCACATCGTTACAGACTCATTGATATCACCTAGAATGTATGTGTTGCCACCCTAGGATCACTCATTACTCATAAAACAAATGTAGAACTTTTGTTATTCAAAAACTAAAAATACAGTCATACCATACCGTCCAAATTTTTTTCTTTAAATACCGTGATATAATATTTTGGCCATATCCCCCAGCCCTAACTGTATGTGACGCATCTTTATTAGCTTTGACCAAAGCTTTCATTTCATTGAACATTACCTCTACGGTAATGTGAACATTTTATTTTTTACTGGCGCTATAAGACCCATTCTTCATGTGTCTGTAGAAAATAACTGATTTATGAACAAAAAATGAAAAAATGAAAGCTTAGGAGAAGAGGTTTGATGAGGAATCAGCAACTAGTAATGAAACGGTAGCAATAGTTCAGCTTCAATTGTTGAATTCATACTGAGGCACATTTCCTGTCTACATAATGACTAGAGACATTCAGAGGGGTTGGGTTAAATGTGGAAGACACATTTCAGTTGAAGGCATTCAGTACAACTGACTAGGTATTTACCTTTCCCATTATGGAGAGGGGACTCAACCTAAACCATTTTACCTGGGCAGAGAGTAGGGGAGCCACATGAGATAATGCTCCGTGGGAAAATTTTCCCAGCAGTTGACAAGAAGAGTAATGGTAGTTGGAGTTTATGGGTTACCAAATTAACATTTATAATAAAATGTTTTTTCAATGGAACAGACAAGTTTAAAATAATTTCAAATGCTTGATTTTTATTTATTTATCTGCACCAGAGGCAATCACTGAGAGGAACCAGTATTTTCTTTCATTCTCTTTCCCTCTCTCTCGTTCTTCTCTTTCTTCTCAGAATCTCCATAATTGCATTCTAACAAAAATGTAATCTGTGAGTTGAACAGCTTTCCTGAATGTCTGTGGAGCTACACTCCAGAGGGAAGCAGACACTGGTTATTCAGCTCAAATATCCTGCTCTCTGAGCACATTCACATGGATTTAACTCATTTTATCTTTGGAAGCCGCAAAAAGGAATATTAATTACAAATTAGTTTTCAATCAGCCTCAAAATGTGATTAGGCCTCAAAACGCTCATTTGGTCTTCAGATTTTTACATTGTTAGAGTAAAGATGAAGATGATGACGATGATGATTACATTCTAATAATGGAAGCAGTGGAGGTGCTTGTGGAGGCAACAGTTGCAGTAACTGAGGAAGTGGGTGTTCTTCCAGTCCAGCCCAGTGCATCCCCACCACCTAGCCGTCCCCCGTCCTCTCCTGTATCTGTATCTGTACCTGTGGAATGTGATGCTGTTTAAAGCTGACTGAGCCCTGTTATCACCATGCGTCTCCTCGCCAAGAAAAACAACGCACATTCTTGGCAGGGAAGTATCTCTGGGATGAAATGAAAGGAGGAACCCTTCAACGCTTACACCACCTCCCCTCCTATCCCACCAGGACGCAAATGAGGGGGAAAACAAGTCCCTCTCCCTTCTTTTCCCTCTGTTTCCCTCTGAGAGACACACACAACATGGCTGTTCAGCCTTCGCTTTTTGAGCCCGTGTCCAAAGAAAACAGTAGAAATAATAAATCACCTTCTGAAATTAACCCTGTCCATACCTAGGTCACAGCTCGCCGTTGTTCACGCTTGACCCACCGCCTCGCTCACAGGAAGTGACATGTACAGGAAGTGACACATTTAGAAGAGCATTTGGAATATCCTCCCTGCCAAAGGAGAGGCCCTACAGTCCCAGTCCTATTCTCTGACCCCGCTAAAGTTGACAAGAGGAGCTCATTTGAAGCATTTGGAGAGAAAGCTGAGCCATACTGTCACACTTCACAACGTCCCCCTCGCCTGTGTCCTCTGCCTCCCAGGGTGCAACACGCTAACAGCCCTATGCATCATCCTTACCAGCTTCCCCCAGTTTCCCTCAGGCTAACTTTCATTGGGGCACACAGCTCCTTGGGGAGTTGAGGCTGTACAGGGACGGTGAATGTACACACTGACCAACCTGCCTGAGAATCTACCAATGACATCCTTCTGCATTAGAGAAGCCATTGGAGAGCTGTCTGTACTCCCAGTGGAGGCATACATATCACCCAGAGCATTAGTGTTGCCACAGCCAAATGGAGCACTGAGTGTCTGCTTAGGCTGACTACATACACGGAGCAGTAGACACCTCATTGGGAATTTAGACAATAGCAAGACTGAATACAAGCTAAACTGCACGAGAGGCAAAACTGACTGACTTTAAATAGAGCCAAACAAAGAAAACACAGCTGTACATCAAAGAAGAACAAACTGCTTGAACCTAAGCCCTTTTGTGAGACATTATCCATTCATAGGCACTGGTGCCTTGATAAATGTTCACTCACTACATATTCCACACACTGTTCCAGCACAGCCTAAAATCATGCCATAATTCAACCATGGCAAGGACAACATCTTCATGGAATAGGACCACATCACGCTAGACTCTAGCTCAATAATGAACCATGACCTCATTGTGTGAAGACAAGTCACCACACAGATCCCTTCCACAGAAGCATGCCTTACAGAGGCAACCAACCAAACATGCCTTAAAGCCAACATGATACAGCACAACAGACCATAATCATCATCACTCTCAGCCCTGTGTCAGACTCTCTTCAGGTGTGATTTGAGTGAAAGGCGGGTTTTGTGTACTGTGGGGTTACCTGATGAAGAAGGAGGCTGCAGCGGATGCACTCTGAGTGGAGGTGGTTGTGGAGGTGTGGCCAGGGCCAGGGGGGGTGACGTCACACTGTCCCAGCTGGACGGAGCTCCTCTGTCGGCTGGGGGTCAGACTACAGTTGGAGCTGTGGACAGGGGCCTCCGAAGCAGGGACAGGAACATCCCTCTCTACGTCCCCCATCAGACCCTGTGCCTGCAAAGACACAGACCGAGAGAGACAGACAGAGAGACCGACAGAGAGAGACACAGAGAGTTAGCAATGAGTGGGCCTCAAGAGTTAACCACCACTGCTGGACCCCAACACCTCTCTTCCAGCCCATTTACTCCCTCTCTCCTCTCCTCCGCCACAGATGGGCAGGCAGCTGCTCTGGCAATCCCAGTAAACGGGTGTCAGTTATTCACCTCAGCAACAACTAACTCCCCACAGGATGGCAAGGGCGCTGGACTGGACTGTCCTAGACTGGACTAGACTGGACTGTACTAGACTGGACTGTACTAGACTGGACTGTACTAGACTGGACTGGACTGTACTAGACTGGACTGTACTAGACTGGACTGGACTGTTTGAGACTGGACTAGACTGGACTGTACTAGACTGGACTGTCCTAGACTGGACTAGACTGGACTGGACTAGACTGGACTGGACTAGGCTGGACTGTACTACACTGGACTGTCCTAGACTGGACTGGACTAGATTGGACTGGACTATACTGGACTGTCCTAGACTGGACTATACTGGACTGCCCTAGACTGGACTGGACTACACTGGACTGTCCTAGACTGGACTGGACTACACTGGACTGGACTACACTGGACTGTCCTAGACTGGACTAGACTAGAGACTGGACTGGACTAGACTGGACTGGACTGCTTAATTCTGGCAACACTAAGGAGGATGCACGGTGTGAATGATAATTAAGTGATAGCCAACATCTAATTACAGTTTAGCTGTTAAATCATTGGCCATATACATACATCAGCAGCTAATTTGGCATGTGTGAGCAGCTTTGTAACGCACAGCTTGATTTAAACAGGAAAATAAATATTTACTATCCAACAACAAAAGACATCTCCATATCTACACACAAACCATAAGCAGTGGAATACCATAGTAGACACAACCCTTTTCTCTGATAGGCCCATGATGACTACTGCTCTGTGAAGGTATGCTTAAGGTGCAGATGTAGAGGGGTAACAGAGCATAGCCTGTCTGCAGCGCTGCCTGCCAGCTGGGGTATGAGTCAGGAGCAGAAGGAAGCTGCCTCAGCCTGGTCCCAGGCCCCAGGGGTGGTAATGACTAGGGGTGATGAGGCAGGTCCCAGACTGCTCTCGGAGTGCTAGTCTGGGGGAAGGGGGCCAGAGAGTTGGTCCACTGATCACCCAGGCAGCCCATAATACACATCCCTGTTCCTACCAGGTGCACCATGACAACACAGGGTTAATCCTCACCCTAACCACGAGTATATCCAACTGTACAGTGATCAATGAAACTTGACAAGAACCAGTTTTGTGGGTCAGCCCAAAACAAATGGTGGAATTAAGCCTCTAGTTTTCATTTACATTTATCCTGGTGACACCTCCACACTGGGTAACCAGCAACCTGGAGTCAAACACGGCATGAGGCTTCACAGTATATCTTTTGTCAACGCTATCCAGTCCCTCTGTAAATGTACTTACTCAATGGTTGCCCTAGATTCATGTTTGGTAAAGTAAAATAACATAATTTACAATATTTGTATAAAGTGTTCTACCGGCGTGCGCCATCTATCAACGGAGGCTGACAGCTGATCTAGTTATATGACATAGCTGACATGCGAGTGCTATACATCAGTATGCAGGGGCATACATTCAGACATTCACAGGAACACAGGCACCTCCGGCAGTAGGGTTATATCTCAGCACAAGCACTGACACTATAAGCTTGTCATGATCACCACAATCAAATGTGGTTGTTTTGAATCCCAAGGGAATTGCTCATTGACTGTACCTCAGAGAGCATTAACCAGCTTGCCACTTCTGCTTATTAATAATCACATTGACTTATTTTGTTTAGATGCCAGACACCTGTGTTGTGTTGTTCCGGATATCCATGGAAATAAGTCTAATCATTGAACATGCTTATTTAGGCACTTTGGCTGTGTTGAAAGTCCAACATTGTGGTTGGTGGGTTGTGAGACAGCGAGGGCCTCTTGTACGTGTACATGTCAGGGTTATGATTTGTGAAGTGCGTGATGGAGAGACGAGGTGCAAACTGAAATGAGCCGAGCGTAGATTCTTCACACGCACCTGGCGGAGTGGAAAGACTCACGACAGCAGATCGGGTGTCCGTGACAGAACAGGAACTCAACCCATACCAGAGAGGTGTACCCATGTCACATCATCCAGAAAGACTGAAATACCTCACACACTTAGGCAGGATGTCTATCTGGACAGCTCATCCACAACCCTGTCATAGATTAAGCCAATTCTGGTGTCAGGTTTTAGAATAAAAATGGCAGCAGGTTTGAGGAGCCCATTGAGGGTAGAGTATGAGGGTGGCGGAGGGATGTTGTGGGGTGTAACCAGAATAAACAGCTCACTGTAACACACACAGACACCCATATGATTTTGAAAAACACATCATAATGCCTGTCAGGAGAGAGACTCAGGACTTAAGATCTTCAAGTAACCTCCTCTACAAGGCGGTAGGCCAGTAAGGCCACTGCTGTCCCTGGTTAAGGGCCCTGGTCAGGTAATTAGGCACTGACAGTGGTGCCATGTGTCCAGCGCCATTTACACTGAGTGTCAGTAATGAGGGGACCTACCACCCTTCAACGCCCAACCCCCTGGCACCCCGCACAGCCGATAGCTCCTGTTTCCCAGCAATGAGGGGGAGAAGAAGAGGCAGCATGATTTCAATACAGACTGTCTCGGGCCAGTGACTCCCTTCCCATCAGCATTCTAAAGAGCATTCGCTTCTCAGAGCCGGAGCCTAGTAGGGATCCCCGGTGACCTCTGATCCCACTGTCCCACAGGCCATTATTGCTGAGGTGAAATAAACCCTGCTAATCTGGGCCCATCCTGATCCAATGGCTTCAGCAACAACTACAAATGGTGGAGGAGGAGTGTATACAGTAGATGGATCACTGGGATGCACAACAATAAATCAATTTCTTTCTTGATTCTCCTTAAATGTTGCCCTAGAAAATGTTTTTTGACTGAACAGTATAGGATGGACTCATCAGAAAAGAGTTCAAATAGAAATGTGCCTCCTCTATCCTTCACGCTCTCTCTCTCCCTCCTCTATGCTTCACACTCTCTCTCTCTCCTCTATCCTTCACTCTCTCATTCCTCCTCTATGCTTCACTCTCTCCCTCCTCTATCCTTCACGCTCTCTCTCTCTCTCTCCTCTATCCTTCACACTCTCTCTCTCCTCTATGCTTCACTCACTCTCTCATTCCTCCTCTATTCTTCACTCTCTCTCTCCCTCCTCTATCCTTCACTCTCTCTCTCTCTCTCCTCTATCCCTCACTCTTTCATTCCTCCTCTATCCTTCACTCTCTCTCTCTCTCCTCTATCCCTCACTCTTTCATTCCTCCTCTATCCTTCACTCTCTCTATCTCTCTCCTCTATGCTTCACTCACTCTCTCCTCCTCTATCCTTCACTCTCTCCTCTATCCTTTACTCACTCTCTCCCTCCTCTATCCTCCACGCTCTCATTCCCTCCTCTATCCTTCATTCTCTCTCTCCCTCCTCTATCCATTCTCTCTCTCCCTCCTCTATCCTTCACTCACTCTCTCCCTCCTCTATCCTTCACTCACTCTTTCCCTCTATCCTTCACTCACTCTCTCCGTCCTCTATCCTTCACTCACTCTTTCCCTCTATCCTTCACTCACTCTCTCCGTCCTCTATCCTTCACTCAATCTCTCCCTCCTCTATCCTTCACTCACTCTCTCCGTTCTCTATCCTTCACTCTCTCTCTCCCTCCTCTATCCTTCTCTCTCTCTCTCTCGCTCGCTCTCTCTCTCTCTCTCTCTCTCTGCCATCATTCACTCTCTCTCTCCCTGTGTGGCCGGGGGCCATGCAGGCCCAGCTGTACTGTGGCAGACAGCAGCCCAGATGGTCCATTGGGCGTCCAGTGGGTACCAGACGTGTGAGAGGTCACACAGGGCCACTAGCGGCCAACAACACACTCTAAACCCCCAGGGTCAAGAGCACTCGGTTTTAGCAGATTAGCGTGCATTTGATTGTGGAGCAGAGGGCAAATCACAGATTTGTGTCAATCAATTAGTCATTTTATTGTGTCCACTGTTAAGTTCAGTATTCACTACTCACACTGTTGTCTGCACGGCTTAGAATGACGGAGTTGTTAATCTAACTAAATCCGACATCAGAGGTTAGAACTCATAAGTGTTAAATTATCAACTGAGGGGGGAATTCAACAACAGATGCTTTGATTTTGCTTCATCAGGTTTTTGGGAGACTGGAGTTCTCTAGCAGACCTTCCAGAGGACGGATGTGTTGTTTCCTCCATTTAACCCAAATATGACTCAGTCTCTCAGTGAGCCCATTGCCCCAGCTGTTAACTGTAGTGTAAATGAACACACATTTAATTCCAAGCCAGAGCCTTTTCACTGTGTGAAAGTTTCATGGTGTCCTATAATGGGCTGTGTGCTGGTAGACTAGATAGAGCCTTGAGGCTGGCACACATCACACCGAAAATGAATCTAGCGTTCGTCTGCCGAACACGCAATTTTATTTGTAAAATCGGTGAGCACACGGTTCACAAATTGCGTTCACGGGTGCTAAGTACTCCCGGCCAGCAAACGCTATTGGTGTGTCTGAGCAGTAAAGCCCTCGGAATAAGACACTCTGTAAGATTGCTGTCAAACAGGTGGCACCTATCTGACATTCTTTGTCTGCACTACAGAGCTCAACACTCGTCCCACAAAGTATTCAAGTGGGGAATTGTGAATTAAAGCACTTGCCTTTAGGGCACAGTGCAGCTCCATATCATCTATGGCCTGTGCGGGTTTTTGTCATTCTGAGGGATCTTGTTTTAATGAAAGAAATGGACTTTCTGCTGTTTGTATCATGGTATCCTGAAGGAACATGTGTCTCTGAGAAGGCCCAGGCCCAGCCGTGTGGCATTGTGCAAAGCTTCATCCTAGTTACCATCGGCTCTAATTGCTTTTAGACACATAGGAGAACACAAGTCAGTCTCTCTCCCTATATGCAAGGCCTTTTGATTTGCCCTAGATTGCACACATGCTGTTAAATGATTCTGGAAGCCTCACATAAACTGCCACTAAAAGCACTTGTTGACAGTTAAAGAGAAAAACCTGTTTGTAATCTTCAGAGTTCAGAATGAGGAATAACACTGACGGATTCCGTAATTGAGTGCAATTTTCGAGACAGCGATTTTCAATGCCATATTAAGTAGAAGCACCCAAAACAGAAATAAAATGGAGGAGCCACAAACAGCTTCTGATTGAGAACATAAAAATGACAGAAGTAGAAAATATTAGCAATTGACGACTGCTTTTTGCTCAGTGCTCTCAGACTCCCTAGTGTAGAATGCCACAGCAATGTATAAAAGACAGGTTAGAGGCTTGGTCCAGATGTCCCTCTCTCTCTCGTTGCAGGAAGAAAACTCTTCAATAAAAAGGACAACATCCCATAATGATAACCCTGGAATAAAGTATATTACAAGACATGGTGAAATGTCATGACTTCCGCTGAAGTCTGTCCCTCTCCTTGTTCAGGCGGCGTTCGGCGGTCGACGTCACCGGCTTTCTGGCCATCGCCGATCCACTTTTTATTTTCCATTTGTTTTTTCTTTGTCTTACACATCTGGTTTCAATCCTCCAATTACTTGTTCATTATTTAACCCTCTGTTCCCCCATGTTTGTTTGTGAGTAATTGTTTATTGTATTGCGGTCCGTATTTGTGGCCTTGTATTTATACGACGTGTATTGTGATATATTTGAGTAAAATTGCTTTCATTACTCATATCTGCTGTCCTGCGCCTGACTCATCTCACCAGCTACACACAGGCGCTTTACAGGAATATGTCTGTATGGAGCAATATACTTTAGTATGCCTGAGACAGGATTTACAGCAAGATTGTAAGGTGGTCATTGGTTCAGTACATTAGTCTTGGTCTCCCCAATTAGCCAGTACCACCCAGGAGCCATGACTCCTGAGGAATGAGAGGTCACCTCTCCTGCAGAGTTCTGAGGCCCAGGGTCTGAGTGAGATTCTTCTCATTTCTCTAAAGGTCTGAGATGTAATCATTCCATTGTCAGACTTTGTTCACTCAAAGTTCTCAAGCCAAGGTTCACAAATAACTTTGAAAACAACATTGACAAGAGTAACAAGATGTCTATACAAAATATTCCTAGATGTGCTTTGCCATAGTGTATCTGTATCAATAGTGATAATGATGAGTTTTGAAGGTCTGAATACATACTGGGCTGGGCTGAGGGAGGAAGTTGTTGACTCTGGAGATGCTCCACATGCCCTCAAGGTACTGCTGGGCCTGGATGGTGACCGATCCCAGGGTCCCAGTCAGCTGCCCTCCCCCCACCGTCACCTGGACACTGGTCTTGGGCCCAGCAGAGACAGAAGAGCCCTGCGGACAGTCCTGCCCCCTGTGCCAACTCTCCCTCAGGGGCAGAATGGTGTGGGCTTGGGCATGGGCTTTGGAAGGCTGCCTCACTTGGGCATTGGAGGAGGAGAGTGTCAGTTTATGAGGTTGCCCAGAGAGGGTGGTGGAGGGCAGAGCAGGCATGTCATGGCTCAGGGTCAGGGCCGCGTGCGGGGCGCCTACTGTCTGCAGGGCCTCCTGCCTCAGCTGGTGGAGAGGCGTAGAACACACCTGACAGCAGCCCTCATGGCTCCCAGGCACTTGGA
Source organism: Oncorhynchus nerka (assembly GCF_034236695.1). Taxonomy (NCBI): domain Eukaryota; kingdom Metazoa; phylum Chordata; class Actinopteri; order Salmoniformes; family Salmonidae; genus Oncorhynchus; species Oncorhynchus nerka. The sequence goes on from NC_088413.1 coordinate 57,392,339, forward strand.
GCTGGTCGAATAGGAAGGCTGCGTAGCCAGGGTCCTGTAGAGGAAATAAAGAGAGATACTTAACATGGTCCCATTCAGAAAAAAACATGGTAGACTACGTCATATCTCCATATCAGTGTGATTGGGAGGTTTCCTTGATGTTGTTAATATTTTCCAGGTGTTTTCCAGTGGCTGTTGGTGTGGTCCCTCCCGGAGGCTGCCCTTGTGATCCTAGCTCTACCGCCCTCCCTCCCTGCCTCCCTCCCTGCCTGCCTGCCTGCCTCCCTCCCTCCATCCCTCCCTCCCTCCCTCCCTCCCTGCCTGCCTGCCTGCCTGCCCCCCTCCCTGCCCCTGCCTGCCTGCCTGCCTGCCTGCCTCCCTCCCTCCCTCCCTCCCTCCCTGCCTGCCTGCCTGCCTGCCTCCCTGCCTGCCTGCCTGCCTGCCTGCCTCCCTGCCTGCCCCTGCCTGCCTCCCTCCCTCCCTCCCTCCCTCCCTCCCTCCCTGCCCTGCCCCTGCCCCTGCCTGCCCTAACCACATTCACATCCTCCCCCTAGGAACTCAGTTTTGTTTGGAGCTGCTCTGCCTGCAACCAGAGACAGCAGATTATGTTGCTGGGTGATGTGCCTGCCTGGGCCTTGGACCCAAGTCAAACAAACAGGGGCAAATCAGAAGAGGTAACCAAAAAGGGAGTTTGAGGGATTAGTGGGAGAGACTCCAACAAATCAAAGTCTGTGCATTCCTTTGGAACACCAACTCAGCCAGACTCTTCTCCAACTTTCTCCAAGGCTGCTTAAGGCCACAGAACCTGAATAAGGGTTTTGCACTGCATCAAATTAGAGAAGGAAACCAGTGGAGGTTTGTCCTTTCCCTCTGCCTGTTAAAATACTTCCTGGAGTGTCCCTCACAGTTGGGTGGGAAGGGAGTTGTGGGGGTTTAGAGAGGGAACCACAAAATAAAATAACAGCTGAGCCGATCCTAGGAGCTCAGAGCGTGCTATTTACATATTATGATAGTCAGTGTGAAAACATACGATAAGACGCCCAGCGTGAAAAAATAATCTTCTCCTGACAGCTAGAGGCTCATAGAGTCTCTGACGATCACTCACATCACCCAGCCTTTCACTAGTGATTACAAGTCACGTCATCGTTGCTTTTCCTCATCATGCAAGTGAAGTTCTAACACCCCTTTTTTTAAATTATTATTATAATTATTATAATTATTATTATGTTGTTGTTGTTGACCCCTTTTTCTCCCCAATGTCATGATATCCAATTGGTAGTTACACTCTCAAATACTCTGTGTATATAGACATAAACGCAGACACCCACACACAGATGCGTACACACACACACACACACACACACACACACACAAACACACACAGTCCCAGTCTCTGAAGGGGTATAAAGGCTCGGTAACCTCCCACCCATTGGAGTGGAGCTCTAGGACAGAAGCCCACAGATACATATTGTTTATGAGGCCTCTGTCCCAGTGAACCTCTGTGGTGATCAGGAGGAGTGAGACGGCCTGGCCAAACAACAATCCACTGCTTTTAATGCAGTGCTACTTAATACAGCAGGTCCAATATAACAGTCTCCATAGAGACACAACCCGTAGCCTTTAAATCTCCTCCCTCCGAAGGCAAGTCAATACAGAGACTTTTAGGTGACCTCTATCTTAGAGCCCCTATCCTTATACCTACAGTATAAATGGGTATCATTACAGAGAGAATACAAACTGACCAGTTTCTCTATCCTTATGTGTATATTGCACTTCACATCCTTTTATAAGGGCCGGGACGATACCAGTATCACAACGTTTTTTCCATGGCAAAAATGAAAACACAAAGCAGACCAAACTCTTTTTAAAAACCTGCTGTATGTCAAATATTGTGTCCTATAGCTTAGAAAATAAATACATGTGACTCTGGATGCTTCTAACATTAAGCATGAAACACACTGAGAATCTCACAGCCGATAGACTGATGGCTGATGGTACTTATCACAGTGGGAGGCCGTTCCTTCTCTTGCTAAGTCAAAAGCGGTACCTGCTGCGTGCCGACCCGATAGCGACAAACCTGCCGTTTCTATTTGTAGAATCGCAATGTTCCTCAGTGGCCAACAACTTCACTTTGAGCCTATCAGAGAGCACGGGAGAGCCAACCCATTTTTTTTTTTTAATAGAGGGCATTTTCTACGTAAATCCACAGATGAGCCAGTCACACTTCATATGAAATGTAGGCTATGGGATGGTAACTAGCTAATTGTAAATATGCAACGCACACAACCCTAAATACTTCCTCCAAGCTAGCTAACCACTTTAGCTAGTATTGACATTATAATTAAATCACAATGGATTAGCTAGTTCCAATGAAACAGCTGGCTGTATTAGCTGCCAAATTAGTGCAGTGTTCCTAGCTAGCTCGCTATGTTGTGCTAACTAGGGGATATGCTAATGTTAGCTAGCTAAACATTTGGCTATTGGCTGGCACTGGCAGTATGGGATAATCATCTTGCTAGGTAGTTATCTAGCTGTGACCATCTGTGACCAACAAGGGCTTTCTAAAAAATTGCAACATTTGCGCACATAGCTTGGAATCTAGACCATAAGCAATACGCATGGATATGCATTACTAAACAACGCTACATACACGTTCTGGTTTGGAGTATTTTAACAAGGCTGAGTGGCTGACGACTTCCAAGGTCTTTGCTGTGTGAACACAAAAGAGATTGACTGCCAACACTGTTAAGGGGTGCAAAGTACTGTCGGCAGGAAAACGTTTGACAATTCTACAGGTGTGTCTGAGATTTAGGGCTGTTTTCCTAAAGTGAAATCTGCTTCATGTTTTGTTTACTTGTCACGATACTAACGAGTATTGCGATACTTACCATCTCAGGATGGTTAGTTGGTGATTGAAGATATCCCTCTAGTGGTGTGGGGGCTGTGCTTTGGCAAAGTGGGTGGGGTTATATCCTTCCTGTTTGGCCCTGTCCGGGGGTATCATCGGATGGGGCCACAGTGTCTCCTGACCCCTCCTGTCTCAGCCTCCAGTATTTATGCTGAGGTAGTTTATGTGTCGGGGGGCTAGGGTCAGTTTGTTATATCTGGAGTACTTCTCCTGTCTTATCCGGTGTCCTGTGTGAATTTAAGTATGCTCTCTCTAATTCTCTCTTTCTCTCGGAGGACCTGAGCCTTAGGACCATGCCTCAGGACTACCTGGCCTGATGACTCCTTGCTGTCCCCAGTCCACCTGGCCATGCTGCTGCTCCAGTTTCAACTGTTCTGCCTGCGGCTATGGAATCCTGACTTGTTCACCGGACGTACTACCTGTCCCAGACTTGCTGTTTTCAACTCTCTAGAGACATCAGGAGTGGTAGAGATAATCTTAATGATCGGCTATGAAAAGCCAACTGACATTTACTCCTGAGGTGCTGACTTGCTGCACCCTCGACAACTACTGTGATTATTATTATTTGACCATGCTGGTCATTTATGAACATTTGAACATCTTGGCCATGTTCTGTTATAATCTCCACCCGGCACAGCCAGAAGAGGACTGTCCACCCCTCATAGCCTGGTTTCTCTCTAGGGAGTTTTTCCTAGCCACCGTGCTTCAACACCTGCATTGCTTGCTGTTTGTGATTTTAGGCTGGGTTTCTGTACAGCACTTTGAGATATCAGCTGATGTACGAAGGGCTATATAAATACATTTGATTTGATACTGGTATTGTCCCGGCCCAGCTCTTTCTAACTAACAGCCAAGCAAGGGCAGGGGACATCATCATCTTAATTTCGTCCCTGAGTCTCTAAGCAGTGTAAGGAGTCCCGATATCTCACTGATCTACCTACAGTACTGATCCAGCCCTCATGATGAGAGAGATAGATCACCAAGCAGATTATCTAGAGAGAGGACCACACAGCACATAGGCCTGCCCAAGGAGAGGCAGCTGCTCAGATTGGCCCTGGGCAGGACACGACTGTGCTGGTCCTCTTCCAATATGGATTTTCATGGGATAAAATGGGTTTAATACTATATACTTAGTGATATACTCTGATAAATGATTAATTACATGATAGTGACACTATTGGCAATGCATAGCTAGTATGTAAAGCTGGGATAGTTGGGATAACTAGCTCCTTCTGTAGATCATCCTACAGCTCTTATCATAGTGTTGGGTGGGGTTATGTTGGCTAATGCAGGATATGTTAGCTACAATTATCCTCTTAGGAGGATTTAGGAGAAAATTCACATGAACATGCATTTATGTAAAGAGGCTTAAAATGTAAACACCATTGAGCTTTGGAGAAAGACACTGATACCTATGAGGGATCTAATGTGAAGGCATTCTATTTCAACCCAGGTCTGTGACAAATCAGGGGAGCAATCAGAGAGAGAGAGAGAGAGAGAGAGAGAGCGGGGATAACATATCACCACGGACACGCTTCAGTCTAGAAAACGGTTGTGTGTAGTCATAATCAGAGTAACCCACCCTGGTTTCTTTGGCTCCACACCCCTCACCCTCCCACCAAGCCAACCCTATCCCACCTCGGGGCATGACTATATGTAATAAATCAATTCCTCTTTCCTTCTCTCTCTCCCATACATCCTATACCTTCCTCCCTCCATGTATTGTTAGGTGTTGATTTAGGAGTGCCAATAAAACCAGCCACAAAGCTCAGCCCACCTGCTATTCTGGAGGTTCTGGAGGTTAGCGAGTGAGTTTCCCTTGTAAAGCTGTCTGTCTGTGAGCATTATGCTCTGGGGAAGAGTGAGCTAGAGGTCAAGGGTAGGAAGTGGATCATGGTGATGCTGATGGTGATGATGATGGTTATGATAGTGGAGATGATGATGCTAGCCCATCTTTGAGGTGGAGAGTCTGAAGGGCAGATAATATGTGATTATCTCCACATCAGGTATGAGGAAAGCAGGCCGTAAATCAAAAATAGGCATGACCTTGACTCTCTGTCTGTCTGTTGTTTTAAGATTCCTTAAAGGATTTCAGCCTGAACTGCAGCCTGTCAAAACTCTCCGAAATGCACACCTCAAAAATGAATGCTGTCTGTAGGAAGCGGTTTCCAATTTCTGTTTCCTAGGTGATATCTGATTCCGATGTACAGATAACAAAATTGGATTGTATAGGAAGTTGCAAGATGTTTTTATCACAAACCGATGACCCAAGGAAGTTGTGTAATTCATAATGTGGAATACATGAGACATGACATACTGTACTATGCATGTATTGAGGCCTGATGCGTTTATTTTATTATCCATGTGATCTATTGCTGACAGGTCCAAGTGAGTGTAAAAAATAGTCCAGTTTGAGAGCTGCATCAACACAATACAAGTGTTCCATCCATTGAGAGGGACATGAAGGCCTGAGCGTCTTCGACCATTGTTGGGTACATGTGGAAGACTACTAGGCTTCAGAGCACAAGCACTCCAGAAAGAGAGTGAGCATGAGTTAGGGACATGGATAGAGAGAGAGGGAGGCAGGTTGAGGTTGTGCCCCTTGCCTGGCGGCTTGTGGGTCATTGTGTTGGTTTACTGCCTGTCAACGAGGATCTTTATTAAACTCTGGGGACGAATTAAGTCAGATGCTGTGGCCTTATTATGGAAAATAGGCCAGCATGCAATGGAAAAGAAGTGCATACGTTTGCCGTCTGATGAAATTCAGCCATAGATCGGCCGACCGGATACAGAAAGCCGAACCATGACTTACTTAAATAAGGAAGCGGTCATAGCGATTTCATATGCATGAGGCCCCTTGTCAGACTAAAGACTTTCAGACACGCTCCATTAAAAGTAGAACACTCTTGGAAACGATATTTTATATTCCATTGAGTTGCGGAGCGCCTGTCAGATGGGGAGCAGTGACCTTCACCACAGAGCAGGTCTCTATGTTGTGGTGGCCATTCAGTTAAAGGAAGCAAGAGGCAGTACAGCCACAGCACACCCAAAAGTAGACTTCATAAGATTCAATTGTGCAATCTCCTGTTCCTTCCTTCTTTCTTCCAGTTTTCTCCTACACTATTGTACAGGGAAACTTTCCCCCGATGACTCAGTAGGTCAACAAAGTGCTGTCTTTCCACACTAGAGCCCATTCACAACAGTATTATTGCTGTTAACACAATAGAATACGGCAGAGTTTTTCATACTTCCTATAACGGCGTATAAAACCAACAGGACCACACAACAACACAGCTGCTTCATCTAACACCTTTTAAAAACTGGAAATCCTCCCTTCTCTTATTTCTCCATAAGGACAGCTTAAGAAAGTCTGAGCCGTATCTGTTGACTTGTTCTCTGACACCTTTGGCCCTGTCAGTAGTACTGTCCCAGTGTGTTTCAATGGGACTAGGCCCCAATAAACCACAGGAGCCTACAGACAGATCCCACAGTGAGGACGAGAGCTGCCAACAGGCCTACTTTCCCACAGGTAGCCTGGGCTCTCCCTGACAGCCAGGCCAGAGAAAAATGAGCATAGCTGCAGGCCTGCCCTGGGTGACCAAAGGCCATTAAGACAGATTACATTCCCAGGGTAAAAGGACCACATCTAGCGGTAATCCCTCCCCTTCATGCCCTCAACTCTCTTACCCCTCAGCCATCCCGTGGAGCAGCAGTGGGCTGGACAGCCTCAGCAGAACCGTAGATCTAATTTGACTTCAGTTAATGCTGAACCACCAGTAGAAGCAGAGGACAACAGATCATTAAGTTTAACCACCCAGGTCCTGTGCTGTGGAGCTAGAGAAGACAATGAGTCAGGATCTCACACTAGCATGCTGTTTACCTCTATGGAAACGTCTCCTGTGCCACACAAATTGGGAGGGTCATCAAACCACATCAAATAGATGCTCACTGCTGCCTGCCTGTCTGTGTGTAGCACACGGAACACTTTCCCAAGTATAAACTCTGTATTAGCAACAGCATTGGAGTTGTGTTATTTGTCTGCATGACAAAATAAGAACATAATTCCAGAGATAGAATATCCTTAATTCACACCTGACTAAACAAAATAACTAAGTTCTCAGTTGAAGTAGCTTATTAACATCGCTACAGTACTCTAAACTGCCATATTTTCATGATTCATGATGATATCTGGACCCCATTGCCCCAAAAATCAGTCTTCTCACAAAATCACCTGTAGTGTCGAATGGTTTGGCCTACAAATGTTTTGCTCTACGACCCCCAAAAGCGTCTGAAGTCGGTACAGCTGATCTGCTAACTTCTGTCTGTAGTGTCTGAACAGTTTGGGCTACACACTAATATGACCCCTCCGTGGAAAGGTGAGACTCATGAACACGTACATGTTTTGCTCTAGGATGCCCACAGGCCTCACAAGAGTCGTCTGAAGGTCCCCCGGTACCAGTTGAAAAAGGAATTGAAGTACAGTATATATGGAGACTGTTTGGTGCCAAAAATAAAGGGGTTCAATTCTCAAAGTATGTTTCCTGACCGTTCTTATATCTCCCCGAAATAGGACAGACACTTCAGAACAAACTTCCTTTCCATTTGTTTGGGGACTATCTGTTATTCCATGTAGTGAATCTGTTATTCAATGCGTTTGTATGGGCTAATAGCAGTAAGGCCCAAAAATTATCATTCTTAAAATTCAAAATCAAATAGTTAAATGATCTTTGGCCTGACCTTCTTAAAACATTCCATATAACTTAGTAGAACCCCCTCCCAGCAGGCAGAGGTGTTATTTTACTGTTCTAATTGTGTTGGTAACCAGTTTATAATATCAATAAGGCACCTTGGGGGTTTGGGGTATATGGCCAACATACCACGACTAATGGCTGTATGCAAGCACTCTGCGTTGCGTCGTGCATAAGGACAAACCTTAGCCATGGTATATTGCTTAATTAGCGCTGTGCAAACATTCATTTACCTGTGCTTTTCAGATGACAGCGGGGGGACTTTTTGAGTTGATTTATCCCTCATGTACTTTGATGTTGTTGTGAGCATAAGAAGACTGCAGCTTGCGCTGAACTTTCTCAAGGCGCTTCTGCACTCTGCATTGGAGGGGTAGGTCATCGTGCAGTGCAACCTATTGACTGGGGTGTTTTGGGAACCTAAGACGCAAAAGACCCACTGACTCAAGGCCTATACAAACGAGTCTACTTACTTAGTACTCAGAATCGATTCTACCTGTCATACTGTGTCTGGAAGAAACATCATGTAGCAGGATGGGTCTACAAAAACAATTTATGGCTGTTTTGACATTTTTCCAACATCAAGCCTAAACTTCAAGGCAAATGGAAGCACTGACAGTTATTAAAATGAAGACAAATATGTCAAGCTATTAGTTCCTGCCTGCTGTGCAATTAAAATAAAAAAATGATTTCACATTTATTTAACCAGGTAGGCCAGTTGAGAACAAGTTCTCATTTACAACTGCGACCTGGCCAAGATAAAGGAAAGCAGTGCGACACAAACAACAACACAGAGTTACACATGGAATAAACAAACATACAGTCAACAACACAATAGAGAAAAAGTATATATACAGTGTGTGCAAATGAGGTAAGATAAGGGAGGTAAGGCAAAAAATAGGCCATAGTGGCGAAATAATGATGATTTAGCAATTAAACACTGGAGTGATAGATGTGCAAGTAGAGATACTGGGGTGCAAAGGAGAAAAAATATATAAATAACAGTATGGGGATGAGGGAGTTGGATGGGCTATTTACAGATGGGCTATGTACAGGTGCAGTGATCTGTGAGCTGCTCTGACAGCTGGTGCTCAATTAGTGCGGAGATCCCGGTAAAATCGGAGCGCGCCACATTCAAAATACAAAATCGTAATATTAAACATTCATGAAAATACAAGTGTCATCCATGATTCTTTAGCTTAGAATCTTGGTAATCGAATTGCGTTGTCAGATTTCAAAAAGGCTTTACGGCGAAGCATAGCATTCGATTGTCTGAGGACAGCGCCTCATATTAGCATATTTTCCAAACCAGCCAGGGGTCACGAAATAACAAATAACGATAAAATAAATCACTTACTTTGAAGATCTGTTTGCAATCCCAAGGGTCCCAGCTTCACAATGAATGGTTGTTTTGTTCAATAAAGTCCGTCTTTATATCCCAAAAACGGTGTTTAGTTGGCGCCATTGAATTCAATAATCCAGTCCTTCAATATGCACACAAAGGATTCCAAAAAGTTACCAGCAAAGTTTGTCCAAATGAGTCAAACAATAATATTTTTGATCAATCCTCAGGTTGTCTAATATCTAAATAAATGATAATATTTCAGACGAAGATTACTATGTTCAATAGCAAAGGAAAAGAATGAAGAGCGTGCCCACGTTCACGGGCGCAAAAAAAGCAACCAAAACAAGCCTAAAACCTTGTATAAAGACTGTTGACATCTACTGGAATCCATAGGGACTGCAATCTGGGAGGCGGAAATTAGATCTTTCAATAGAAGAAGTCATTCGGAGCTCCAATTTTTTTTCCGGGATCGATTTTCTTCAGGTTTTTGCCTGCTATATCAGTTCTGTTATACTCACAGACATTACTTTAACCGTTTTAGAAACATCACAGGTGTTTTATATCCAATTCTACCAATTACATGCACATCTTAGCTTCTGAGCCTGAGTAACAGGCAGTTTACTTTGGGCACGTCAGACAGGCGGAAATTCAGGAAACTAGCCTTACTCGCAGAGAGGTTAAAGTTAGTGAGGGAGATATGGGTCTCCAGCTTCAGTGATTTTGCAATTCGTTCCAGTCATTGGCAGCAGAGAACTGGAAGGAAAGGCGGCCAAAGTAGGAATTGGCTTTGGGGGCGACCAGTGAAGTATACCTGCTGGACCGCAGCACCCACCCGTGGGTGGGGCTTTGGTAACAAAATGAATGACACTGTGATAGACTGCATCCAATTTGCTGAGTAGAGTGTTGGAGGCTATTTTGTAAATGACATCGCCGAAGTCAAGGATCGGCAGGATGGTCAATTTTACGAGGGTATGTCTGGCAGCAATGAGTGAAGGATGCTTTGTTGTGAAATCGGAATCCGATTCTAGATTTAATTTTGGATTGGAGATGCTTAATGTGAGTCTGGAAGGAGAGTTTACAGTCTAACCAGACACCTAGCTATTTGTAGTTGTCCACATATTCTAAGTCAGAACCGTCCAGAGTAGTGATGCTGGACGTGTGGGCAGCGATCGGTTGAAGAGCATGCATTTAGTTTTACTTGCATTTAAGAGCAGTTGGAGGCCACGGAAGGAGAGTTGTATGGCATTGAAGCTCATCTGGAGGTTAGTTAACACAGTGTCCCAAGAAGGGCCAGAAGAATACAGAATGGTGTCGTCTGTGTAGAGGTGGATCAAAGAATCACCAGCGGCAAGAGTGACATCATTGATGTATACAGAGAAAAGAGTCAGCCCGAGAATTGAACCCTGTGGCACCCCCATAGAGATTGCCAGAGGTCCGGACAACAGGCCCCCCGACTTGACACACTGAACTCTGTCTTAGAAGTAGTTGGTGAACCAAGCGGGGCTTTCATTTGAGAAGCCAAGGCTGTTGAGTCTGCCGATAAGAATGTGGTTATTGACAGAGTCGAAAGCCTTGACCAGGTTGATGAATAGAGCTTCACAATATTGTCTCTTATCGATGGAGGTTATGATATTGTTTAGGACCTTGAGCGTGGCTGAAGTGCACCCATGACCAGCTCGGAAACCAGATTGCATAGCGTAGAAGATATGGTGGGATTCGAAATGGTCGGTGATCTGTTTGTTAACTTGGCTTTCGAAGCAGTGTTAACATGCATCAAACCAATGCATTTACGGTTACAGAAGTCAACAAATGAGAGGGCCTGGGGAATGGGAGTGGAGGTAGGCACTGCAGGGCCTGGATTAACCTCTACATCACCAGAGGAGCAGAGGAGGAGTAGGATAAGGGTACGGCCAAGGGCTATAAGAACTGGTCGTCTAGTATGTTCGGGACAGAGGGTAAAAGGAGCAGGTTTCTCGGAGCGGTAGATTAGATTCAGTGCATAATGTACAGACAAAGGTATGGTAGTATGTGAATGCAGTTGAGGTAAACCTCAACATTGAGTGACGATGAGAGAGGTATTGTCTCTAGAGACATGAATTAAACCAGGTGAGGTCGCCTGTGGGAGGTGGGACAAGAGGGTTAGCTGAGGCATATTGAGCAGGGCTGGAGGCTCTACAGTGAAATAAGACAATAATCACTAACCAAAACAGCAAGGCATATTGACATTAGGGAAAGGCATGCATAGCTGAGTGATCATAGGGTCCAATGAGTAGCTGGATGGAGACACAACAACTCAGACAGCTAGCAGGCCGGGGCTAGCAGGCTAGCAGAATGGCCTTAGAGGGACATCGCGACGGAAGAAGTCTGTTGTAGCCCCCTCGTGTGATTACGTCGGCAGACCAGTCACGATGAATCAGCAGGGGTCCGTGTAATAAAAGGGTCCAGGCCAATTGGTGGGAAAATAGGTATAGTAGCCAAAGAAATTGACTGATGGACCACTTCATCTAACAGTCCGGTATGCTCTAGACAGCTAGCAGGCCGCAGCTAGCAGGCTAGCAGGCTAGCAGATGGGCATTCAGGGGACGTCGCGACGAAGGAGCCTGTTGAAAGAAAACCCTCGGGCGGATTACGTCGGTAGTCCAGTCGCGATGGATCGGCGGGGCTCCATATCGGCAATAAAAATGGTCCAGGCCAATTGGAAAAATAGGTATTGTAGCCCAAGGAGTGGCTGATGGACCTCTTCAGCTATCTGGGAGATGGGCCAGGCATAGGCTAGCTCCAGGCTGATTGGTGCTTGCTTCGGGACAGGGACGTTAGCCAGGAGAAGCCAATCGAATAGCAGCTAGCTAGCTGCCATGATCCAGGTGAAGAAGTTCAGAGCTTGCGGTAGGAATCCAGTGATATGGAGAAAAGGGAGTCCGATAAGCTCTGGGTTGAAACACGCTGTACAGACTGGCAGGAGTTGTCCTAGCTAAAGGTTAGCTGATGACCGCTAGCAGTGGCTAGCTGACTACTAGCTAGTAGCTAGTTAGCTGGCTAGTTAGCTGGCTACCACATTGAGTGAGGCGGGTTGCAGGAGAGTATGTTGAAGTTGGGGTTAAGAACGATATAAAAAATTACATGCGAAGAAAAAAGATATAAAAAGATATATACAGTATAAAGATATATACACAGGACATGACAAGACGAAGACAAAAGATGCCTGACTGCTACGCCATCTTGGAATGGATGTATGAGTGCAGTATTTTTATGACTGTTATGTGCAGTGTTTATACTGAACAAAAATATTAACGCAACATGCAACAATTTCAACGATTTTACTGAGTTACATTTCATATAAGGAAATCAGACAATTTAAATAAATAAATTAGGCCCTTATCTATGGATTTCACATGACTGGGCAGGGGAGCAGCCATGGGTGGGCCTGGGAGCACATAGGCCCACCCACTTGGGGAGCCAGGCCCAGCCAATCAGAATGAGTTTTTCCCCACAAAATAGCTTTTTTACAGACAGAAATACTCCTCAGTTTCATCAACGGTCCGAGTGGCTGGTCTCAGACGATCCCGCGGGTAAAGAAGCCGGATGTGGAAGTCCTGGGCTGGCGTGGTTACACGTGGTCTGCAGTTGTGAGCCTGGTTGAACAAATTCTCCAAAACGATGTTGGATGCGGCTTAACATAAAATTCTCTGCCAACAGTTCTGGTGGACAGTCCTGCAGTGAGCTTGTCAATTGCACCCTCCCTTAACATTTGAGAGATTGTGTTGTGTGACAAAACTGCACATTCTAAAGTGGCCTTTAATTGTCCCCAGCACAAGGTGAACCTGTGAAATGATCAATCAGCATTTTGTTTAATCAGCATTTTGTGCAAAAATAAGCTTTTTGTGCATATGGAACATTTCTGGGATGTTTTATTTCAGCTCATGAAACCAATCCTTTACATGTTGCATTTATATTTTAGTTCAGTATAGTTATAGATAATGCTACAGCAGTGGTCACCAACCTGGTCGATCTTCAAAACATTCCCAGTCGATCATCAAATATCTCTGATGAAAAGCCAATGATAAAGGCTTTTTTTATTGTATTCATGTTGCACTGTTGGCAATAGGTGCACTGGATTCAGACACACCAGCCCAGGACTTCTCATATTGTTTGTTTGAAGAGACAAACAATGACTACCCGGCGGACCAGGAGATCTGTGGCTAAATCGAGTGTGCCTATTGCACTGGCCAAACGGATAGCTCAAAACACCAACAGCTTCCACAACTCCGGCCTCAGCAAAGTTTTATACTAGCCTAAGTGACATTTTATGACTTTTATAACCATGACCACAGAGAGAGACTGTCAAAGAACAAGTACGTTTTTATTCAGCACTGTCAACACCGTTTTTATTCAACACTATTACAAAACATAAAACGTACTTCTCCCTACTTCCACTTACGCTGCAGCTGCAATGAATGAGTGGCCAGGTGTATCGATAGTCCTGCGTTTTAATGTCGAGGAATATTTCCCTTTCTCTGGTCATAGAAAAACATGAATTTGTGCATGAGGCAGATGAGGTGCGACTCCAGCTTCGCCATCAGGTGGAAGATGTTGTCCCCTCTCTCTGAACAGTCTCACAGGAGGAAACGAAGGAGAGTGTAGGGACCATGAGAGGCGTAGCTGCTGCTGCTCTCACCCTCCCACTGCTGAGACTAATGCGGTGTTCAAAACAACTGGGAACTCGGAAATCTCAGACATACAACTTCAGTGCATTCAAAACAACTGGGAACTCTAAAAAATAATAGTTTTGACCAGTCATCCAACTCGGAATTCCAAGTCGGAAACTTTAGCGTCTTTTCTAGAGCTCGGAGTTTCCAATCTGAAGATCACTGACGTCATGATTTTACCTCGTTTTACCCCCAAGTTCACAGTTGTCTTGAAAGCAACATGACCATTAGATGCAGGTACCATCAGTCCAGTAAAATTTAAAAAACAATTACTTGCAAATTATTTACAATAATGCTCAGCTGTGTCTTGCAAGTGCTACACCAACTGATCTATTTTATTATCAAAGCTCGAGTTTTGAAATATATTATGGTCTGAGAGGAACAATGTTGCCAGGCATTTTTGCCAATATGCTGTGATAATTTATTAGGCCTACTGCACAAACCTCCTTCCTACAGAACTGTTTTTAATAGGTTAATGTTTTTTTTTTAAAGAAGTCACATTTAAAAAATATTCTGAGTGGTAGATCTTGGCTTGCTTTTTGACTGCGGAAGTGATCTTGACTCAGAAAAGGTTGATGACCACAGTGCTACAGTGTGTGTGTAATATGCTATGTATAATTTGACATATGCAAGAAGAAGCCTATTACACTACTTTTACAGTGCCACTCCCTTTCCATGATTTATACAACCAGACGCCACTCTCTATCAAACACTCAACCATAGATAGATGCTATGGGTCAAGTAGGGTGCATGAATTAATGGACCTCTGTCAAACAAGCGGCCTGCAATCAAATTATCTCATATAATGATATTGTATGTCACAACTAGCTTTCGGACACAAGACTCCCAATGTCGTGTCTCAAAGCTAGTGACAACTCCATATGGCTGGCCCATTTGTCATTGTCACTCATGTTACCAAAGATTAAACACAATAGGGTTCTAGCTAACTTTCATAGTAACTTTGTCATGTCTGTGATTACAAGAACACGCAGCGCCTGATATGAATCACTGTACAGCTGTAAAGGTGGGAGGGATGGGTGGAAATAAGAGGGTGAGTGACTGAACCTTGTTGTGTGTGTGTGTGTGTGTGTGTGTGTGTGTGTGTGTGTGTGTGTGTGTGTGTGTGTGTGTGTGTGTGTGTGTGTGTGTGTGTCCGTTTACACCACACCCATCCATCACTCCAACCTTTCGCCACTTGGCCAGTTAATTACCTCTTCTTGTTCACTCATGCACACAAAGAAAACAAGCACCTTTCAGACTGTTTGGGCAGATTTCATCCATCCCTCTCCCATTTAATGTCTCTCTCTCCCGCAGAGACCTAAGCCAGCCATCAGCACTCTGTTTTTACTCCAGATCAGTCAATCTGTCATCAGCTGGGCTAGGCTATAGGCTAGGCTGGAGAGCTGGGGAACAGTGGATACAGGCTAGACTCCCCTGTAAGAGAGTGAATGATTTAATCAACTGACATCTTCATCAAGGACATCACATCAGTGGACACTACTAGAATTACTACTATCATTCACGACTAAATGTAATATTTAGTTTAAGATTGTGAGGAGTCTTGTGTTTGGTTAAACAAGTCAGACTTTCTCTAGGTCTATAGTCCATAGAGTAAAATTCTGTTTCCCTGACCAGTAGTATACATGATCTAGCAGGGGTGGGCAACTCCAGTCCTCGGGGGCCTGATTGGTGTCACACTTTTTCTCCATCCCTAGCAAACACAGCTGATTAATCAAACTGCATTCTAAACTGAAGATCATGATTAGGTGATTATTGGAGTCAGGTGTGTTAGCTGGAGCTGGGGCAAAACTGTGACACCAATCAGGACCTCGAGGGGCTGGAATTGCCCACCCTGAGATTGTAGAGTGAGGAGACACATGAGATGTGTGAGGTCAGACCACAGCAACTGCTCTACAGCAAAGTCAGAAATGCATCTATGATCTATGATATGTGTCATGTACCTCTCTATTTCACAAGTGCAGCAGTACACACACAGCAAGTATGATTCAATATATATGTTTTTCTCTTATACCAGAGATCTTCTACTCTGTTGCCTGTGGCCAATCTGGAAGAGACCAAGCAGCAGTAGCGGCAGCAGCACTCCCACTGCTCTCTCCCACTAGGGAGACAAAGTGAGTGTATTTATGCATGCTGCTCACCAGCTACTCAGCACTTCTAATTAGAATACCTGATTTACCACTCTTGGAAACTCTCCAGATAGTTCTCATTTTTGTAATAGGTTTACTGAAACAAACAAAAAGAAATCATGACAAATTCAGCAGGCAAACTGGAGAACCAGGTGTTGTTTTAAGCACTGCAGGTATTGGGGAGAAGGAGGAGGAGAAGGAGATGGTATTGGGAAGGTGGTTAGAGCCCCCAGGGTCAGTCCAGGAGCACCCTACTAATGAGAGCTGTACTGGTTGGAGTTCTACACACTGGAAGGCCCTTGTCAAAGAACCAGTCCAACTCCATCCTGCCCCTGGAATAACATCTCTCTCTCTCATCTGTTGCTCTTCCTCTCCACCCATTCAGTTTTGAGTCTGTCAGAAACCTGCCTCTCATAGACGTGCTGTGTCTCAGGGAGCAGGAGGTTAGAGGAGAGAAACTAAATGTTGGCAGAGGATCATGTCTGCTCCCACAACAAAATGTCTGTCAGATCGGTCTGATAGCTTTCATGGTTTGGTATGGATAGTTTGGCTACAGCTGGGAAGCGGAAGGCCTTGTCCCCTGACTTAGTATCAAGGGAAACCAACTGGAGTGACATTATGAGATGTTTTATGCAGTAGCAAGTGGGCTCTCATAGCTGTGCATTAACTTTATATATTTATGTTCGAAGTCATAAACTGGGCTTGTAACGAGACCTATTACTGTACATGAGGAGAACCCACTCCAGACCTTTCAGTGCAGAGGAGGATGCTGATACAACAGTTATAGCTGAAGTGGCTCCAGCACAGTGTTTCATTTTCTACCTAATCTTTACAGAGTAATAACAGCCAGCTGCCTCTCCTCTGTGTGAATTGTCTCACTCAAGTCCCATTCCATTACAGCCATTGAGAGTTTGGAGGTTTGTGAATCTGTTAATTGTTCATTTGGGTGGCAAAACATTATCTCCAAGTAAGATTCTCCTAGACAAACTAACTTAAGAACACAAGATGATGATGTAACCTGTCTAAATGACATTCGCCCTGTAACACTCACATCTATAACCATGAAGTGCTTTGAAAGGCTGGTCATAGCTCACATCAACACTACCATCCAAGACACCCTGGACCCACCTGTTCACCCACAACTCTGTGGACGTGCATGACTCCAACACCATCATTACGTTTTCTGATGAAATAACCGCGCTAGCGCTGATCACAGACGATCAGGGAGGAGGTCAAAGACCTGGCAGCATAGTCTACAGGATAGGTCTTTAGTAGAGCAAGTCGAGAGCTTCAAGTTCATTGGTGTCCACATCACTAAGGATCGATCATGGTCCACACCAGAGTAAGTGAGCGGAGTTGAGCGGTTGGAAATCTCACTTGCCCACTGCTCCTGGACGCTCCACATCCATTCCAACCACTACGCGCTCACAGGAGAAAAGCTGCCGCTCCAAATTTGCTCCATTCACTATAATCACAATTGAACCAACACCCATCTATTTTGTGACTACCTGGACCTACCATTTGGTTTTGAAGTATTGAAACCAAACCATATGATTTGAATGAAAAGTATTTGAATAAAATGGGAAGGTGAATGTAAGAAGCGCACATCATTTCAAATAGGCCACATGTCATATTAAACAGCATATAAACACTCTAAATAGGTCAGGAGCCAGACGGGGAGTTAATAATACATCATTATTATCAGCTCCACATTTGCAGAGACACTGGGGATCCTAAACACCCTTTTGGCCAATCTTGCCAGGCTGGGCAGAGATGCAGAGTTGTTTTTTATTATTTTTCTATAGGTAGGTCTAAAGGTTTCTGCGCAAAACGACCCAATCAAAAAGGAAAGCTCCTTGAATGTGGGAATATGCCAGGCCTTATAGATAATAGAATAAAAATGAACGAAATGTTTAAGAGATTTGATTTTTTGTTTATAAATACTTTGCTACAATGACACTCTTAGTTATCTACCCACCAAATTACCTTTTTTTAGCATGTGCATGTAGTAAGTACACCATCATGCTTTTGAGATACATGTTTTTCAGATTCCACTATGGGGTGGCAGGTAGCCTAGTGGTTAGAGTGTTGGGCCAGTAACTGAAAGGTTGTTAGATTGAATCCCCGAGCTGACAAGGTAAAAATCTGTCGTTTTGCCCCTGAACAAGGCGGGTAACCAACTATTCCTAGGCCGACATTGTAAATAAGAATTTGGAATCTCAGGATCCACACATATCAACACAGTCATGAAGAGTGCAAGACAACGCCTCTCCCCCCTCAGGAGGTATGGGCCGTCAGATCCTCAAAAAGTTCTACCGATGCACCATTGAGAGAATCTTGACTGGCAGCATCACTGCTTGGTATGGCAACTGCTTGGCATCCGACCGCAAGGTGCTACAGAGGGTAGTGTGTACGGCCCACTACATCACTGGGGCCGAGCTCCCTGCCACCCAGAACCTCTATACCAGGCGTTGTCAGAAGAATGTCAATGACTCCGGCCATCCAAGCCATAGACTAATCTCTCTGCTACCGCATGGCAAGAGGTACCAATGCACAAAATCTGGATACAACAGGACCCTGAACAGCTTTCACCCCCAAGCCATAAGAATGCTAATTAGTTAGATAAATAGTTAACCAAACATGTACCCGGACTATCTACATGAACCCTTTTTGCACTAACTTATTTTGACTCATCACATACCCTGCAGCTACTGTTCATTATCTATCATGTTGCCTAGTCACTTTACTCCATGTTATATGTACATATTAACCTCAATTATCCCGTACCCATGCACGTCGACTCGGTACTAGTACCTTGTGTATATAGCCAAGTTATCGTAACTCACTGTGTACTTATTATTACTTTTATTGCTACCTGTTATTACTTTTTTAGTATTTATTTCTCTCTGCATTGTTGGAAGGGCCCGTAAGTAAGCATTTCACTGTTAGTCCACACTCTGATGATGAGCAAATCTGCAATCACATTTTTAGTAATTTATCCAGTGACTTAAGAGTAGTGAGTGCAAACATTTTCGGACTGGTCCCCCATGGGAATCAAACCACCACTCTGGTGTTGCACACGCCATGCTATACCAACGGTGCCACACAGAAGCATCACAAAAATGAATCAGCAGCAGCACAGGTCCTTACGGCTGGTAATCCACAGAAAAGCTCTCTGAAACCCCCTGAGATGGCAAACTACAGCTGCAGCCAGTAGGAGACTGACTCTGAAAGGAAAAGGTTAATTTTTGAATAAAAATGCAAATACAGAGAGGAAAATATTAAAACAGAGGTAATTGCATGAGATTTCTCCATAGCATTATGGAGAACTTTGTCTCGTCTTAATCAACACATCGGCATGAACAGAATTCATAATGTACTGGCGAGTTTTGCAACAAGAACAACCAGACTACTAAACCTCCTTTGTCTTTGAAAAACAACATGAATGATTTCATTGAAACCGTTGTGACTGTCAGAAAAAAATCCCCAACCAAATATTTCTATGTACTTGTCAGAATAAAGCTGTATGCAACTGATGACAAGGTGAAATGTTGAATACACATAATTACGCTCTCCACTCCCCTGGTGTAATGGACAGTACAGTAATTATGCTGGCATATTGCCAGTGTGTCTTATTATTGACACATTTGGCCCTGTCCTGTACTCTGCTCTACTGTCCTGTGTGCACTGTACTATAAAGCACTGCATCTCTTCGAGCTGTGCTGAGCTGCCCTGCTCCATTCCAGGCTGTCTCCACAGAGCTGGTGTGTGAGCAGAACAATAGAACAGACAGTGGA
The DNA here is from genome assembly GCF_034236695.1 of Oncorhynchus nerka. Lineage (NCBI taxonomy): Eukaryota > Metazoa > Chordata > Actinopteri > Salmoniformes > Salmonidae > Oncorhynchus > Oncorhynchus nerka. The sequence goes on from NC_088413.1 coordinate 57,411,966, forward strand.
AAGTGCAGCACAGGTTAGCATGCAGGAACACTGAGGCCTGGTATAGAAGGAAATACCAATTTAACCATGAAACAAAATTGTATAACCATTCTAATAATGGATTCTAATAGAATGCAATTATCATTAATAATTTGAGCATTTAGCATCAATTTAGACTTCTCAGTCAGGAAATGACATTTTAATTAAAAGTTGCAGTCGATTTGGCAGAACTTGACTTGAATTGGAGGCATGTTAATGGTGAGAGAGTATTGACAGGAAAAATCTCCAGACAAAGTGTACTGTGGCTTACCAGGACTGGTTGTTTTCTCCTGGCTAATTGAGATGTCTAGACATACAATTGAATCTCTGTAAGATAAAGGGATAAGGGGAAAGGCAGAACACCATCTATCTGGGATGGAAACAGGACTACTAATCCACTTAATGATTGTAAAGACTTTTCTTTCTTTTTCCCAGTGAATACTACGCTTATCAAGGGTGTTTACAATGGCCATTTCACCACTTTGTCTGCTAGAACCAATGGAATACTGCAAGTGGCTGTGTAGCCCACAATAAAAACCAATGAGCTACTTCCACCATTTCACTTTGCATTCAAATGAGTTGGGGGTGGCCTGGTGAGTTGTTGTGAGACCAAATTGGTACTGAAGAGAAAGGAATAAGGGATTTTTGCTAAATGTGCATTATATGTTTTACAGGCTCATTCATGGGACATTAATTCAGGTGACAAAATTCCTCTCTAGTGAGGATTAGCTAGGTATATAATACACGAGAGCGGAAAAAAAGGCAGGTCAGTTTGCTGAAGCTTTAGACTATCCAGCTGTGTGAGCGAGCCGGTAATGTACATGTGCTTAAAGGCACTGACAAATCACTGCCACAGTAGAGCAACAGTAACCAACAGCACCAGACTGGCCTTCAGTCTGCACAACCAATAACACAGGGAAAAGAGTTACAATACAACTCCTATTATCATGGCACAGATGTAAATATTAGCAGATAAAAGCATCTGCATATGAATGAATGGGGTTGGGAGAGGGGTGTGGAGTTTTCATCAGGTTTTAGTTGACTAGATTCTGCTGTTCCCTTCCCTCCAGATCTGTCTGTTCACATCGCCTGTCAGAACAGAGCCTGTAGGAGTCAGGGATCAGGGAGTGCAGGTCAGGCTGGCATTAACACGGCGAGAGCAATGAGAGAAGCAGACTGGATGCCCTCTGCTTAGTCCTGCAGGTTCACAGCTGCTTTGTGTATGCATGGCCTTGCCACCACAGCAGGAAAATGGAATATGGCAGATGACGTGAAAATAGAAAGTCGGGCGAAAACACTTTCCCGCAGAATGATTTCAATTTCTTGCTCAAAGGTACAGTGGCATTTGTCTGGGCCTTCCGTCTACACAACCCCCCGGGCCTTATACTGATGTAAGGATTTTAGTCCATTTAAGAGCATGAGTAATAGAGCAGAGAAATAACAATCCTCACTACAAGAGGAGAGCATCACAGTCATCTGCAGCCTAAATGCTTAGTGCCGCAGTGCAAAATATCTATTATACTGTACATTTATGACAGTGGAGAACAGCTGCATTTAGCATAATGTCAGGGGTTTCTGGGAATATGCATTTCAAAGATTCCCATTTTATGCATTATGTTTGAGTGGGAAATGTGAGTGCAGTGCTATTATGTCATGCCAAATCACATACTACATCAATGTCTCCTGCTCTAAGAACATGAAAATGAGCCTGGAAATGGTTCAATAGTACCACACACACACACACACACACACACACACACACACACACACACACACACACACACACACATAAAGATGAAAGATGAAAATGGCGCTGATAGAGAGGGCAGCCGTGCTTCTGGCCCCTAGGCAACTTTGCAGTATTTAGTTTTTTTATGTGTTATTTCTTACATTATTAAACCAGAACATTTTTTGTGTTATTACATACAGCCGGGAATAACTTTTGGATATATCAGAGTGGCGGTAACTCACCAGCACTACCAGCATTACGACCAGGAATACGACTTTCCCGAATCGGATCCTTTGTTCATACCCCCCAGAGCAATTGAACTGTTTTCAGAGGCTGACCCAAAACATAGCCGGCGGAGAAGAGGCACTCAGAGTGGACTTCTAGTTCGACTCAGGAGGCGCACACACCACCCATCGCTTCCCGAGTATATTACTCGCTAATGTTCAGTCTCTGGAGAATAAAGTTGATGAGTTGAGGGCGAGAATTTCCTTCCAGAGAGACATCAGGGATTGTAACATACTCTGTTTCACGGAAACATGGCTCTCTCGGGATTTACTATCGGAGTTCGTACAGCCAGTTGGGTACTCAGTTAATCGCGTAGACAGGAATAAATATCAAAGGGCGGGGTTGTATGTTTCATGATTAACTACTCATTGTGTGATTGTGATAACATACAGGAACTAAAGTCCTTTTGTTCACCCGACCTAGAATACCTCACAATCAAATGCCGGCCGTATTGCCTCACAAGAGAATTCTCTTCAATTCTTGTCACAGCCGTGTATATTCCCCCTCAAACCGATAACACGATGGCCCTCAAAGAACTTCACTGAACTTTATGCAAACTGGAAACCACATATCCTGAGGCCACATTTATTGTAGCTGGGGATTTTAACAAACCAAATTTGAGGAAAGTGCTACCGAAGTACTACAGTCGAACACATCGACTGTAGTACTTGCGACCACTTGACCACTGCACCGCCAACTTCCGGGATGCCTACAAGGCCCTCCCCTGCCCTCCATTCTGCATATCTGATCATGACTCCATGACTCCTCCCGTCCTATAGGCAGAAACTCAAACAGGAAGTACCCGTGGTAAGGAATATTCAACGCTGGTCTGACCAATCGCAGTCAGTCCACGCTTCAAGATTGCTTTGATCACGCAGACAGGATATGTTCTGGGAAACCTCAGAGAATAACACTGACGAATATACTGATACGGTGACTGAGTTTATCAGGAAGTGCATAGGAGATGTTGTAGCAGGGTCTACAGACAATCACGGACTACAAAAAGAAAACCAGTAACGTTGCGGACACCAACGTCTTGCTTCCAGACAAGCTAAACACCTTCTTCACCCGCTTTGAGGATAACACAGTCCCACCGACGTGGCCTGCTACCAAGGACTATTGGCTCTCCTTTTCCGTGGCTGACGTGAGTAAGACATTTAAGCACCCTCGCAAGGCTGCCAGCCCAGATGGCATCCCTAGCCGAGTCCTCAGAGCATGCGCAGACAAGCTGGCTATTGTGTTTACAGACATATTCGATCTCTCCTTATCCAAGACTGCTGTCCCCACATGCTTCAATATGGCCACCATTATTCCTGTACCCAAGAAAGCAAAGGTAACTGAACTAAATGACTTTTGCCCCTTAGCACACACTGTTATCATGAAGTGCTTTGAGAGACTAGTCAAGGATCATACCTGATACCCTAGATCCACTTCAATTTGCTTACTGCCCCAATATATCCACTGCCCCTATCCCATCTGGATAAGAGGAATACCTATGTACGAATGCTGTTCATAGCTCAACACCATAGTACGCTCCAAGCTCATCATTAAGCTCGAGGCCCTGGGTCTGAACCACGCCCTGTGCAGCTGGGTCCTGGACTTCCTGACGGGCTGCCCCCAGGTGGTGAAGGTAGGAAACAACACCTTCACAACACCTCCACTCCCACAAGTGTGCATGATCAGCCCCTACTCCCTGTTCACCCATGACTGTGTGGCCACGCACACCCCCAACTCAATCATCAAGTTTGCAGACGACACAACAGTAGTAGGCTTGATTACCAACAATGATAAGACAGCCTACAGGGAGGAGGTTAGGGCTCTGGGAGTGAGGTGCCAGGAAAATAACCTCTCACTCAACGTCAGCAAAACAAAGGAAATGATTGCGGACTACAGGAAACAGCAGAGGGAGCACTCCCCTATCCACATCGACGGGACTGCAGTGGAGAAGGTGGAAACCGTCAAGTTCCTCGGCATACACATCACTGACAAACTGAAATGGTCCACCCGCAGACAGTGTGGTGAATAAGGCACAACAGCGCCTCTTCAACCTCAGGAGGCTTAAGAAATTTGACTTGGCACCTAAAACCCTCACAAACTTTACAGATGCACAATTGAGAGCATCCTTTCGGGCTGTATCACCGCCTGGTACGGCAACTGCACCACCAGCAATGGCAGGGCTTTCCAGACGCAACGCATCCCCGGGGGCAAACTACCTGACTCCAGGACACCTACAGAACCCGATGTTACAGGAAGGCCAAAAATATCATCAAGGACAACAACCACCTGAACCACTGCCTGTTCACCCAGCTATCATCCAGAAGGTGAGGTCAGTACAAGTTCATCAAAGCTGGGACCAGGAAACTGAAAAACAGATTCTATCTCAAGGCCATCAGACTTAAATAACTAGTACATTAGAGGCTGCTGCCTATATACATTGACTTGAAATCACTGGCCACTTTAATAAATGGAACACTATTCACTTTAATAATGTTGACATATTTTGCATTACTCATCTCATTTCTATACACTGTATTCAATTCTATTCTACTGTATCTTAGTCTAAGCAGCTCTGACATTGCTCATCCAATATTTATATATTGTTAATCCCATTCCTTTACTTAGATTTGTGTGTATTGTGTATATTGTTGTGAAATTCTTAAATATTACTTGCTAGATATTACTGCACTGGTGGAGCTAGAAACACAAGCATTTAGCTACACCTGCAATAACATCTGCTAAACATGTGTGTGTGACCAATAAAATGTGATTTGATTAGGTTCAAAGATGCAGAAGCACGCTCTGTCCGTGCTCTGGATTTGATTGTGGGGTCAAAGGTCACTTAATTGTGTGACTCCTGGAGGTCAGAATCACAGTGCCATTCTGCCTTAGCTGTAGAACACCACCTTAAGGTCTGTTAGGAAGACACTGAACTATGACCTCTCTGCTGATGACATCGACCTCAGTCAGCAAACACGGGCCACGTCTTAATCTGGGTAAGGAGCAGATCACTGATACCTGCAAGTTTACACCGGGCTGATGGGGCTCTCTGTGATGTATTCTTCTCTGGTCGTGTTCTCAGTTAGTTATAAAAATATGAAGGCTGAAACACAAACACCTTATTCCATCTCATCTCAGCCAGTCTCATCAGTGGCCCTCTATGGCTAGCCCATGACCAGCAACTCTCTCCAGACTGACTCAGAGCTGCAGGACAGACAGCTATATATCTCTAAATATGCTGAAATTGCTCCACTCTACCTATCTGTAACAGCCAAGAATTTCGGTCAACCTGTCACCTAAATAAGCAGGTACACAGGCTGCTGGGAGGACGTAGGACACAACGACAGGGCCGTTTGCTGCAATCTGAACAATCTAACAATGACATTCTTGAGTAATCAGCCTTTTAAAGAACTATAAATAACCTTCCACAGGAATACCTTTCAGCCATTCTGGCTGGCTCCTAAACCCTAATCTGGAGCAGAGGCAGAGCAGGAGTCAATATTTAGCCAGCTCTCTAATCAGCTGTTTGTGCAGCATACCTGTTCATGCCTTCTCATTAACCCATATGGGTGCAGATGCTGTGCCATGACCCTCCATAGCATCAGCTCTGACTCTGCTGCCTGCACCACATTGCTAGTTTAGCTCACGCTGGAATGCACACTCTTAGTGGTTTATTTGATGGCATTATAAAAGCAAATCTCCCACCGGACACTAGGTGTGAGCAGAGGAGTTGTCTTCCTGTTCTAACTATTAACAAATAGGTGTGATGCATTGAATACGATAATATAATAAGACCATTCCCTACATTGTGGAAAACGTTTTGTGTTTGAAGTTCAGGGGATCATCCTGAAAAGTAGAGTCCCGTTTAAAAAAATGATTAACGTAATGCCAGCAGTGACTTCCTTTCCTAAACAGAGGCTGAAATCACATGAGGCTGGCCACCCACTCTGGCTATAATTGGAGGATGATTACACTCATCTACCCGTGTCTGCTTTACTGAAGGGACAATTCGCTCAAAACTGTGTCAACAGCTGGGAAAAGGATTGCTCCCTGTGTGTGTTTTGTGAAAGTGATAAAAACAACGTGGTGGAGTATCCCGCTGTGGGTAACGCCCTTTACAGGCTTGTTTTCTCAGCTAGGAGGGTCACTGTCGGGGAGGCCTGCTGGACATCCAGCCAACACACATCAAGGCAGTACTTTCTTATCCTCCATCTCGCCTCTGTCATTTCCTGTTTTGACAGGAAGCCGGAGATGATAGCACATCGACACAAACAGAGAGATTACCTCCGACCCACGGCAGCAGCTGTCCTCAAGTGGCCGTACCAGGGTAGGACATCTCAATCAATAGGGGAGTACACACACACACACACACTAACACATATACACAATTACACACAAACATTGAAACACACAAATATTCAAAAACATACACACAAATGTTTAACCTCCTGCACACACGCCTTCCACTTGTTTTCATCTGCATACCCTAGATGACTTTTCAGTTTTTTTTAGCACAACACTAATACAGTCGTGTGCATGCAAAACACATCCCTCCAGCCTCCCAGCGGTTTGTCAGAGGAACAAGGCACAGACAAACCACTGGGTAATAAAACAGACCTCAAAGTCATGGAAGCAACAGAAGAGGAGATAGATGAAAGCAAGTGTGGTCTGTCAATATAGGGACCCTAAGGACAAATTTGGGGGGGGGTCAGCGATGGAGCAATGTCAATATCTGGCTGGGGCTGAAAGGAGAGCTTTGAAGGCCAAGGGAGGTGTGGACGGGTTCTGTCTCTTGTCTGACTCCGGGCCTCTTTTTGGAATGTGTGTCTTTCATGTTCTCAGGAAGCCCCTGGCGGTGAGACACAACAAGAAGAGGGACGGGGGTGTTAGGGGGGCCTTTGTTGACGGTGAGAGAGCCACAAAAGGACGGGACACTTGACTGCCCTCTCTTATCTCCCCCTCCCCTTGTTTATGAGCTAATTAACCATTGATCAGCTCTATTTCCCCAACACCCCCTCTCTCCTTCTACTCATACCACCATAAGTACCACCATAAGCATGACTTTCATTCCTTTTCGCCCCCTCTATAACATAACACCCCCTTTAGAACAGCTTTCAGTGACTGTGTGGTGCTCTACCCTCTACAGCTCACTATTTCTGCTTTTTGACTGTAGCACCAGTTACACTAGTATATACCCCCTTGTGTTACACTAGTATATACCCCCTCGTGTAACACTAGTATTTACCCCCTATTGTTACACTAGTATATACCCCCTCGTGTAACACTAGTATTTACCCCCTATTGTTACACTAGTATATACCCCCTCGTGTTACACTAGTATATACCCCAATGTGTTACAGTAGTATATACCCCCTCGTGTAACACTAGTATATACCCCCTCGTGTAACACTAGTATATACCCCCTCGTGTAACACTAGTATATACCCCCTTGTGGTACACTAGTATATACCCCCTCGTGTAACACTAGTATATAACCCCTTGTGTAACACTGGTATATACCCCCTCGTGTTACACTGGTATATACCCCCTTGTGTTACACTAGTATATACCCCCTTGTGTTACACTAGGGAAATTGTGTTTCCATAGCTAAAGCAGGGCTGACAAGTGAGGTCTTCTGAAGAGCAGAATCAACAATCTCTGCATAATCAAAACAATTGCTTTGTGAGGTGTTAAAGTTAATTGTTATGTAAAGGCCAGCTGAAAAGTACCAGTGGCCTGGTTTTGGCCCCAAGTGAGAGCAGGTCCTCAGGAGCCATGGCCCACATAGATGGAAACAGAAAAGTCTGAGCCTTTTGGGTAAAACACTGGGGTAAACCCTATATAGAAATCCGTGATTGGGAGTCCCATAGGGCGGCACACAATTGGCCCAGGGTCGTCCGGGTTTGGCCGGAGTAGGCCATCATTGTAAATAAACATTTGTTCTTAACTGACCTGCCTGGTTAAATAAAGGTTATGTTTAAAAAATATATATTAAATGAACTGCCGGGGATATTTATCTAATGCAATATTATGTAGATTACCCTGCAAAGCATGTAAAAAATCAAATGTAGCCTAAAGATATAGATACAGTGGGGAGAACAAGTATTTGATACACTGCCAATTTTGCAGGTTTTCTTACTTACAAAGCATGTAGAGGTCTGTAATTTTTTATCATAGGTACACTTCAACTGTGAGAGACGGGATCTAAAACAAAAATCCAGAAAATCACATTGTATGATTTTTAAGTAATTATGCATGCGTTTCATTGCATGACGTAAGTATTTGATACATCAGAAAAGCGGAACTTAATATTTGGTACAGAAACCTTTGTTTGCAATTACAGAGATCATACGTTTCCTGTAGTTCTTGACCAGGTTTGCACACACTGCAGCAGGGATTTTGGCCCACTCATCCATACAGACCTTCTCCAGATCTTTCAGGTTTCAGAGCTGTCGCTGGGCAATACGGACTTTCAGCTCCCTCCAAAGATTTTTTATTGTGTTCAGGTCTGGAGACTGGCTAGGCCACTCCAGGACCTTGAGATGCTTCTTACGGAGCCACTCCTTAGTTGCCCTGGCTGTGTGTTTCGGGTCGTTGTCATGCTGGAAGACCCAGCCACGACCCATCTTCAATGCTCTTACTGAGGAAAGGAGGTTGTTGGCCAAGATCTCACGATACATGGCCCCATCCATCCTCCCCTCAATACGGTGCAGTCGTCTTGTACCCTTTGCAGAAAAGCATCTCCAAATAATGATGTTTCCACCTCCATGCTTCACGGTTGGGATGGTGTTCTTGGGGTTGTACTCATCCTTCTTCCTACACACACGGCAAGTGGAGTTTAGACCAAAAAGCTCTATTTTTGTCTCATCAGACCACATGACCTTCTCACATTCCTCCTCTGGATCATCCAGATGGTCATTGGCAAACTTCAGACGGGCCTGGACATGCGTTGGCTTGAGCAGGGGGGCCTTGCGTGCGCTGCAGGATTTTAATCCATGACGGCGTAGTGTGTTACTTATGGTTTTCTTTGAGACTGTGGTCCCAGCTCTCTTCAGGTCATTGACCAGGTCCTGCCGTGTAGTTCCGGGCTGATCCCTCACCTTCCTCATGATCATTGATGCCCTACGAGGTGAGATCTTGTATGGAGCCCCAGACTGAGGGTGATTGACCGTCATCTTGAACTTCATCCATTTTCTAATAATTGCGCCAACAGTTGTTACCTTCTCACCAAGCTGCTTGCCTATAGTCCTGTAGCCCATCCCAGCCTTGTGCAGGTCTACAATTTTATTCCTGATGTCCTTACACAGCTCTCTGGTCTTGGCCATTGTGGAGAGGTTGGAGTCTGTTTGATTGAGTGTGTGGACAGGTGTCTTTTATACAGGTAACGAGTTCCAACAGGTGCAGTTAATACAGGTAATGAGTGGAGAACAGGAGGGCTTCTTAATGAAAAACTAACAGGTCTGTGAGAGCCGGAATTCTTACTGGTTGGTAGGTGATCAAATACTTATGTCATGCAATAAAATGCAAATGAATTAGTTAAAAATCATACAATGTGATTTTTTGTTTTTTGTTTTAGATTCCGTTTCTCACAGTTGAAGTGTACCTATGATAAAATTTACAGACCTCTACATGCTTTGTAAGTAGGAAAACCTGCAAAAACAGCAGTGTATCAAATACTTGTTCTCCCCACTGTATATAGAGAGTAAGAGAACATGACATAGATCAAAAAGATAGAGACAGAAAGAGAGGGCTCATATTCACACATACACAGTTCAAATCCAGTTCAAATGTGATATCATGTCTTAAGTGACCCAAAGTCTTTTATTGGGAGTTCAAGTCTGCCCCTGTCTGACCCCACTATAGGACATGGGGCCCCACCAGCCTCCCAGGAACAAAGACATGAAGGCATGATGGCTCCGTGTTAGACACAGAGGGGTCACTGGACGGTCAGTGAAGAGGACAACGTCTCAGCTGCAGGATTTCCTGACATACTGTGTAGTGTCTCTGATCGTGGAGACTGATCGATGGCCTGAAAGTCATGTTGGTGCAACATACTACTCTGAGGTAGAGTAGGAACTGGATGTTGTGTCCCTGTTAAAGAGACCCGGAGCTACATAGCTGAGGACAGGGGTGTTCTAAAACAGAAACAAGGACCCACAGAGTGAAGGAAATATTGACCTGTTTAGGAAGGAGGCCAGAGGTCAGATCATGTCCAGGAACACAGAAAGGAAAAGAAAAGACAAAGTTAGTGAAGCACAATAAATGGTTTCATAATCAGTTGAAGTTCTAACCTTGTATGAGGACTCACAGGTATCCCTTTAAATCTATTCAGAGCAAATCAACTGAAACATAATTAAAATTGACAACACAATACTGTGGCCTGAAAGGCTACTAAGGTCCAGTCAAAGAACAGCATTGCTAGGTATGACTAAGGCCTCCCTTGGAAACCAGAGCAATAGTTGGATGCCAAACTGAAGCTGACGCAACTAGTAAAACACTGCGTAAATAAACGACGCAGTTAAGCTTGACCACATAACAGTTTTATGGTCCGCTGGTTGTCTGGACTTGTGGTGGACATTACAAGATGTCCCTGGTTTGTATAGGATCTGTTTCCCACCACAGGCTCCAGGGCTCCAGGCACAGATGACTCAGAGAGGGGAGGTGGGCGGGAGGCTGCCCAGGGTCAGGGTCTATGGCCAGGCAGGACACAAACTATTTCAGATCATCATCCACCACCCCCACCCCCACCTACCACTCCATCCCCCTCCCAGCAGTAAAGTTGCGCAGGAATCCATGAAGGCCACAGGCACAGGTGTACTCCCCAAGAGCTTCCCTCCCCTCTCACTGTGCATCTGAAGAGGGGAAGGATGTCCATGTTGCACAGACACGTTCAAAGGCATTCCAGCTATGTTATGTTGGATGCATACATTTAGAGTGGTAAAAAAAGGAGTCCAAACAAATTCTCTGCAGTACACGAAACACCATGGCATGGGAAGTTCCATAGCAAGCATACGTCTAAAGATAATAAGACAGCTAGCCTTAGCCTTACTTGCCAGGCAAGTAGGTTCAATGTGAGAATACAGTGTTTGGCAAAATGCTATCAGAAACAACTTAACGGCCACTGATACCAACTCCAAAATATGCTCAGAGTAATATCTGCAGGCTAATTCATGACATCCCGTTAGAGACAGAGGCTATTATCATGGCGTAGTATAAAAACAGTATGGAGATAAGCAGGGAGAGGCACCTAAACCAGGGAGGGAGTGATGGTGATGAGGAATCAGCAGAGAGACTCTCAAAGCCAACGCCAATGGCCACTCTGGAGAGAGCAACTTACAAGCTTGGCTGCTACAGAGAGCTAAAAATAAGGCCATTAACACCCACGCACACACAGCTTGAGAGTGGGGAGTGGGACGGCTCTTGACTGAAGGGCCGGATGGTGTGTGCTGAGTCTGAGTTCCCAGGCTACAGGGAGAGGGGAATGAGGAGTAACTGGATGGCTTTTATTGTTTGTGGTGAATTGATAGTAAACGTTGAGGAAGGGAGCAGATTGGGACTCATAAAGAGACAGAGAGGTGTGAGTTTAAGTGCCCAGCACAGAGAAGGGATGACATAGGGCTCTTCAGGAGAAGCATGTGAAGACAGAGTGACATCATAAACCAGCCTCACTGTAACAGAGGGGATGAATAAAGAATCCTCCTCATTTATGTGTTAGTTACAGAGTCACAGTGAAGGGTTTGAGTGTATGTGTGTGTGTGTGTGTGTGTGTTTTGTTCACAGCTTCCTAGTCACCTTGGTACTGTATGTCAGTGAGTGAGTGTCTGCCTGTCCTCTGATGTTACACCCCCCCCCACACACACACTGGTACATAATCCAGCCAACCATTCTCTGAGCTAATGACAGACTTTGATTATCTCAAGTACATTCCACTCTCTCCTACTCCCTCTCAAACTCTGCCAAGCAATAATGTTACCCCACCCAGTGCTCTGTATAAGGTTCATCTGAGGATTCCTCATCATACAAAAAACATTCTGTCAACCAAGAAACCCCTGGCACAACCCTTAGCAATTCCATGACAGGTGACTGATAAACAGGGATAATGAGGAGGATTTATCAGGTTTATTTCTTACTATCAAAGTCCAAGGCACATCTTTCAAACACCTTCTGTGCCAATAGGAAGCTATTGTTCAGGATAAAGTGTTTAGAGAAGCAATCATATTGTGATGTTATCAGTCATCTTCATCAGTAATCTAAGGAGACTAGGGGAGACATAACAAAGTTGTCAAAAATAAAGACGTTAACGTTTGCATAACAGCATGGTCGCTAAGGAGGGAGGGAGACTTATCAGCTCTTTATGATACAGTTAATCTCCTGTTTGTGTAAGCAAAGAAACACAATCTCTCGCTGAATATCCCGGTCAGTAAAACAACGATAAGGCAGTCTAGTCTTGGCAGCTCTGGAAACGGTCCAGAGACTCCATAGCTACACTTGCCAGGGCAGCAGTAGTCAAGCATGACATTTGTAAAAATACATTCATATAACAACTAAGGAGATAGCATCTGATGAAAATCCATTTAACTGTGCAGCCAGAGTTGCTCTCTTCACAGTTCTCTCGTTCCAATAATTCAGCTTCAGTTTCTCAGTGTAATGGTGACCTTGCTTTCATTGTGAGGAGTGCAATGTCATTGTCTTCAATGGAGGCTTTTTCCAGGGCAGAATTTCTGCAGTAATTTCACTACTAACTGAGAAGACATATCCTGTAGATATTCAAACAATGGGCCAGATTCAGAAAAAGCTAAATATATACTGTATATACAGTTGAAGTTGGAAGTTTACATACACTTAGGTTGGAGTCATTAAAACTCGTTTTTCAACCACTCCACAAATTTCTTGTTAACAAACTATAGTTTTGGCAAATCGGTTAGGACATCTACTTTGTGCATGACACAAGTCCTTTTTCCAACAATTGTTTACAGACAGATTATTCACTTAGAATTCACTGCATCATAATTCCAGTGGGTTAGAAGTTTATGTACACTAAGTTGACTGTGCCATTAAACAGCTTGGAAAGATCCAGAAAATGATGTCATGGTTTTAGAAGCTTCTGATAGGCTAATGACAGGCAAATTGACATCTTTGAGTCAATTGGAGATGTAACTGTGGAGGTATTTCAAGACCTACCTCAAACTCAGTGCCTCTTTGAATGACATGATGGGAAAATCAAAAGAAATCAGCCAAGACCTCAGGAAAAAAAAATTGTAGACCTCCACAAGTCTGGTTTATCCTTGGGAGCAATTTCCAAACGCCTGAAGGTACCACGTTCATCTGTAACAATAGTATGCAAGTATAAACACCATGGGAACATGCAGCCGTCATACTGCTCAGGAAGGAGACGCATTCTGTCTCCTAGAGATGAACGTACTTTGGTGCAAAAACTGCAAATCAATTCCAGAACAACAGCAAAGGACCTTGTGAAGATGCTGGAGGAAACAGGTACAAAAGTATCTATATCCACAGTAAAAAGAGTCCTACAGTGGGGAGAACAAGTATTTGATACACTGCCGATTTTGCAGGCTTTCCTACTTACAAAGCATGTAGAGGTCTGTAGCTTTTATCAAAGGTACACTTCAACTGTGAGAGACGGAATCTAAAACAAAAATCCAGAAAATCACATTGTATGATTTTTAAGTCATTCATTTGCATTTTATTGCATGACATAAGTATTTGATACATCAGAAAAGCATAACTTAATATTTGGTACAGAAACCTTTGTTTGCAATTACAGAGATCATACGTTTCCTGTAGTTCTTGACCAGGTTTGCACACACTGCAGCAGGGATTTTGGCCCACTCCTCCATACAGACCTTCTCCAGATCCTTTAGGTTTCGGGGCTGTCGCAGGGCAATACGGACTTTCAGCTCCCTCCAAAGATGTTCTATTGGGTTCAGGTCTGGAGACTGGCTAGGCCACTCCAGGACCTTGAGATGCTTCTTACGGAGCCACTCCTTAGTTGCCCTGGCTGTGTGTTTCGGGTCGTTGTCATGCTGGAAGACACAGCCACGACCCATCTTCAATGCTCTTACTGAGGAAAGAAGGTTGTTGGCCAAGATCTCGCGATACATGGCCCCATCCATCCTCCCCTCAATACGGTGCAGTCGTCCTGTCCCCTTTGCAGAAAAGCATCCCCAAAGAATGATGTTTCCACCTCCATGCTTCACGGTTGGGATGGTGTTCTTGGGGTTGTACTCATCCTTCTTCCTACACACACGGCGAGTGGAGTTTAGACCAAAAAGCTCTATTTTTGTCTCATTAGACCACATGACCTTCCCCCATTCCTCCTCTGGATCATCCAGATGGTCATTGGCAAACTTCAGAAGGGCCTGGACATGCGTTGGCCTGAGTAGGGGGACCTTGCATGCGCTGCAGGATTTTAATCCATGGCGGCATAGTGTGTTACTAATGGTTTTCTTTGAGACTGTGGTCCCAGCTCTCTTCAGGTCATTGACCAGGTCCTGCCGTGTAGTTCTGGGCTGATCCCTCAACTTCCTCATAATCATTGATGCCCCACGAGGTAAGATCTTGCATGGAGCCCCAGACCGAGGGTGATTGACCGTCATCTTGAACTTCTTCCATTTTCTAATAATTGCGCCAACAGTTGTTGCCTTCTCACCAAGCTGCTTTCCTATTGTCCTGTAGCCCATCCCAGCCTTGTGCAGGTCTACAATTATATCCCTGATATCCTTACACAGCTCTCTGGTCTTGGCCATTGTGGAGAGGTTGGAGTCTGTTTGATTGAGTGTGTGGACAGGTGTCTTTTATACAGGTAACGAGTTCCAACAGGTGCAGTTAATACAGGTAATGAGTGGAGAACAGGAGGGCTTCTTAATGAAAAACTAACAGGTCTGTGAGAGCCGGAATTCTTACTGGTTGGTAGGTGATCAAATACTTATGTCATGCAATAAAATGCAAATGAATTAGTTAAAAATCATACAATGTGATTTTTTGTTTTTTGTTTTAGATTCCGTCTCACAGTTGAAGTGAACCTATGATAAAAAATTACAGACCTCTACATGCTTTGTAAGCAAAATCGGCAGTGTATCAAATACTTGTTCTCCCCACTGTATATCGACATAACCTGAAAGGCTGATCAGCAAGGAAGAAGCCACTGCTTCAAAACCACCATAAAAAAGCCAGACTACGGTTTGCAACTGCACATGGGGACAAAGATCATACTTTTTGGAGAAGTGTCCTCTGGTCTGATGAAACTGTTTGGCCATAATGACCATCGCTATGTTTGGAGGAAAAAGATTCTTGCAAGCCGAAGAACACCATCCCAACCGTGAAGCACGGGGGTGGCAGCATCATGTTGTGGGGATGCTTTGCTGCAGGAGGTACTGGTGCACTACACAAAGTAGATGGCATCATGAGGATGGAAAATTATGTGGCTATGTTGAAGCAACATCTCAAGACATCAGTCAGGAAGTTAAAGCCTGGTTGCAAATGGGTCTTCCAAATGGACAATAACCCAAAGCATACTTCCAAAGTTGTGGCAAAAATGCTTAAGGACAACAATGCCAAGGTATTGGAGTGGCCATCATAAAGCCCTGACCTCAATCCCATAGAAAATTTGTGGGCAGAACTGAAAAAGCGTGTGAGAACAAGGAGGCTTACAAACCTGACTCAGTTACACCAGCTCTGTCAGGAGGAATGGGCAAAAATTCACCCAACTTATTGTGGGAAGCTTGTGGAAGCCTACCCGAAACATTTGACCCTAGATAAATAATTTGAAGACAATGCTACCAAATACTAATTGAGTGTATGTAAACTACTGACCCACTGGGAATGTGATGAAAGAAATAAAAGTTGAAATAAATAATTCTCTCTATTATTATTCTGACATTTCAGATACTTAAAATAAAGTGGTGATCCTAACTGACCTAAGGCAGGGAATTTTTACTAGGATTAAATATCAGGAATTGTGAAAAACTGAGTTTAAATGTATTTGGCTTAGGTGTATGTAAACTTCCGACTTCAACTGTAAATATTCAAGTCAATGTAATCACGGTTGCCATAGAGATAACGACACAATAAAACCACCCCATCAAACCTGAATTGATTACTAATAGAGCAGCATTAACGTCTGACCTGATGTTATGGACCTGAGAAGCACAGGGAAACACTGTCCTGAGCCTGATCAGGTATTTAGCATTCAGTGTTTCATACCAAGACCAGACCTAGTCTAGTCTATTGGGAGTAATGATCAGTTCCCCACCAGCAGAGAGGTGGTGTTTGTCTCGTGTCTATCAGAAGTAGTCAGTTTGACTGCTGCTGGAGTAATCCAGGCCCTGTGAGTAGCCCTCTCCAGAGTCCTAATTACACTGCAAGGGCAAAGTGCCAGACAGAATCTCTCTCTCTCTCTCTCCCTCTCAATTCAATTTAAGGGCTTTATTGTCCTGGGAAACACAAGTGAACTAAATACTTAAACAAAAGTGAAAAACATTTTTTTAAATGTAGAGTAAACATTACACTCACATAAATTCCAAAAGAATAAAGACATATGTCATATTATGAGACATAAATATTATGTGCTAATAAATACAGTTGGGCAAGAAAGTATTTGGTCAGCCACCAATTGTGCAAGTTCTCCCACTTAAAAAGATGAGAGAGGCCTGTAATTTTCATCATAGGTACACTTCAACTATGACAGACAAAATGAGAAAAAAAATCCCAAAAATCACATTGTAGGATTGTTAATGAATTTATTTGCAAATTATGGTGGAAAATAAGTATTTGGTCACCTACAAACAAGCAAGATTTCTGGCTCTCACAGACCTGTAACTTCATCTTTAAGAGGCTCCTCTGTCCTCCACTCGTTACCTGTATTAATGGCACCTGTTTGAACTTGTTATCAGTATAAAAGACACCTGTCCACAACCTCGAACAGTCACACTCCAAACTCCAGTATGGCCAAGACCAAAGAGCTGTCAAAGGACACCAGAAACAAAATTGTAGACCTGCACCAGGCTGGGAAGACTGAATCTACAATAGGTAAGCAGCTTGGTTTGAAGAAATCAACTGTGGGAGCAATTATTAGGAAATGGAAGACATACAAGACCACTGATAATCTCCTTCGATCTGGGGCTCCACGCAAGATCTCACCCCGTGGGGTCAAAATGATCACAAGAACGGTGAGCAAAAATCCCAGAACCACACGGGGGGACCTAGTTTTAGTGATTCACCATAGTGAAGGAGTAGGCTCAGGCTTTCTGGGTCTCTATGTTTTCGGTTGGATAGGTTTCTCAATTTCATTGTTAGATTTTTGCATTCGTCATCAAACCATTTGTCATTGCTGTTAATTTTCTTCTGTTTTCTGTTTGAATTTTTTTATTTAATAGGGAAGCTAAGAGGTCAAATGTAATGTTTAGATTTTTTACACCTTCACTATTACAGTGGAACGTTTTGTCCAGGAAGATGATTGAGTATTGCTCTGTTCAAGTAGATTGTGATTTTGCTGTGATCTGATTGGGGTGTCAGTGGGCTGACTGTGAACCCGCTGAGAGACTCTGGGTTGAGGTTACTGATAAAGTAATCTACAGTACTACTGCCAAGAGATGAGCTATAATTGTACCTGCCATAGGAGTCCCCTCGAAGTCTACCATTGATTATGTACATACCCAGCGTGCGACAGAGCTGCAGGAGTTGTGACCCATTTTTGTTGGTTATGTTGTCATAGTTGTGCCAAGGGGGGCATATGGGGGAGGGAATGCTGTCACCTCCAAGTAGGTGTTTTTCCCCCTGTTTGCTGAGGATGTAAGTTTCTTGGCCAGTTCTGGCATTTAGGTCACGTACATGTCCCTGGGCCTAGAAATGATTGATTTCCCCCTCCAGGATGGAGAAGCTGTCTTCATTAAAGTATGGGGATTCTAGTGGGGGGATATACAGTTGAAGTCGGAAGTTTACATACACTTAGGTTGGAGACATTAAAACTAGTTTTTCAACCGCTCCACAAATTTCTTGTTAACAAACTATAGTTTTGGCATCTACTTTGTGCATGACACAAGCCATTTTTTCAACAATTGTTTACAGACAGATTATTTCACTTATAATTCTCTGTATCACAATTCCAGTGGGTCAGAAGTTTACATACACTAAGTTGACTGTGCCTTTAAACAGCTTGGAACATTCCAGAAAATGATGTCATGGGTTTAGAAGCTTCTGATTGGCTAATTACATAATTTGAGTCAATTGGAGGTGTACCTGTGGATCTATTTCAAGGCCTACCTTCAAACTCAGTGCCTCTTTGCTTGACATCTTGGGGAAATTTGGCTAAGGTGTATAAAAACTTCTGACTTCAACTGTAGGTAGCGCACAGGAGGACATTTTCTCTGTTGAGATCATTTCCTTTTGAATTTCTAGCCAAATGTAAAATGTTCCTGTTTTGATTAATTTTATTGAGTGAGTTAGGTCTGCACTGTACCAAATTAGCTTTAGTTTGGTGGATGGGACTACCAGCTCTCTGTAACCTAGACGGCCACCAGTGGGTCCATCTCCTCTATACCATGTTTCTTGTAGGATGACTGTTTGTATTTCTGATTTCTTTGGTGAAGTCCAGGTTCCTGCTCTTTAGGTGAAAGGCAGATGACCTCAGGCCTTGGATATTCCAGGATGAGATAGTGAAGGCTTTGTGTTCCATAAAGTATCTGTGTATCTCTCTCTCTATCTGTGTATCTCTCTCTCTCTCTCTCTCACGGAGCAGGATGCACAACAATGAAGAGAGCAGCAGAGTGAATTATGATTGGCATTTTCACACAGTACAGATTTATGATACGCAACCACCATCACACACCACAAATGCACACACACACACAGTCACATGCACTTACAACAGGTAAACCTTGCCAAACAGGAATATGAGCCAGTGAGACAAAGAGGGGGGAGCCATGCCCCTCGCAAACACACCAATGTTTGTTGTGCGGAGGGGAGCCTTGCCATTCCCAGAAAGGCTGGACTTGGAGGTTGCTGAATGCAGATCCATCTTGGCAAGGATGCACAGCGCTGGTGGTCTCTTTCAGCACATTGCTATAAGGCTGGTGATTTGTCAACTGTCACAAGGCCTGTTATTAACTTACTGCACTTCTCTGAGAATAACACTGGAAATGTAGTTCAACAATTATTTCTCCTACACTCTGAATCAGTTCCAGAGATGTGCTCCTGACAGCCAGGCTATTGTAAATCTCAGTTCATTATGTCATATGGAACCCAGCAGCAGGGCAACCTGAAAGCACACAACAATCTATGTCTCCCTCTCACACACGCACACACACACACACACACACAGAGGTTGCCTCTGCCAGGATGCTGAAACTTGGTCGCAAGTGAATCTTCCAGCAAGACAATAACCCCAAGCACACATCAAAATCTACAAAAAATTGTTGGCCCATTGAAAACCTGTGGTTTGAATTGAAGAGGGCAGTCCATAAGTGCAGATGAAAGAAATCAAGGATATGGAAGGATTCTGTATGGAGGAATGGATCCCTCCCAATGTCTTCTACAAATGCAAAAAAAAAACATTTTAGAAAAAGGCTCAGTGTCGTTATCTTCGCAAGGGGATTCTGCTGGAGTATTGAAAACAGGGAATCCAATCATTTTGATCCCTATCATTTATTTTAAATGTTTTATTACTTGTTAAACAAAATCTATTTTATTCGTATAAAATAATATATTATTTTCATTTTTGGAGCATACAATATACTTTAGTATTTATTATTTATTTTATACAGTATTTCTTGCTTATATTTATCAAAGGATCCAATAATTCCGTACCCCATTATATGTTGGCCTATGTAATAGTTTATGTGTTGGGGGGCTAGGGTCAGTCTGTTATATCTGGAGTATTTCTCCTGTCTTATCCGGTGTCCTGTGTGCTTTCTCTAATTCTCTCTCTCTCTTTTTCTCTCTTTTTCTCTTTCTTTCTGTATTTCTTTCTTTCTTTGTCTTTCTCTCTCTCGGAGGACCTGAGCCCTAGGACCATGCCTCAGGACTACCTGGCCTGATGACTCCTTGCTGTCCCCAGTCCACCTGGTCGTGCTACTGCTCCAGTTTCAACTGTTCTGCCTGCAGCTATGGAACACTGACCTGTTCACCGGACGTGCTACCTTTCCCAGACCTGCTGTTTTCAACTCTCTAGAGACAGCATTAGCGGTAGAGATACTCTGAATGATCGGCTATGAAAAGCCAACTGGCATTTACTCCTGAGGTGCTGACTTGTTGCACCCTCTACAACCACTGTGATTATTATTATTTGATCTATGAACATTTGAAAATCTTGGCCATGTTCTGTTATAACCTCTACCCGGCACAGCCAGAAGAGGACTGGCCACCCCTCATAGTCTTGTTCCTCTCTAGGTTTTTTCCTAGGTTCTGGCCTTTCTAGGGAGTTTTTCCTAGCCACCACGCTTCTACGCCTGCATTGCTTGCTGTTTGGGGTTTTAGGCTGGGTTTCTGTACAGCACTTTGTGACATCAGCTGATGTAAGAAGGGCTTTATAAATAACTTTGATTGATTTGATGTATGCAGGCCAATCAACCAAAGTCCCCCTCGAAGGTTGTTTCCTGTGGCACCACCCTTCAGCGGACAGCCGTTTCCTCTTGTTGTTGCCAGACAGGAATAGAATCCGGAGGGGCGGGATCGGGGGGAGACCAACACATATTGCTCTCTCTCTCAACCACATGCTGTCCTGATTACAGATGTACACAATCACCGTCTATTACACACTACAAATGTGACTCGTTTCAGGGAACTAGGCGTATGTCGAACATCACTACTTCACAGGAGAGGAATTTGAATGAAAACATTTTGAATGGAACACTTGAACTTTCATGTGCCTTATTAACAAACGTGTATGCTGTCTGTAAATACGAATACAATTGTTAAATTACGAGCCTAGTTGGTTTAGCCACGGAAAAAGCGAGGAACCTTCCCGCTAGCCATGTTTGGCTGAGATAATGAATAGGCTGGAAATCCCGAGAGTTGAGTTCGGATTGGTCTGCCATGTAGCATACTTCTGTCTATAACATGAGCTGCTCAGTATGTGTTGGTAATAGTTTCTATCGCAGCTTTTTTTGAAAGATATCACAAAGAACTGCATAAGTGTTGCTAATGCGCTCTACTTTCTGGAGGACCAAGTTTGAAATCAGTGGAATGCCCGATGGAAGCAGAGTATGATAGTTAAGGAGAAAATTCTGGCGTTTGATTGCAAATATGCGGAGGGAGTCAAAGAGAGAACACACAGAAGGTTGTTGTATAAAACACCTGTCTCTGGATTACAGTTGAAGTCGGAAGTTTACATACACTTAGGTTGGATTCATTAAAACTTGTTTTTCAACTACTCCACAAATTTCTTGTTAACAAACTATAGTTTTGGCAAGTCGGTTAGGACATCTACTTTGTGCATGACACAAGTCATTTTTCCAACAATTGGTTACAGACATATTATTTAACTTATAATTCAATGTATCACAATTCCAGTGGGTCAGAAGTTTACACATAATAAGTTGACTGTGCCATTAAACAGCTTGGAAAAATCCAGAAAATGATGTCATGGCTTCAGAAGCTTCTGATAGGCTAATTTGAGTCAATTGGAGGTGTACCTGTGGATGTATTTCAAGGCCTACCTTCAATCTCAGTGCCTCTTTGCTTGGCATCATGGGAAAATCTAAAGAAATCAGCCAAGAAAAGGAAGGAGACGTGTTCTGTCTCTTAGAGATTAACGTACTTTGGTGCGAAAAGTGCAATCCCAGAACAACAGCAAAGGACCTTGTGAAGATGCTGGAGGAAACTGGTACAAAAGTATCTATATCCACAGTAAAACAAGTCCTATATTGACATAACCAGAGTGGCCGCTCAGCAAGGAAGAAGCCACTGCTCCAAAACTGCCATAAGAATGCCAAACTACGGTTTGCAACTGCACATGGGGACAAAGATGGTACTTTTTGGAGAAATGTCCTCTGGTCTGATGAAACAAAAATATAACTGTTTGGCCATAATGACCATCGTTATGTTTGGAGGGAAAAGGGGGAGGCTTGCAAGCCGAAGAACACATCCCAACCGTGAAGCATGGGGATGGCAGCATCATGTTGTGGGGGTGCTTTGCTGCAGGAGGGACTGGTGCACTTCACAAAATAGATGGTATTATGAGGCAGGATAATTATGTGGATATATTGAAGCAACATCTCAAGACATCAGTCAGGAAGTTAAAGCTTGGTAGCGAATGGGTCTTCCAAATGGACAATGACCCCAAGCATACTTCCAAAGTTGTGGCAAAATGGCTTAAGGACAACAAAGTCAAGGTATTGGAGTGCCCATTACAAAGCCCTGACCTCAATCCCATAGAACATTTGTGGGCAGAACTGAAAAAGCGTGTGCGAGCAAGGAGGCCTACAAACCTGACTCAGTTACACCAGCTCTGTCGGGAGGAATGGGCCAAAATTCACCCAACTTATTGTGGGAAGCTTGTGGGAGGCTACCTAAAATGTTTGACCCTAGTTAAACAATTTAAAGCCAATGCTACCAAATACTAATTGAGTGTATGTAAACTACTGTGATGAAAGAAATAAAAGCTGAAATAAATAATTCTCTCTACTATTATTCTGACATTTCACATTCTTAAATTAAATTGGTGGTCCCAACTGACCTAAGACAGTGAATTTTTACTAGGATTAAATGTCAGCAATTGTGAAAAACTAAGTTTAAATGTATTTGGCTAAAGTGTATATAACCTTCCGACTTCAACGGTACATCTTCAAACTGAGGGCAACCATTGCATCCGTGGCAGAGAGAGAGAAGCGTTCATCCATGTATATGGGTAAGAGAGTGTAGCTATCTACATTGTCAGATATTATATGTTTCTAATTTAGTCAGAAAGTAATTTCATTGCAAGTTAAAGCGTAGTGTTAGCTAGCCAGCTAACATTAGATGGCTGGCTCGCTAGCTAACATTACGTATATGATCTGTGTAGTAATATTATTCGTATCTCAGAGCCATTTGCATTGCTAGTTATAGCTCTAGCTAACATTACGTATATCATTTACATTACATTTAAGTCATTTAGCAGACGCTCTTATCCAGAGCGACTTACAAATTGGTGCGTTCACCTTAAGACATCCAGTGGAACAGCCACTTTACAATAGTGCATCTAAATCTTTTAAGGGGGGTGAGAAGGATTACTTTATCCTATCCTAGGTATTCCTGAAAGAGGTGGGGTTTCAGGTGTCTCCGGAAGGTGGTGATTGACTCCGCTGTCCTGGCGTCGTGAGGGAGGTATATGATCTGTGTAGTAATATTATTCGTATCTCAGAGCCATTTGCATTGCTAGTTATAGCTCTAGCTAACATTGAACCTAGATGGTTAGCTTTAGCTACAGATTCATACAGGGTAGTAATGTTATGAGTTAGGATTATGGTTCATTGTTTAGCTAGCTAGCTAGTAACCAGTTCATTGTACCATTTACACCTTCTGTATCCTGTGCATGAGAAAAATCAACTGTTTTAATTATTTAATTTTGTATAGTGTGTGTTTACCAGAGAATAAGAAGAACAATATGATCTGCACCAAAGTCAAATTAGGATATAACATTAGGCCAACGAGACAGTGTCCAAGTTACGCAATTCTCTGGTAGAATTCCCCGCTTATATTTCATCACACTCACAACTGTAAAATATTTTCTGTAATTAAGTTTGCATTAACTTGTAAATAATGGTCTTGTTGTGAGTTTATTTTCCTTCAATAATGAATACAAATTAGCTAAAGTTAAGATGTTGTCAGCTATATGATATGGTCATTAACTGACCTTACCATTAGCTAGCCAGTTAACAAGATACAAGAAACAAATCAAACATTGTTTAGAAAGTTGTTTTTAGTTGCCTGGTTTGCTAGATTGACATTATTTAAACGGATGGGTTTATTGGTGTTAAAATACACCACCGGGCTGCTGATGTCATGCAGCCTGTCATTTTGTGTTTATTCTCTTTCATAACGACAACAACAAGTTTGAAGTTGGACGACAATGGAATGTTCATGATGTCACTGCGACAACTGTCTACTGACATGTCGATAAACGTAGTATGAACCAGCCTTCAGTCTTGAAATCTTTGGTCGTTTAGTACACTACCATACTCACTCTGTTTAGCACATGGCCTCAAATGTGAATCCTTAAAGAGATGGGTGGGGCTAAGTGTGAACGATGCTGAATGGGTGTAGACAAAGAAGAGCTCTCCAGTAGATGTACCAAACATTCAAGGGCCATTTTCTCAAAAGTGGTGTTACAAGTTGATCAACTTTCAAAGCATAATTACTTTCCCATTGTTCCTCAACTGTAGCGCATGATACTAGTGTATGATACACCATTTTCTAGCTCTGAGTCTCTACTTTAATCCAATGTAAAAAACACAATTTCACATTTTTCTACGTATGACCGAATCAAGCCGGTCGGTCACAATTGTGGTCATCTGTTGTGCAGACAACCATCCAGGAAAATAAACAATCAAATGGTTAAATAAAGGTTAAATAAAATGTAAATAAATACAAAAACGCACAGTACATCAATGAGGTTTTAATGAGGTGACCAGGTAAAGAAAATAGCAAAGCAAGAGGAAAACAAAAGAGTCTCTGAATGCAGAGACAGAGTGTGATGAGACTGTCCTCTGCTCCAGCTCTGTACTGCTGACTGAGCCACACAGACACAGATTGATGCCTGTGTTCCCTACACTGGTTAACATCAGAATATTGCTCTGCAGTTTAACACTGCACACATGCCATAAAGCACAGCAGCACCGCCTAGCCAGCCTCAGGGTGGACATGGAGGAGGAGGCAGCCCAGCCCGCAGTCTACTCCCTCTCTCCCTCAGCAGGCTCTGCAGGGTGGGACCTTACGCCTACACCTTCACCCCCATCCCGGACCGGTTACAACCAAACCAACAAACTCCTGAGGATCCATAGCTCATATGATTACTAACTAACAAAATGACGTATGAACCTACTTTTGTCTTGAATGTGGTTATGCTCTGCATTTACCTTTCAGCTCAGGTTTTATGACATCGCACAATCCTCCCCCAGTGTTTTCAGTAAGTACATGACATAGTCAGTTAAAAAGTTCAAAGTAGCCAGCCAGGGAGTTCTGGGTTCCATTTTCGTGTCCTCTGGTACATTCTAATGCCTTGATTCCATCTGAAATACACAGCTAAATTATTGAATACGTTAACGACTTTAACTCCCAGATTGGTCAAATGAGTTGTGGTATTTTGTAGAAAGACATAACTTTACAATTAAAATGACTAAAAATGTATCGATTCAGTGTGTTGCTAGTTGTTTTGGATATAGTCTAGGCCTAGGCCTATATGATCAGGACCATTTCCTAAGTAAAATAAACTCTTGAGATTAAAGTTCTATTTACAGTTTTGGATTGGATTGGCACAATGATTTTTGTTCTTCAAATTATGTATGTCATTGGCTCTGCTGCTGTGGATACTAAGGATAATCAATCAATCAATCTCTTCAGATACTTTACTTTCTTGGTTTGGATGCATGGTGAGCACTGACCCTGACCCTGACCCTGTCAACTCAACATGGAAGAGGCAGATGAGAAGTGAATTAAGGTTTTATAAGCTCTGAAATGTCACCCTGGGCTACAAAGGTGGTGATGCAAATACTGAAAGTTTGTACCTAGCCTGGACATACAGGCACACACACACACACAATTGATAAATACACATTAACACAGACATAAACAGATGGATAAGCAAATACAAGGACATACAAACAGATATAGCACGGTTAAGTAAATTCCTTTTTCACCGTACTTCAGAAAAAAAAACGTGTGACAATTACTTGGCTGAAATCAAAGTAACCCTTTTTAAACCGTTTTTAACATCTTCAGCTGAAAGAAATCCATGAAGGTGAGAAATTGCATGACAATGTTACAAATACAGTGCATGCACATTCTCAAGTCAACCATTGACCAAGCAATCTCACACACCTGTACATGGGTACTTTGGCTTTTATTTGACCAGGGCCTGGTTTCCCGATTGCGATGGAAATTAGGCTTAGAAGTGTTTAACGATGCATCTTTCCTTCAACGGCCGAAGATGTAATATGCTTTTCCCAAAACACTACGCAGAGAGAACGGTCAGTAAGTGAGTCATTGGAACTGATAGGATCAAAAGGAAAAGGGAGCGCTGCACCCGGATCAGCTTTCTCAATTCAAATCTTTCCTTAACATTAGAATTATTTGACAATACTTCATTGAGCACATGTTAGGCTACCAGTGGTGACCTGTCATTCAGGGCAGGTGGGGCTTTATTGAGCCACACATTTTTAGCAAAAAGTAATAATAATATTAATTAAAAATAAATGTTGGGCTTGCCTATTTTACATGTAAATTTTAGCATTAATACAAGCCACATATCAGTTTGCAAACAATAAAAATATATAGATATATCATCAAAAAAAAGAAGATATATCATTGAGTTAATAAAGCCGCATACAAACATGGTCTTTTTTTGTTTTCTTGAGTAAGGCAGCTCCAAAAAATGCAGGTGTTTCAGCCTAGCTCAGTGCTTTCTGAGGTGGTGGGGCAAGCCAGCAGAAAATACGGAGTGCTGCGCCGTGATTGGCTCAGTGTTCTGTCACTCATGGGGACACTACGTCACGGTCAAGTCTAAGGGTAGAGCTAGAAAATTCTAGCGCCCTGGGTGCTGCCATAGAGTTACATTAGAAGTGCCCATCCAAGAAGGTTCAAGGTCATTGGCCACAGATGAAATGAAGTCAAATCACATTAGCTTTGATTGGACTAATCATGTCAACATCATACTTTCAAAATCTTAGCTAGCAGTAAATCATCATGAATTAAGTCAATAATCTACTGGCAAATCCTTTTAAATCCTTATCATATGAAGAGAAATAATGAAGAGAAATTATTGATAAAATGTATCGGTGCTCATCGGCCATTGGACATAAACATTACACAACAAGTTGGAAATTGCAAATTCAACAATGAGTGGTTTGGAAGGAATCAGTGACAGTGTCTAACTACAAGCATTGCAAAGTAATCACCAGCTTGCTATTCAGTGGAGTGGCTGTGTGGTCCCAAATCTGGGATTAAAGGGCTCTTTTCCAAGTTTGAAATGATAAACATTCAACATTGGCCATGCTGTCAATGAAGCATGATTTGTGCCGTGCTCAAAACTTGACTTCAGTGAGTTCAAGACAAATGGGAAGTCGGGAATAAACGAGCTCCGACTTGGAAAATACGTTTTGAAAGGTCATCCAACTTGGAATTTTAAATCTGGCCTATTTCTAGAGCTACAACCTGAAGATCAATGACGTCATTATGATTTGGCTTTGTTTTTTTCAGAGTTCCCAGTTGTTTTGAAAGCACCATAAATCCAGAAAATGCCAGACTTTGATGACAAAATTTGCCCACAAAGGACCGCCGCGCCACCTTCCTGTTCAAGTGAGCACAGCCCAACAAGGTAAGTCCAAAAATGTCTTGTATGCTGCTGCATAAATTATGTAATATGCTAGCGAGATATGTATACCGTAGCTAAGAAAGTAATACTAAGTGCATTTTGCGTAGTAAGATGTTAGTAGCCGATGTGCCTCACCCTAATAATTTGGTCCATTTACCCCTCTTAATTTCACCTACTGTTCTGACTTGGTGGTGTACATGTAGCCTATAACCTGTTTAAGAGAAATGTAATCATTGAATATTGTAAGAGCTTTCTTTGTTTGCTTATATTCCCCACTTTATTTATCCTACGGTTCTGACTTGGTGTACAGGGAGGACCATATAATAACTGCCCATGTTCTGAATTCTGTCACTGTACATTTCAAAAGTGCTAAACAAATAGTTATATTCACTACGTCCATCCTAGCTCGCTCATTGATGTCTTAATCAAAATTACGGATTGCCTCTTATCGTCCCCTTATGCCATAGTTTGTACATCTCAATTGTCATTAGAAGCCACATTTGTTTAAACAAGTCAGCCATACCAGCTACTGTATGTTTTTTCAAAAGGCAGTAAATGAGGCTGAATGAACTGTTTTGCTGTCAGACAGTGCTCCGCTGATAGCCAGGTGTATTTATTTCATTTTTTTCCTTTAACATTGTAGCAGTGGTAAGATGTTGGGACTTCATGTAGCCCTAAACAGTTTGTGGGCACCGTTTGTCACTGTCACGTCCTGACCTTAGTTCCTTTCTTATGTCTCTATTTTGGTTTGGTCAGGGCGTGAGTTGGGGTGGGAATTCTATGTTTTGTTCTATGTGTTGTATTTCTATGTGTTTGGCCTGGTATGGTTCCCAATCAGAGGCAGCTGTCAATCGTTGTCTCTGATTGAGAAACATACTTAGGTAGCCTGTGTTTGTGGGATATTATTTTGTGTTTGTGCCTGTGCACCACGTAGTCACGTTTCGTTGTTTGTTTATTGATTTATTGTTTTTGCTTTAAGTTTCACTTTTTGAAATAAACATGTGGAACTCAACCTCCGTTGCGCCTTGGTCCCGTTCTTACGACAACCGTGACAATGGTGGAGTCCACTTTCCTTAAAGGACATGTAGCACAAGATTAGAGTTCTATCCTGTCTATATATAAATACAAACTGTCGAGAAACTAGGCCTACCTGTTCATCGTCTGCTCTTACACATATCAATGTAGTTATTCATTATCAGCTTGTAAGCAAATAGCAGGCCTGTTCAGTCATTGTCTGCAAACACCAATAAAACACTTCATTCACCACCTCCACAATGCCCGCTCCATTCCACCACATAGCTACAGACACTGCCCTGGGGCAGTAAACCTGCTTTCCCTGTGGTCAGAGGTCAGAGGATAAGAGAGAGGTGAGATCTGCCTGCCACTGACCCTTAAACCGCTGCAAGGCTTCCTCTGTTAATCATTCTGGGTAATCATTGCAGTTTGTGAAGTCCACTCTGAATTCATATTCTTATATCTTAGTATATACTATAAGTGCCTATGTGGGGGTGTAGGCTATGGTGCTTGTTTGACTGACCTGTACCCTTGTTGCAGTCATAACACAATACCTACTTATCTCTTCTAGCCATCAGAACAACCCTACATAAACTCACACTGGCCCTGGCTGTACAAAAAACAAAGACATACAGTACACACACACACACACACACACACACACACACACACACACACACACACACACACACACACACACACACAATGGAAGCGACTGGAATCGAAAATATTTCAAACAATAAATATATTGGTCAACTTACAATGCTCTTACATTGAACACAGTGAGAATAGAAACAAAGTAGAAGTGAAACGTGAAGGAATGTTTCTAAAGGACATTGTTTGTACAGTGTCCATCATCAACTATAAACTTTGCTTGACAAGGAGCTTCAGGGATGCAAGCTTTGAAAGCAGAGTGTCGATACACCAGCTTGTATACCTAACAAACAATGGTTTTCCTTCCCTGAGCCCTTTTTTCTCTTTCAAGGTTTGGGTGATAGTCAGAGATATGGAGGGAGGATACTCATTTCAACCACCATATCAAGTAACTGTCAGCATGTCTAGACCAGGGGTTTCAGATGCTGTTGCCTGGTCATCGCTGAGGAATTAAAGCCCTTCTGGGTCACAATACCGCCGGGCTTTAGGGCCTTTAGAAACCCAATGGCCCATTGTGGTCACCGACAGCTCCTTAACTTTTCATGAGATGGCTGACAGTGCAGACAAAACAAACCTTCCTCCTCCCAATCCATCACATGGCACGGCCAAAATATTGAGTAACCCTTTCAGGGCAGAAACCATCTGAAGGAGTGTAGGAGGGGGGTATTGTTCATTATGTGCAGGTGGATCTGAGCCAGGTGTACAGGTATTGTCTTTCTATAGGCATGTTGAATGTTGACAGATCCTCTGATTACGGGAGAGGGGTAATTAGTGCTTTGAACATGAGGTTAGCCTTTAAGTGACCATCTTTCCCCCGATTATACCTTACCTTGCCTTCATGTCCAGCCACATGAAATATAGTGTAATGTCTGCTGTAGTCATCCAAACTGTCTGCCATTTACCATTGAAGAGTCTTGTTAGTTTTTAATGATATGAATCAAATACTGTACATTAACCAGTTGAATGATTGGGGGTGAGAATCAATTCTGCAGAACCTCAGTGTCTCCACTTCAGCTGCCTCTTAAGCAACGCCCGTTCTTCTGTAATGCTCTTCTGTCTAACAATGTCTAGTTAATGTGTGTCCAAGTCACTGTATTTTACTTTAGAGCAGGGTCTTACCTCAAGGACAAAACTCCATCATGACAGAGTTAAGCTTTAGTATTACTCTAAATTGAGACTTGACATATTGTATTAAGATTAGTAGGTATTACGTGATTGGCTTTATTAAGTGAGCTGGAGTGTAATGTATGATGTCCGACAAAGCACATGCCAGCTATAAATATTAAAACAAAAGATGTTGGCGACACGGGAAGGGCTCCTCTGAAAATGAGACAGGTACTTAAAGGTACGGCAAGAGTGAAAAAATATTAATTGCTGTCACTGGTTGTGCAAACTGCAGCAGACCATAAAGAAAATAATCTGTCACCTTCATTGTTCTAATGCTGACCCTGCGTTTCCCTCGACAACACCTCACAACACAGCAGCAGCCGTCTCCCTCCCAGCCCAGCTGTAGTGTATGCTGGCTGCTGCTACTCTGAGCTCCTTCAGGTTGACACTGAGCCAGTGGCCCAGAATATAGAGACACTAGTGAGAACAGGAGCTCTTCAAGTTCCCCAATGACTCACAACAACGTTAGACTGACCTGATAGGGTTCTTTGAAAGACAAACAGGATAACACGAAAGCCACCTCTGAGGCAGTTCACTGTGTCTATGTATTTCCCAGTGAAGTTACCCAAGCCAGTCCCTGCCTAGGGATTCAGCATAACACATCCATTCAACCCAAACTGTCTTCCTTGAATTCATATATTGGTTGTTACTGCTACTGTACTCAAAATATTAGTCTACTGGAAGTCGGGGTGTCTGGGGGGGGGGGTATAGGGGGCAGGCTGACTTCATCACAAAAATGGGACAGCAGGAGGATAGGGCAAGGAGGGGGGAGCCCTCACATAAACAGCCTCCGCTCTCACATGACAGGTACAGCAGAACTCTGTAGCTCTGATGCCAGGAGCACCAATAACCCAGTACAGCAATCTTTCCACCACACATCACCTGGCCCTCTTCCACCAAAGGAAATCTGTAAAAGCCATCCATCCACGACCA
The DNA here is from genome assembly GCF_034236695.1 of Oncorhynchus nerka. Taxonomy (NCBI): domain Eukaryota; kingdom Metazoa; phylum Chordata; class Actinopteri; order Salmoniformes; family Salmonidae; genus Oncorhynchus; species Oncorhynchus nerka. The sequence continues at coordinate 57,443,285 of NC_088413.1, forward strand.
CATCCAGTCCAGAGCCTCCAGGTTGGCAGCACAGGCCCAACAGGTCAATGGAACCCTTTCTCCTGCAGCTGGAGAAATTGATATCATGAGGCAAGCACAATAAGAGCACCATGCCTTGACTGTTTACCACCTTAAAATTAGGGACCTATTTAGCCATCAACATGTGTATAATAGGAGAAGGAAGGGGCAGCCCCCATCCCACCCTCCAACCCCTCCACACCTGGAGAGGACCACACAGGTAACTGAGAGAGGACTCAGTTCCCATGGAGAAGGACTGGCAGGTGGGATAGTGTATGTCTGTTTGGGGAGGGAGAAAATACCTGATACTTCAATATATAGAGATCTGATATGATTTAGGCCACCCCGCATAGAGACTAGACCACACATACAGAGGAAAGTTTTTCCCCGTCCCGTATCTCCCTGTTCCCATAAGACATTAGGTGTTGAGGGGATTCAGAGGAGGCTGGAGGGTTTGTAATCCAAGATAAGCATGAGACCGTCATTTAACAGCGGCGGGAATTGTGGGGCGAGCCATACAGGAACACTTTCAATGCGTGGTGAAGGTCAATTGGGACTTAACTTCCTCCTCTGACTCTGCCACTTGCTTATTTTCTCCCTCCTTGCCCCCCTCTCTCTCCCCGACAACATAATAAAGAGATAAGCATTGTTTAGCAAAACAATGAGACACTTCCAAAGAACTTTCGGTCTCAGACGATGAGTTTTTACATCCATAAACAGCTTGTGGCCGTGAGCAGAGAAATAAAAGACTTCACAGGAAGACTGGGACATTATAATTGAAGTCATTACCCCACAGCCTCTCATGACTCCAGTATCTACAGAGGAGAAGGACTTGATATGTATTACCTCTACACCCAACCAGAGGACAAAATAATAAGGTGTGTTGGTAAGGGGAGTTATAGCCACAGCTTTTGCGGTGACCGTATTATCGCCAGTCTGGCGGACACGAGTCATGAAGGCAGTCAAATTTGACATGACTGTTTCATCATGGTAATTAGGCTTCTCCAAGCTCTGATGGTCATTTGTAGCCTACCAAACTTACTAACTGTCTGGTACTCTGCACTCTATTGTCCCTCTAATCACTAAGAGATCAATGCAAACATATTTTAAAATCTAATCAAGCACTTTGTTTACCTTTATTTAACTAGGGAAGTCAGTTAAGAACAAATTCTTGTTTTCGAGGTTAACTGCTTTGTTCAGGGTCAGAATGACATATTTTTTACCTCGTCAGCTCGGGGATTTGATCTGGCAACTTTTCAGTTACTAGTCCAACGCTCTAACCACTAGGATACCTGCCACCCCATGAGAGCCCATGAGCTCATGTCGCAACATTTCTATAGGCTATGCAATTGCGTGAGAAAACAGAGTGATGGCCGCTAATAAAAATATGAGGATCCCATCAGCTTTTTATAGGCTAGGCCTATTATATTTATTTCTCAACTTTCCTAATATTAAGCACATTGCTTATATTTACAACAGGAGTACAACCTACCAGGCTGGCATGAAAATAAACCATGGGAAAAGAGTCCTCCATTTGCTATTTAAGTGCATAGATGACATGTATTTGTTTCCGCTGCCCCCGTTTCGATACAGGTGCATGATAATGGTCCATTCGAAATCAAAACAAAAGTCACACATTTGATTTAGTTCATGTAAAGACAAGATTAAATCAAGAATAGTCTGATGGGTGACAATATTATCCTATCACTTGTGAATTATATTTATTTGACCTTTATTTTACCAGGTTGGCCAGTTGAGAACAAGTTCTCATTTACAACTCTGACCTGGCCAAGATAAAGCAAAGCAGTGCGACAAAAACAACAACACAGAGTTACACAAACAAACGTAGAGTCAATAACACAAAATAAAAATCTATGTACAGTGTGTACAAATGTAGAAGAGTATGGAGGTAGGCGATAAATAGGCCCTAGAGACTAAAATAATTACAATTTAGCATTAATACTGCAGTGATAGATATGCAGATGATGATGTGCAAGTAGAGATACTGGGGTGCAAAAGAGCAAGATGGTAATAATAATAATAATATAATATTATTATTATAATTATAATTATAATTATATTATAATATTATGGGGATGAGGTAGTCGGGTGTGCTATTTACAGATTGGCTGTGCGCAGGTACAGTGATCGGTAAGCTGCTCAGACAGCTGATGCTTAAAGTTAGAGGGAGATATAAGACTCCAGCTTCAGAGATTTTGCAATTCGTTCCAGTCATTGGCAGCAGAGAACTGGAAGGAAAGGTGGCCAAAGTAAGTGTTGGCTTTGGGGATGTCCAGTGCAATGTACCTGCTGGAGCGCGTGCTATGGGTGGGTGTTGCTATGGTGACCAGTGAGCTGAGATAAGGCGGGGCTGTCACACCCTGACCTTAGAGAGCCTTTTTATCTCTCTATTTGGTTTGGTCAGGGTGTGATTTGGGTGGGCATTCTATGTTCTTTATTTATATGTTTTTTGTTAGCTCTGTGTAGCCTTCAGAACATGACGTTCGTTGTTATTTTGTTGTTTTGTTTGGTGTTTGGACTAATTAAAGAATCATGAACACGTACCACGCTGCACCTTGGTCCACTTCTTCCGACGAGCGTTGCAGGGGCTTTACCTAGCAAAGATGACCTGGAGCCAGTGGGTTTGGCAACGGATATGTAGTGAGGGCCAGCCAACGAGAGCATACAGGTTGCAGTGGTGGGTGGTATATGGGCTTTGGTGATTAAATGGATGGCACTGTGATAGACTACATCCAGTTTGCTGAGTAGAGTGTTGGAGGCTATTTTGTAAATGACATCGCCGAAGTCAAGGATCGGTAGGATAGTCAGTTTTACGAGGGTATGTTTGGCGGAATGAGTAAAGGAGGTTTTTTTGCGAAATATGAAGCCGATTCTAGATTTAATTTTGGATTGGAGATGCTTAATGTGAGTCTGGAAGGAGAGTTTACACTCCAACCAGACACCTAGGTATTTGTAGTTGTCCACATTTTCTAGGTCAGAACCGTCCAGAGTAGTGATGCTAGTCGGGCGGGAGGGTGCAGGCAGCAATCGGTTGAAGAGCATGCACTTAGTTTTACTAGCATTTAAAAGCAGTTGGAGGCCGTGGAAGGAGTGTATGGCATTGAAGCTCGTTTGGAGGTGTTAGCACAGTGTCCAAAAAGGGCCAGATGTATAAAGAATGGTGCCATCTGCGTATAGGTGGATCAGAGAATCACCAGCAGCTAGAGCGACATCATTGATATATACAGAGAAAAGAGTTGGCCCAAGGATTGAACCCTGTGGCACCCCCATAGAGACTGCCAGAGGTCCGGACAACAGGTCCTCCGATTTGACATACTGAACTCTATCTGAGAAGTAGTTGGTGAACCAGGCGAGGCAGTCATTTGAGAAGCCAAGGCTGCTGAGTCTGACAATAAGAATGTGGTGATTGACAGAGTCGAAAGCCTTGGCCAGGTCGATGAAGATGGCTGCACAATACTGTCTTTTATCGTTGGCGTTTATGATATCGTTTAGGACCTTGAGCGTGGCTGAGGTGCACCCATGACCAGCTCGGAAACCAGATTGCATAGCGGCAAAGGTACGGTGCGATTCGAAATGGCCGGTGATCTGTTTATTAACTTGGCTTTCGAAGGTTTAAAAAGGCAGGGCAGGATGGATATAGGTCTATAACAGTTTGGGTCAAGAGCGTCTCCCCCTTTGAAGAGGGGGATAACTGCAGCAGCTTTCCGATCTTTGGGGATCTCAGATGACACGAAATGTAGGTTGAATAGGCTACAAATAGGGGTTGCAACAATTCTCATAGTTGCACACTTCATGTAGAACAGCCCATAGGCCTACATGTTTTAATAAGGTTTGTATCAGAACTAAAGTGGCCAAATAATTTCTTAAAATTAAGCACATTAATCCGTTTTACAAGGGGTGTAGAGCCTAACTGACATATATAAGCAGCACCTGAGTTTCAAGTTTGGGGGAAGATAATTTACACCATAAAAATGCACCTTTATAATTAAAGCATTACATGCATAATTGCATTTGTTGTCAATTTTGATAATGGTGTTTTCCGCTAATGGAACATTTGCGCCTACTACCATGTGTGCAATGCTGCACTTATAATGAGAAGAAATAGCTTATCTCTCACGATCGTCTAAAGAATTAACGGACTAAGGCGCAGAGTACGTAGAGTTCCACATGTTAAATAAATGAAACTCACCAAAACAATACAGAACAAACGAAGCGTGAAGTAAATGCAGTGCTCAACAGTAACTACACAAAAACAAGATCCCACAAAACACAGTGGGGGAAATGGCTGCCTAAATATGATCCCCAATCAGAGACAATGATAAACAGCTGTCTCTGATTGGGAACCATACCATGCCAACATAGACATACAATAACCTAGATGACCCACCCTAGTCACACCCCGACCTAACCAACATAGAGAATAAAAGGCTCTCTATGGTCAGGGTTTGACATTATCAACATTTATGGTACACATTCTGATCTGTTGCATCAGCCACATTTCATAAAAAAGTATTTTTTTATGCTAGTAGTTGTATTCATTTGGGATCTATCTCATCCTACAACTGTCCCGGACTGTTTGGAATATTTGTTTATCACACAGAATAGAATAGGTCGACTTTTGTACTATGGGGATAGCAGATTGACATAGGCTAGTGCTTTTGCTCTTTGTTAGGCATAATCATCTTGTTGGCTGACGAAAAGTAAATGTGGACAGTTCTTCCAAAATCTTCAATATGCACCTCGGAATTTAATAAGGATGCATGCAGTTGCGCGGTGCCTGTATATAGCCTCACTAATGTTATTTTTCACTGTCTTTTTACTGTTGTTTTTATTTCTTTACTTCTCTATTGTTCACCTAATACCTATTTTTTTACTTTAAAAAAATCACACTGTTGGTTAGGGCCTGTAAGTAAGCATTTCACTGTAATGTAATCATTCAAATCCAGACAGAAAACATTTACACAAGAAGCAACCTAATATCACACAGCCAACTCTAATCATTTAGTAAGTACACCATTCTGCGATTCTGACTGTTAAACATCGCACAGTGTTCAACACAATGGATCTTTATGTCATCATTTGATCTCATCAGTCAACGCCAATTTTTTCTAAAGTAATCTGGTATCATTTCATTTCAACCATGTTGTATTCGGCGCACGTGACAAATAAACTTTGATTTGATTTGATGTGTCTGACTTATAGCCTGTGAGAAGACCCGATCACGTGACAGAGAGCCATGTGAGTGAGAGATTGCGCAGCACACTCAGGGAGAAGGGCACAATGCAGTACTCCTGGCCGCAAAAGGCATGGATTATTTTAGGGTGCATTACGGCCAACAAGGGGATGCCTCCGTGACATTTGCGGCATTATCAAGTGCTTGTCAAATTGTGAATGAGAGACTATTGGAGTGTGTACAGCCTGCACAAATACAAAGCAGAGCTCATGTCTTTCAAGGGATTTCTTTCAAATCATCATTAGAGTCTCATCATGCAGCCTTACAATGTATTAAAAATCTAAACAACGTTTGTAGAACAACTAAAGTTACACTAACAACTCTAAATTAAGCATATAGGAGTACCTATTTCTTTGTTAACTGCTCAACACTGAAATAGACTACATTTTCTTCATAGCGTGCTTCTTTAGACCAGTCTAAAATAAATAATGAATTTATTGTGAAGGTGTAGGTTATATTACATAGATATATTCAACTTTTTTAAATGGCTTGTAGGCTATATGTGGAAGCCAGGAGATGATAAATGTGTTTATTAATTAACGGTCAATCACTGTGAGACAGACAGTTATTTGCTTGACAATCAACACAGCCCTAGCCACAGCTACTGCATGCTGGGAATACAGAGCTCACAAGTCTTACAGCCATGTCTCACCCTGCCGTTGTGTACCCATCGCACTGGACTATATCATAGGCAAATGGGCAGTGGGTACAAACGTAAAACCATCAGAGAAGTACCCATCAGTGATGAAGAGCACAAAGCAAAGCTGGAGCATGGGTCATGACTCATGACATAGTCAGAAACCTGCAGAATCACACTGCATGCCTACAGCTATCTACACTGGGAGGAGGGTGGAAGCACGCTTTATTCTGAGCATGCCATCTGTGCCCCTATATCACCTGCAGTACATGAGTGGAACCAAGGCAGCCTGTCCCTGTTACGCCAACAGAGCATGAGGTGAACAAACACACACTGATCTCCCATTACCACATGCCTCATAATAAACGTAAGACCCACCTCACTGGACTCATTACAAGAGGGGGGAGGAAAGAAGAGGTTATTACCATGTCATTGCAATATTCACAAAAATAAACCAAGAGCACAGATCAGCAGAGTCATGGTGGTGTCAATTCAGGTTCATCAACTGTAGGGAGCCTTGGTGTAAAATTGATGAAAAGTATTACTTTGCATTACTGGTCAAATACAACCAGCCTTGAGACTCAAAGTAAAGTTAAACATATATTCACAAACCTTTAGTGAACTTGGGTCTGCCAAGACCAGCGCTTGCCTCTTCAGCTCAGTCACATTAATTTGACATTGTTGGCAAAAGCTTCCTTTGCCGTCCCTTCTCTCTGACTCGGAGACGGTCACCGACCCAGCGCCCTCGGGTGGTGGCCGGCTGTTACACCGCGCATACTCGGATGAGTGAAGAATTTTCCTGGTATTCAGATCAAGAGGGAACGGCGACTCTCCGCTGGGACAACCCTCCACCTTCGTCAGGAGAGAAACGCAAGTCAGTTCAAATAGATTCATTGATTTCTATGTAGGAAAATACAATGGATTCAAACTTGTAGACGCACAACCACAGGTGTGGAAGCCTAACGTTACTTGTCTGGAGTTGTTTGTTGAATGCCTTGACAAACTGCATGAATGTCAATATGAATAGGTAAACATTACCAATCTGCAGAGGTAGGCTAAATGCGATCCAAAACAAAAGGGTGTGCTGCGACAGGTGTTATTGTAAATCGGAACCGAACACTAACTGTATGTGTAAAACACTTTATATGACTAAAACACTTACAGTAAACCTGCAGTTGTCAGGGTCCCGTCCATGAGTTGCATTTCCCCGAAATGAGTTCATTCTCCTTGGTCTGGGTATACCTACTAGACGTAGTTCTCACATACACTCAACTGCGAAGTTGTAAATTGAAGTGTCAGTCCCTACACACTTGTGACGAAAGCAAACCCGTCTGCTAGCTACCACTTCTGTAGAGAGTAGACTAATAACCATGGTTGTGTGCTGCACTGGATCAGTCCCATGACAATACAATCAATACGAGTGAAGTGAAGTTTTGGTCCTGAGTGCGCACGGTGGGCGGGAATTAACTCTTTTAAATGGGTGGGGTTCACGAGACAACTTTTGGGAAACTTTTTGGCGCATGATTTGTCACTTAAAAAACCGTAGGTTCATGGATCAGACATGGTAGTTCAATGTGTGATAGTTGTATTATGTTTGTAGGTTATTAGGCTAGATATTTATAAAGCTGAACTTGCCCATTGTAATTACTGCTTTTATCAATGTATTGCAGTAGTTTCAAGTTGTATTAGTCGTATGTACAGGATACACATGGAATACAGTACACCATCTAACGAAATGCTTACTTGCAGGTTCCGTATCGAGAATGGAACAATAAGACATAATAAAATATAAGATATATGAACATAAAGTAAATGGCTCAGTAGAATATAATAAACATTTTAGCATAATACAGAAAAGCACAAATTATAGTTCAATATTTAGACATCTATCAGAGAAAGGGGGGATTGGGGTGCAAGTGTTTAAATTGTGCAGTATAAGCAATATATTGTAAATAAGAGTCTGGTAGTAGCAACCATTGTGATGTGTGTGTAGCATGAATGCTACATGTCTTCCTGCGCTGCAGACGGCTGTATCGGTTCCCTTATACAGGAGCAGTAAATGCCCAGTGCACTTCTTTTGTTGATATTTTGTTTCCTACACTGCAGAGGGAAACATCGGTCCGTTAATGCAGGCAAGGCTGCCCCGCTAATTGGGCAGGATTAGGCGGCCGCCTATGGCAGCAGATTGAAGAGGTTGGACTTTTCTGAGCCTAACTGACCAAGACACACCTCCAACAACACATAATTATACACATAAAACAATGAGAATTTCTCTCAGCCAGTGGTATATGGGCTTTTTAGGTGAGTGCTGATTCCGCCCTGTGATAAGAAGTGCCCACTTTGGCTTATGCAGGGACCAAAATATTATGTTTCCATTCCCAGCGCCTCTCCAGGGTGCTGTGTGGAGAATCATCGCTGCACGCTCCACCAACGTTCAGTCAAAAAAGTAATCTAACATAGGGTGTGGTGTGTATTGGTAAAATGGGACACTTTCGTTTTCTATCTTCATAACTCTACTACACTATACAATATAAAACATATATAAATGTTAAAACCAGGATGGGTGACTCTTCTTCAAACACAAATTGTGCCGAGACCAAATATTTCCAGTCAATACTGGCAAATTGGGACACTCAATTCTTTATTGTAAAGAAGTATAAATTAGAGAGTACATGAGTCATTTCAATATTTGAACTAGAAACTTAAACGAATCATACAAATTAAATGTAGTCAAACACGTTTTATGTATTTTTGTGGAACATTATTATTATATTCATATTCATTATCATCATATTTGATGGTGTAGCCCAGATGTAATTGTATAGCCTGTAAATAAAATAAAGTTAACTTAATCTAGACCTGCATTTCATAACCCCCAAAATATTTGTTCTGCATTAAAATGGCAGAGAAGAGTGTCCCAGTTTGACAGTAGGCTATTGGCATACTGGGACACCATCAACATGTCAATGTTCTAAAAAGGTGAAGAAAAAACCCCCATTTACAGTCATTTTGATTTACAATTAAATTAATCCATTCCATTTAAAAGTCTGGAAATTACGTATTTTAGACATCTTTTCAACATAATGTTGCTTACTGGGACTATTCTAGTTGTGCGGACTGACAATATTATTTTCTCGCAATGGTCAGGACCAGCCCTGAATACAGGAGTAGTAAAGGACCAGTGCATTACTTTTGGGAGAGAACATTTTTCCCCGCGCTGCAGACAGCTGTATTGGTGCGCTAATGCAGGAGTTGTAAAGGCCCAGTGCACTACTTTTGTGGCAAATATATTTTTTATTAGTGAGTGATAGTGAGTGAGTGAGTGAGTGAGTGAGTGAGTGAGTGAGTGAGTGAGTGAGTGAGTGAGTGAGTGAGTGAGTGAGTGAGTGAGTGAGTGAGTGAGTGAGTGAGTGCATGTGTGCAAAGGTGCAGAGAGCAAGTGCAGGTGGTCAGTCCACTTCAAGTGTTCAACAGTTTTATGGCTTGTGGATAGACCTCCTACATAGCATGACAGTAGGGAAATGACTGAGTTATTTCTATAGCCTAATGACATTATTATTTGAAATATTCATAGTGATTCTAGTTTATTGTAGTCAATGGCTGTATCCTGTTCTCACACAAGCAGACACATTTTTAGACATTGTTTCACAGACAAGTCAATGGGCACAGTACAGAGCCTCACCTACTGAGCTTTACAGCCAATGCTTCCCGTTCTTGCTACTTTGGCGCCATCCTTTGGTAAATACACAGATTGCAGGACGGATTTCCCAAAATAAGGGCCATGTTTAATATTTAATTAAAAAACTTTAAATATTTCATGTTGATGATGTAAGCGACAGCGGCTTCGTGCTTCATTGTGAGGATCCCTTCTACCCTCACATGACCCAGTTGGAGCCCTTTGTCTGTCTGTCTGTCTGTCTGTCTGTCTGTGTCGTCGACTGGGTTGAGTGGGTTCACGCTTGGCAGCGCAACTGGTAGCAAATTATAGGCGTCCTTATGGGGTTAACATAATGAGGTCAATTTAATACTGCTAAACGTTAATTTTGCGATTACACATGAAACAAAACATAAGCTATTCACCCAAAAAGGCAAATACAAAATTGACTCAGAATATTTTGTCATAAATAAGAAAATTATGTTTTTATCTGAAACTATGGCCAATCAAGTCTGTCATTGTGGTCAATGATTTTGAGTCTTAATTTTTGGCTGTCACTGCTCGGTGCCTTCTGAACAGAGCCCACAGCGAATGAGCGCCGCGATTACAGTAGCCACATTGCTTATTAAAGCAATGAGTGTTTGGGACCACAAAGCACCATCCACCCTGCTACTCTCTTCTGTTTTTGAAATTATTTTGAAGAAGAGAATCCCAACCAGCGATCACGCTATGGAGTTGGCATTGTTGATGAGGCGCATCGGACAATCAGGGGAGCTGTTCATGGTGCTGAAATACCTGACGCCAGTCAAGTTAAGATGTACAGGGTCCGACACAATTGACTTTGTGGTTTAGGCTACCTGTAAATCCAGGCTTGTAGCGTTACTGATGACTTTGTCTATCAATTTACCTATTTATAATCATTATAATGTTCCAGGTAGTTGGGGTGTGTATTAGGTTACATTTCATGTTTGTGTATGTTACAGTTATTTGGAGAGCAATCACTCACCTTTGCTTTTCTCCTCAGAAGATGACTGGTAAATCCAAATATGATATCAGAGTCCACGAAGAATGTTCCCAGATCTATGAGACTGGGGTTGGGCTTGTCCGCTCCAGAGGAGCCCGAGGAGTTTGGTAAAGCCATGAGGGAAAAGTGCGTAATATTCCACACCCCGGGTTACCGAATTGACATCTATATTTGTCTATTCATTTCCATTTCAGGATATATTTTCATAGACCCCAAAACATAGCATGATTTCAAATCAAAAGCTATTCCGGACATCCAACAATGACTCAGAGAGAGCTCACTGTCTCTCCATGACCACTCCACTCAATGCCCAACAATTGCGGCGTGTGCGCAAATATATATTTCCCGTGCATGGCCAGCAGTCCAGCAAGACAATAAACCAATACAATCCATCCGTAATCGATACCTTTATATCCACAGGTATAGAAATGTTTTACCCATCCTTGGACTCATGCCTGGTCTTTCAGCTCGTAGGTCTCGGAACGAAATCACATGTGGCTAAGGAGGACCACCTTTTGCAGTCCCACACCCACACCCCCTCTCCCTCTTTCCTCCTCTCTCGCTCGCTCGCTCACTCACTCACTCACTCACTCGCCCAGTCGCGCAATTCCCCTGTCAGTCAGCGGTTTGCTGCGCTTACTGCGGACTTGCTAGAGGCTCCACCATTAATTTATCAACGCAAACACGCACGAGAGACCTGCGCAATCCAACAGCTTCGCAATGAGCCGGTTTGAGATCTTTGATGAACCAAAACTTGTGCCATGACCCAATTTAAACTTAGTTGGATCCTCTCGTTTTTTTGAATGAAACTATTTTGCAGGGAAAACCCTGAGTTGATCAGTGCAGTGCACACAGAGTCTGCTTTTGCGTTCAGGTGTCTGTGTAACTAAGGGCTATTCATCACGAGGCTAATATATGTAGGCTGTTGGCTTAGCTGCCTTCCAGTTCCAGATCAAATGTTAATATGTAAAAAAAAAACTTTGAAAGACAATAATGTCTTATTTTCAAAGCATTATCAAATACAGAGCCGTTTTAACTGGAATTTCAAAGTAGATCGTGTATATTTTGTATGCTTTGAAAGCTGAACAGAGGACATTAGGCTATTCTCTAAATAAAACATCTTATCTGGGGTGCACAGAAGACCTTGTATTAGATAAGCAGCCAGTCATTACCGCCATAAACTCACTGGTTCCCGACGCCCTTTGAAGATGTATCTTTAAAGCTTCTGTATAGTTTGGTGGGTGTGAATGTTTTCAATTTATTTTAAGATTGTATTTCATCATTATTATGCCAGCGCAGAATACAATTCGATACACAATTATGTGTGCTCGTGGTTAGGTTTACTCAAATGTAAGAATGGGGTAGTCTATATTATTCAACCTTTATTTATTCAGGTGTGTCTCTTGAGATAATTATTATTATTTTTAAATAAAAACGATTTAGAAGCCAGATTAACTTGAGGGATATCAAGGTGGTTTAAATGATGCAGTTGGCATATTAGGGTTGTGGGTTGCCCATAATAAACTCTAAATGTGACCTAGTTATGCACATTTCCCACTTCACCACAAACAAACGCTCAACCAAGAAAACACTAATACGCACAGACACAACCACAGCCTAGACATGTTAACTAGAAGGATTCACTAAAGCTTCAGAAGACCAATAATTACTCTCCGTAGTAAAGATGATTTACCATGTCCGACCGCCACCCAGTTCCCCACTGGAGAAGGTTTGTGTCACCCTGGGCCGCTGATGAAATCCCAAGGACCACATCCCATGGGACTACTACCCCTACATCTGTTGCCCTAGAGCATGTAGGGAAATCACTCTGGCATATCATTAATACTGATCAATATCTCATCCAACTTGATAACCTTCGCAGTACACAGGGCTTCATGAGAACCATTTACCGAATATTGGTCATGTTGTTGGCGTGGTGCTGAGAAAGCAGGAAAGAAATCTGCGTCTTGGATGCAGAGAATAATCTTTGGAATGCGCATTAATGAATGATTCATACACCAACACAAAAAAACCTAACGTTATTCCGATATAAACATTGGTATCATTATTCCTAGTGGTGTAAAATGTAATTATTTTAGTCGAGGATATTTTGTTACCAATAGCCTGTTCATTGTACTTTCCTTCTGAAACAACAAAGATGTTTATCCTTCACCGGAAAATGTGTCAAACTGTCTGGAATCCAATTTGCCCCACCTCGGACAGCGACCATGCCCAAGGCGCTGTTTGTCTGGACTTCAGAAACAGTTGGACACAACGAGGCTATTGACATTAATAACACAAGGGGGCACGCGAGAGCGAGCGAGAGACAGAGCGACATTATGTATTTCCCACAGATCACACAGACCCACAAAGACTTTGAAAATAAATCCGACATTGATAAACTCCCATATCTGTTGGGGGAAATTACACAATGTGCAATCACAGAAGCAAGATGTGTGGCCCCTTGCCATGAGAAAAGTCCATCCAGTAGACCTCAAACAACATTGTAAATACCACCTATGTTAATCTGTTTATTTATCTTCCCCCACTTTTCATACAACTAGTTGCACATTGCTAAAACACTGTACATAGCTGATGATATAATACTTGAAATGTCTAGCTTTTTAAAACCTGTTTACTGTTACTGTTCAAATTGTTTTTTGTTGTTGTTTTTAAATTGGTTTCTTTTCACTTTTGTTTGTTTATTTCACTTGCTTTGGCAAAGTCAACATGTGTTTTCGGTGCCAATAAAGCCCATTTGACTTGTATTGAGTGAGAGAGAGACAGAGAGAGAAAGAGAGTGGGAGCGAGAGAGAGAGACAGAGAGAGAAAGAGAGGGAGGGAAAGAGAGAGATAGAAAGATGCTCATATATCAAACAAGGTTCATACACAGGTAAACATAGCTGTACAAATGTAGGCTGCAGTGTTGTAAAATTAAAACAAGTTTCTCAAAACTTCTGGCATCTTTGATTAAGCTATGCTAAAGACATGGTGTGAAATCTGTCTAATCCACTCTTCTTAAATAACAATCTAATCATCTTAGGCTATACTCAAGGATTCATGGTACTCAGTGTAGGCCACCTCATCTATTGACTTGGAAGTATTTGTCCACCAGATCAAGTGGTCCTAAACATTTCACAATTTTGGCAAAGAACTGTTGAACTGTTAAGAACCACTCCACCAGAGAGACCAAACTACAAGGAGGCGTCACTTCAGGTGGTCCAACCTGGCATAAAGAGCACTGTCTGCAACAGACAAAGATTTTTGTTCAGGTTAAAGCCATCAATGTAGGCCTAAAATACACCACCAGTACTTCATATTTTTAGAGCAGTTTGAAAATAAATGTCTTACATTTTAGTCAGGGCCACTTACAAGAGCAATTAGACTTAAGTGTCTTGCCTTGACAGATTAACATAGGCTACTGTAGAAGGCCCTAAGCTAAATAGGCATATTTTTACAAAAGTTATCTTACCGTTAGTGGAGGTTTCATCTGAGCCATCCATGCCTTTGCTGTGATTTCAGTGAGCAGCAGCTCTTTATATTGTGTGAACCTACCCCCAAAACACTATCTTTTCATTCAGCGAGGAACGAAGGACATGCAGGTCTGACTGGCTGAGCTGGGTTCCACCTGCAACCTGTGCTGTACAACATACAGCCGCCCTGATGACGACGCCAAGTGTAGTCACTCACTCTCTGCACATTGCTGGAAATGTTCTGAAGTATCAACTCTGTACCAAACAAAGAATGATAGTCGTTGCTAAATATTTATCTGATGGGTATACACACATGCCTATTATAGTACATAGTCTAATGAACTAATACAGCTAGATTAAATACTGCATGGATGGCAACATAATATAGGCAAACACTAGGCAGCATACTTTTGGGGGGGGTCTTGGGTTGATTAACTTTTTGAGGCGCAATAGAACTGTCGTCTTTAATTATGATTCTTTATCCATATTCATAGATTATTCAAACATCTCAAATTGTCATCACACACACTTCTCCCCTATTCTGTTCCAACAGGGGGAGGTTCTTACCAGTCTATGGCTCTGTGTGTAGTTTACATGAGTGTGGTGCAGCTCCAACCCCTTATTATTCACATTGATCTCCTTGGGAGAATGCAGGGATTTCAGCTAGGTAATGAAAATGACCTCCAATAACAGAGGACAAACACTCCAATTCATATGAAAAAGCATCAGATAGGTAGTTATTGAAAGATGTTTTAGACTTCATCTGAGAATGCATTGTGTGAGAGCCTGACGTTCCCCATGTTTATGTCAAAATACAGGTTTCAATGCTGCCTACAAAGTATTTTATTGAAGTACATGTTCTATAAATTAAGTGCATGACATTCACCAGCTCTCATGGCAACTTCTCAACCTCTTACAGCAATAAAGCAGCAGGCACAGAAACTACTGGTGACAGAACTAAAACAGAACAACGGGCTGTTCTGTGAAGGGAGTAGTACACAGCGTTGTACGAGATCAGTTTCTTGGCAATTTCTCGCATGGAATAGCCTTCATTTCTCAGAACAAGAATAGACTGAGTTTCAGAGGAAAGTTCTTTGTTTCTGGCCATTTTGAGCCTGTAATCGAACCCACAAATGCTGATGCTCCAGATACTCAACTAGTCTAAGGCCAGTTTTATTGCGTCTTTATTCAGAACAGTTCAACTGTGCTAACATAATTGCAAAAGGGTTTTCTAATGATCAATTAGCCTTTTAAAATTATAAACTTGAATTAGCTAACACAACGTGCCATTGGAACACAGGAGTGATGGTTGCTGATAATGGGGCTCTGTACGCCTATGTAGATATTCCATTAAACATTTTTTTAAAGCCGTTTCCAGCTACAATGGTCATTTACAACATTAACAATGTCTACACTGTATTCCTGATCAATGATTTTAATGGACAAAAGATGTGCTTTTCATTAAAAAACAAGGACATTTCTTAAGTGACCCCAACATTTTGAACGGTAGAGACGAACAGGGAACATCCTATTGTCCACAAACCTGTGTGCTTCAGATACAGCATAGATGTATACATTTAATCACAGTCAAGTATAAAGTAATGATATATTTTCTACTAGTTACACAATAGTACAAATATGCATGACATACACCATGACATGGATTGACACATACTAATGAATGTTGACATTTTAATTGAATCAAATAGTTAATTGACCATGAACATAGCAAGTAGAGGAGCGTAGCACTGAGTAACAGTTATTGGATAACAGCTGAAGTGATGTCCAGCTATATGACATTGGTCTCTGTCCGGGCTGTTAGAGTAGGGTAACAAGGAAGCAGGATGAGACAGGCAGAAGATGTAGTACACAACCCCAACTATAGAAGACAATGTGGGTTGGAATTTCACATTGATTAGAGTAACCTTTTGTCTCTGCAAGTTGCTTTAGATAAAAATGTAATTTATCAGATGCTTTTATCAACTATAGAGGACCCTGGGTTTGGATGCTAGGAGCTGTGTGGAAGCAGAACAGAGGGATGGATTGTTCTGTTTAATAAACAGGAAACACCTCATACAATTCTTCCACCTCCCTGAAAGTAGGTATCATTCATGCAGTCTAAGTGAGACTATAAACATATAGGCAAACAGTTATTCACACAATGATTTCCGTTTAGAATAAATGTCTCGTAGTGTTTCATAAAGCACATCTAAAGGTACAGCATTCTACCAATCTAATGCCTCATAAAGAAGAGCATTCTACCCTGTGCTTCCAATGAACTCTGATAATTCCTATTAGAGTGAATTGCTTCCACATACATCATATACTGTGGTACATACAAAACAAACAGATATAGTGCTGCCTGTTATAGGCACAGAGCATCCATATTACTTGACATCCAATATTGTGCTACTTGTGCTTTTACAACTACAGTTTACCAACTGTATATGAGATTAACGCAAATATATCAATTGTGAATGTTTGGATGAATCTAAATAAAAACTGTTAATCTGCAAGCTTGTGCAAATATCCAGTGTAAGAGAGTAAAATGGAAAGGTAAGAGTTGAGGGTCTTAGTCTTCAGGATTCTTTTGGACAGGCTGAGAACTCAATGTATTCTCCATTCTGAAACACACAAGGGGAGAACAGTTAAGAGCTGAATTTCAAGCAGTGCTGTTCAATACAAAAACAGCAGTAATGACATCAAATGAAGGCTTTTTTTGCAATCTCTGCTAATAATCAACAATGCATCTCAGAGTAAACATCTCACCAGGCGGTCATCATACCAGACAACACAGCTTAGAGGCCATCACAGGAACAAATCACCAAAGCCAGACAGACTACAACTGCAAAGGTTTGTGTCACTGTCTAATCAAAACCCGGCAGCCATTTTGAAAACACCTGTTCAAGCCAGGCTACAACGAGTGGTACTCATGTAGGTCATACTCAGATGCAACACATCACCATACGATGAGAGGAGACACAGGTACGACCACCTAGCATAGGAGAATCCATAGAGCTAGCTGTGGCCATTCTAGACTTACCTCAGCATCATCTTTAAACAGAGGCTGGAAGTAAGCAAAACAAAACATGTAATTGGAGCACATGGCAAAGTTGAAACTACATCCCTATTCTGTAGCCTACATGGTTTTACTAGCCTATATGTCAAATCCAATGTATAGGCTACCTCTTGGATGCTTCATGCCACACCATTCATTCACACGCATGGGATCATAGTAATGTTTTAGTAAATATATTGCTAATCTGATAAACATCTATAAAAACTCAATCAAATCTGTTAATACAGGGATGAGATGACTCATTCTCATGATGAAAAGTAAAATGACCGAAGATGGATTACCTCATTACTTTCATCTGACTGATGAGGAAAAACAGTGGTGACTAGGAGGTTTTTAATAAACAGGAAATAGTGACAAGTTGAAGATAGAAAAAAAGTGGATAATACAGTGTGCTGAACTGGTTTAGGTTCGTCAGACAATATAAACTGACAAAGACCGGTACAGTAAAATATTATTCACTTCGTTTGATTTCAGTGAGCTCAGGTCGGAGAGCTAAGCTCTCTTAATTGAAGCAGAGATGAATGCTGTTGGAGGAGCACAGAGGAGAACAGTAACGCTAGATCATAGTCCATCTCTTACCTGGGCGTGGGACTGGCTGACCTGGTGTATGAAGTCAATCACAACATCATTCCCCACAGCCTTAGCCTAAGAGAGAAAACCTAATGATCCATGTTACATAACTAGTCTGGGTTACCCTACACATCCTTTACTATCCATGTTACATAACTAGTCTGGGTTACCCTACACATCCTTTACTATCCATGTTACATAACTAGTCTGGGTTACCCTACACATCCTTTACTATCCATGTTACATAACTAGTCTGGGTTACCCTACACATCCTTTACTATCCATGTTACATAACTAGTCTGGGTTACCCTACACATCCTTTACTATCCATGTTACATAACTAGTCTGGGTTACCCTACACATCCTTTACTATCCATGTTACATAACTAGTCTGGGTTACCCTACACATCCTTTACTATCCATGTTACATAACTAGTCTGGGTTACCCTACACATCCTTTACTATCCATGTTACATAACTAGTCTGGGTTACCCTACACATCCTTTACTATCCATGTTACATAACTAGTCTGGGTTACCCTACACATCCTTTACTATCCATGTTACATAACTAGTCTGGGTTACCCTACACATCCTTTACTATCCATGTTACATAACTAGTCTGGGTTACCCTACACATCCTTTACTATCCATGTTACATAACTAGTCTGGGTTACCCTTACCCTACACATCCTTTACTATCCATGTTACATAACTAGTCTGGGTTACCCTACACATTCTTTACTATCCATGTTACATAACTAGTCTGGGTTACCCTACACATCCTTTACTATCCATGTTACATAACTAGTCTGGGTTACCCTACACATCCTTTACTATCCATGTTACATAACTAGTCTGGGTTACCCTACATCCTACACATCCTTTACTATCCATGTTACATAACTAGTCTGGGTTACCCTACACATTCTTTACTATCCATGTTACATAACTAGTCTGGGTTACCCTACACATTCTTTACTATCCATGTTACATAACTAGTCTGGGTTACCCTACACATTCTTTACTATCCATGTTACATAACTAGTCTGGGTTACCCTACACATCCTTTACTATCCATGTTACATAACTAGTCTGGGTTACCCTACACATCCTTTACTATCCATGTTACATAACTAGTCTGGGTTACCCTACACATCCTTTACTATCCATGTTACATAACTAGTCTGGGTTACCCTACACATCCTTTACTATCCATGTTACATAACTAGTCTGGGTTACCCTACACATCCTTTACTATCCATGTTACATAACTAGTCTGGGTTACCCTACACATCCTTTACTATCCATGTTACATAACTAGTCTGGGTTACCCTTACCCTACACATCCTTTACTATCCATGTTACATAACTAGTCTGGGTTACCCTTACCCTACACATCCTTTACTATCCATGTTACATAACTAGTCTGGGTTACCTTTACCCTACACATCCTTTACGATCCATGTTTGTAAGTTGGAGAGAAGCTCCCAGTCCCAAACACTCACCACCTCCATCGGCGTCTGCCCGTCGTAGCCTGGCGTGTCCAGGTCTCCCCCGGCCAGGTGCCACATCTCCAGGCCCTTGATGTCAGCACTGGCTGCCAGACTGCGACACAGTACCAGATAATTCAATGGGAGGGTTGATATTCAAGAGGTTTCATGATAAAGGGACTAAACAAGCAATCAGATATCTACAGTAATAACATCAGGTTTTATAGTATAATCTTAGAATAAACAAACTACTTGATTCTGAATAGGACTGAGTGTGCTTGTTTGCCTCCAGAGACAAAGGCCTTGCTCCAGTAACAGACAAAATATTCACTTTAAAAAAAGAGAGATATCAGTTAAACGGAGCAATTCAGGGTTCTGTGGTGGTGGTGATGTTTGGATGCTGCAGAGGTATGAAGCTATGTGGTCAGGGAGCATTCCAAGTGTTTATGGCAAGACAACTAGGACAACTGGTCATACCTGCACAAACTATGTAGGATCAGTCTTTGGGCAATGCATGTGTGAGAAAGTGCTGTGTGTTTCTCACCTGCACAGCTCTGAGCCGGCATCCTCCAACTCATCCCTGGAGAAATGAGCTCCAGTCTTTCTCAGCAGCTTCACCACCTCTTTGTGTCTGAATGGACAGACAGACGGACAGACACACATGCATAGATATGACCGACACTTTTCAAATATAGATGCAATACACAGTGTACTAGAATCAAGGAAAAGATGAAAGGTAGAAAGAAAATCAACATCACACAGTGTGAGTCAGAGTCAACTGAAATCATAAGGTGGAACAGTACTGATCCATTGTTTGAGGTCTGATTTATTAGGACTGCAACGTGCATTAGTCATATTTCTAGTTTTCAAAGTATCTGCTGACAGTGACCGGTTATGGCACTGTGACTGGGTGCTAAACAAGCAGGGACAAGTTCCAGTTAACCACCCACACATGGAGTTTTAACAGAACGTCTCAGCAGCTTCAAGGATACACTACACAATGGGGGCAAAGGCAACGCTCCAAGTTGGCACACTCCTCAAACAGAGACATTTCTAAAGATGGCCAGAACCAGGGACACTTTGAGATAAGGTTTGGCCATAGACAGTGGCAAGCCAAGGCTAATGTATTTCCAGTCCTTTTGTTAGAGACTAGTCACAGTTTCTATCATCCATGAAACTGAAGACAGACAGGTAAGACTGGTTCAAGCAGCTCCACTCAGTTTCACTCCTTATATGGTCATAAGGAAGGTGGCTTTTGAAATGTGGTCTAAACTTAAAATGGCATAAAGCCTAAAAACAAACAAATTCCATAAATTGTTATTTATTGCAAGTACTGTAACTGTTACAAAATGAAACATATTGCATTTTCATAGAGACTTAGTGATTTTGACAGTGTAAGAGAGCCTGAATGGGACAAGGCTATTTCCCCAAGCACACAGGTGTCTGAGGTTAATTATGCTGCCAGGTTGAAAATCCCACTCTGCAACCCTCTGTCCTTCAGTACCAAGTAAACATGGGCATGCCTGTGCCTGCCCTGGCAACGGTTTACAGCCACTTTTCTTGGTGCTCTCACACACACACTTGTACACACTTGTCTATTTCTCCTTGAGGCACCCACAACATGATATTTAAGACTGCAGCCTTGAATGTCTTACTGTCCCCAAGCGATGAGCACACGGCAATGTCAATGGATGATAATAAATACATGAAAATAACAATTTTGGGTGAAAATAAATACTGTCGCTATTGGCAGATTACAACTAGCAGCTAATTATTGTGGTGGCCTCAACTCCATCAAAACTCCTCTAGTTTCAACCCCCACCTGAAAGACCCAGTAGCAGTCCTCCCCTCCTGGACATTATAGTAATTTAGCAGGCCCAGACTCCCTGCCTCAGACACTGTAATGAGCTGCAGTCTAACAGCCTACTGTTTGTACACCATTCCCTCTAAAGACTGCCATGGAAATATATGGAGGTTGTTAATGGCCAATGGGGGATTTCAAATGCCCCACTTAATTCTGTGTGAATGATATCATTACTGTGTGATGCACACCCTCCTCCCTGGGCAGATAGAAGCCGTCAGTTAGAATGGGCTACTGGGGGGCTTGAATCATAAGGGATGGGTGAACATCAACTGTAGAGGCAAAGCTTTTAAGGACATATCATACGTCATTTCCACCAACACCCATCCCTCTATCCCTCAATGCACCTCAGCCACCCCCCCCAAAATGTAAAGCTCTCATCTTGGCCCACGTGTTAGCTCAACCCTACCTGAAGCGCACAGCATTGCGCAGGGGTGTGTCCCCATAGCGATCTTTGGCGTAGACAGTGGCGCCCTGGCTCAGTAGATACTGCACCACATTGAGGTGGCCCTCACAGGAAGCGATGTGCAGAGGGGTACGTCCATCATAGTCCCCCAGACTTAAGTTACTGCCCTGATGACAAGAAACACATCTCTTACTGTATAGTTAAATAAAGGTTAAATAATAAATCAATATTACGGTGCCATGATCATACTGTGTATTTTAAAACCATGTATTGAGGTATCAAACCCATGTAGTCCTACACATTGACCTGTTGCACACCTTACTGTCACCGTTCAGACTCATCTCGAATTGATACTGGGTGGCTTGAGCCCTGAATGCTGATTGGCTGACAGCCGTGGTATATCAGACCGTATACAACGTGTATGACAAAACATGTATTTTTACTGCTCTAATTAACTAGGTAAACAGTTTATAATAGCAATATGGCACCTAGGGGTTTTGTGATATACGGACGATATACCATGGCTAAGGGCTGTGTCCAGGCACTCCACATTGAGTCGTGCGTAAGAACAGCCTTTAGCCGTGGTATATTAGCCATATACCACACCCCCTCGGGCCTTATTGCTTAAATATATCCCTTAGAAAATAAGCTAATTTCCCAAATAAGTATGTTATATAACATTTAATTGCCTGGAAACACAAGGCAATCATTCTCATGTCAAAAGTTCACTGCAAAGGAAGCCATAGTGATTATACTTATACCAAAGTCATAAATGAAATGACACTTTAAGCTCATTTTTAGCCAAACTTCAGATCACTGTCCTTCGGCCTCTGAACATCACAAGGAAAACATACTTATATCCTAGAGATAGTCATGGTTAGACCTTTACTGCATAAAATACAATTTGTCTCTAGCACAAAGGTCAAAGGTCAACTTGCAGGTCAAGTACAGAGTTATTTTGTTTTACAAATTAATTAACCCTACCTAGAGGACTAGATGAGGGGTCATTGTGGAAAAAATTAAATTAAATAGTATTTCAGTGTTAAACTCACTACGGGTTCAAATTGACCTTCAACATAAGGGGTCTCGTAAAAGAAAATCAAATATGCTGTATTCTTTTCTAGGTGAACAGTCTTCAGAGTGGAACAGGAATAGATAGAACTGGTATTTAACATTGGATTTTGAGAGTAATTTGGGCTACTAGGCATCTATCTGTATTCTGCATTGAGCCAGGGAATGTAGCAGAACCAGTCAGGTCATCATAACATATGTGCAAAGTCTGTGGTATCAGTATGGAAACGTGTCTATTAACACACAAACATATGGTTTGAACTTTGTCCTACAGTCCTGTAATCATGTCGTTAGAACAGGTGTTTTCTTCTCCCCCTCCTGAAAGTATGTGAGGTCAGTTGTTGCAGTGATTCTTTTTACTAACAGACATGTTATATTTCTGTAAATGTTCCTCACCATCTCCTTTATGGCATCCAAGGCCTCCAAGTCTCCTATCTTAGAAGCGGCACAAGCTAAGGTGGGTGTCAGAGCATCCCGGACGGCTTCTAGCTCCTGGAAATATCAGCAGAAAAACCATCAGCTGTCATGTCAATACAAAGACTGACAATCAGTGGAGGAATGCTGTATGTAATATGTTGTAAGTGACACCTATAAAAATTGGATTTAAAAACCCTACCGCTGGGCATTGCAATGACTTTTTTTGTACTTCATTGGGAGCTCTGTCCTATCAGATAAGCAGGAGCCCGATGGAAACATGTTAGGTGGAAAGTAACCCTGCAGACTCAGTGGTGGTGACAGTGTGTGTGTGATGTGGCTGGCTGTGCGGTGGCCTCACCTCCTTACAGCTGATGCTCAGGGACTTGGCGATGACCTGGATGAAGCGACTGTCACTCAGAGTGAGCTTGGCCCCCTGCAGGTCAGCGATCATCTCTCCCCGCAGGTTCTGACTCAGCATCTGGACAGGTACAACAGAGACAACAAAGGACAGATAACACACAAACACAGTCAACACAGACAAGCATGATCAAGGATTACACCATCGTGTCACTGACCTTAATCCGCACGTGAATCATCTCTGCCATCTATTGCCGCTACCTTCTTGTTAAAATAGAACTAACACAGATGTCACTCTAAAGTTCAGCCTAATGTTGACATTCGCTTCAAAAGATTTTCTATAAGGGGCCTACAAAGTGTAGTGAGGTAATGAGTGTGTTTTGACTGGGACTCCTACCTTTCTTTTGGCCTCTATGCTGAGGTCCGTCCTGGCCAGCACGTAGGACAGCTTGCACAGGGCAGCCTCAGGAGTCATGTCACAGCCTGCCACCAGTCCTGCGTCACTCAAGGCCTGAGGGGATCAGGACGACATGTTAACACACATCCATTCACATCATGTGCACTCTCCCACTCCCACTGAACACAGGGTTCTGGTGTACCTTTCCAGTGGCGTACGATGTGGTGACAGAACCCCTCAGACACTGGGTGCAGTTGACCATGATCACGCCCCTCTCTGTGGCATTCCGGAACTCCTCAAGCAGGTCAGCACGGTTGTCAGGGCGTTTCCACTACCATACGTCTCCAGGACGATGGCCTCCATGGGCGCCTGCAGGAAGGACTTCACCTGCGCACACACACAGACACAGACAGCGGGATGAGCGGCCATCTCAGTCTGGCTTGTGGACAAAGAAGGAGTGTATGAAGCTAGGATCGAGTTTAACAACATGCCCAGACCCCCCCCCCCTCCAGCCCATCTGATGCATATGCCCCCCAGGGTGATTCACTGGCTCCAGGATCGCTCTTTAAGAACACCAGCTCTGGTATCTGGAGAGGAGATGGATCAAACGGACAGGCACGGGGAACCATTAACTTCAAGGTGTTCAGAGACAGCATCATTTCACTTGGCAACGGTCCTTAGACCTAACTTGTGGAGGGAGGGAATCATAGCAAGTTATCTTCCATTAGATTTTGGATCAAGCAGCTAGCTAGCCAAAAATGTGTGCAACACAGAACCCCAAATAAACCCCATGCTGGCAGAGACCATGGAAGGCAGAGGAGACACTGATGCATAATCAAAGAAGCAGATAATAACATACATTTAAAAAAAGCATCATGGCCAGCGTCGGCAGAGGGACCAGATTGAGACAGTAAAACCATCCTCCCCTCAATCTGTAGCGAGGGAGGCATATCTAAGTGTTTAAGTGTCTGTGCCAAGCCCCTCGTCTTTAACGGGTAATTGGACAAGCCCCATAACCCAGTCTCATTTTTCACTGGACTAAACGCAGCTGGCAGCCCAAAGCAGCTCACGGCTGTATGCAGACCACTTGGAACGCCCACACGATGCTGGCTCGTCAGAAAACACAGTAGGACCTGCATGAGAGGATTCACCACAACAGAGCTACAATGAAGAGTTCTGGATAAATATGGCTGTTCTGATTTAGTCTTTCTACAATAGGGTGTTACTTTCACTATTACCGTACATCAGAAGTAGGAAGGCCGTAATAATGTGGTTGAATGGGCAACAGAAACAGGGCAGAGCCACTATCCACCCCTTCTCACCCCCACCCTGGGAAGCCTCTTACGGTCATCGCAGTGATGCCTGGGAAGAGTCTCAGCAGACCCACGTTACGGTTCATCTGAGTGCTCACTCTGAACCGCGAGGTTGTGTTTGCTCTCCACACCGTGTCCCAGTTAACTGCAGGGGAGAGGGAAAGAGTTCAGGGAAAACATCAATCCATCAGCCATGTCAAGGATATTAACACAGGACAGACCCAGTATTACACCACTTGATTACTTTTAATATCCACTTCAGCATTGGCCAGAGGAGCCAGGTTAGGAGAATTGAAGGCATTGAAACTCCCAGAATCCACCTTGGTCACACGGTTGCCCCGGTACAGCTTGTTGTGGAAATACAGACAAACCTAGAGACACAGATGAGAATGAATGAAACCTCCTAAGACATCATTATTAAGCAAATACACTGAACCAAAATGTAAAATGCAACATGTAAAGTGTTGGTCCCATGTTTCATGAGCTGAAATAAAATGTCCCAGAAATGATCCATATACACAAAAAGCTTATTTCTCTCAAATTTTGTGCACAAATTTGTTTACATCCCTGTTAGTGAGAAGTTCTCCTTTGACAAGATATTCCATCCACCTGACATGTGTGGCATATCAGGAAGCTGATTAAACAGCACGATCATTACACAGGTGCACCTTGTGCTGGGGACACAAGGCCACTAAAATGTGCAGTTTTGTCACAACACAATGCCACAGATGTCTCAAGTTGAGGGAGTGTGCAATTGGCATGCTGACTGCAGGAAAGTTCTACACAGCTGTTCCCAGATAATTAAATGTTCATTTCTCTACCATAAGGCGCCTTCAATGTCATTTTAGAGAATTTGGCAGTACGTTCAACCGGCTTCACAACCTCTGATCACGTGTATGGCGTTGTGTGGGCGAGCGGTTTGCTGATGTCAACGTTGTGAACAGAGTCCCCATTGTGGAGGTGGAGCTATGGTATGGGCAGCTATGGACAACGAATACAATATCATTTTATCAAAGTCAATTTCTACGTAGAGATTCTACAAGAATCTGAGGCCCACTGTCCTGCCATTCAGCTTCTCTTCCCCTCTAACTCTGGTCTGGGAGTGTTGCAGACACTTCATGTTTTTGATTTGACCTGCGGGGCGGCAGGGTAGCCTAATGGTTAGAGTGTTGGACTAGTAACTGAAAGGTTGCAAGTTCAAATCCCGAGCTGACAAGGTACAGATCTGTCGTTCTGCCCCTGAACAGGCAGTTAACCCACTGTTCCTAGGCCGTCATTGAAAATAAGAATTTGTTCTTAACTGACTTGCCTAGTTAAATAAAGGTTACATTTTTTTAAACAATTTAAAAAACTCCAGGAACGGGGTTGTCTACACGGAGTGTATAAAACAAGGTGTCGAAAGTGTTCCACAGGGATGCTGGTCCATGTTGACTCCAATGCTTCCCACGTTGTGTCAAGTTGGCTGGATGTCCTTCAGGTAGTGCACCATTCTTGATACATTTACATTTACATTTAAGTCATTTACATGGGAAACTGTTGAGCGTTAAAAAAATATAAAAAATCCAGAAGCATTGCAGTTCTTGACACAAAGTGGTGTGCCTGGCTACTACTACCATCAAAGGCACTTAAATGTTTTGTCTTCCCCATTCACTCTGTGAATGGCACACATATACAATCCATGTCTCAATTGTCTCCAGGCTTAAATCCTTCTGTAACCAGTCTCCCCCCCTTCATCTACACTGATTGACATCAATAAGGGATCGTAACGGTCACATGGATTCACCTGGTGAGTTTGTCATGGAAAAAGCGTCTTCTTAATGTTTTGTACACTTTGTATGCACCCTTCAACAGTTACAGCCATTTTGTGCTATTGATGTAACAGAGCATATGACAAACCAATTGATAAAACACAATTACAATCACATTTTCCTCATATCTTCATTTAAAATGTATCATTCCATCTTTATCGATAGTAGCACATTGTCTAGATACAGCATTATAATAAAGGCCCCGGAGAGTGTGTACATTTTGTTATTCTCTTGAAGATAAACACGCTTTGACAACTCTGAAGTCTCATCTGGCAGTTTCAGGTCCTGTATTGTGACACCTTCATGCTTTACTGAACAGTCTTGTTAGACAAGTGGTTTAAGGCCTTTGGTGCCTATTGTCTGCCAACAAAGTTCATCCTCACACCTTTATTAATCAGGGAGGACATAGCCAGTCGTATCACCTTAATACCATAGCAGGCTAAAAAGCTAGACACAAGTCAACAGCTTGGACAATAGTATGAACACACATTCAATTTAGAGAGAAGTGATATAGTTCTCATCTAAAAATGTGCAACTGGGAATAGGGTGATATTTGGCCAAGATGATTCAACAACATTGCATTCAAAAACAAGTGCAGGTGACATGCAGTCAGGTGTGTGTGAGTGCTGCTCCAAGAAGTGTCCCTCCCTCCTCTACTCACCTCAGGAATGACAAACTGACCAGCGATCAGCAGCGCCCCCAACAGGTTGTCTCTTCCATCGTTCCTCATCTCATAGATCGGCACCTGAAAGAGGTCATAAAACAACATTTCACCCTTCTGTTATCTTATCTTTATGAAGCAGTTTAGCTGTATGGATGGCAGCTGTACCTGGGAGCCGGTGAGGATGACAGGCTTCCCCAGATTCTCACACATGAAGGACAGAGCGGATGCTGTGTAGGCCATGGTGTCCGTACCGTGGAGAATTACAAAACCGTCATACTTCTCATAGTGTTTCTGGAACCAAGAGACAAAGAGAACAGGATCAGACTTGAACCCAAGGTTCCAAGGTCAACATGTGTAGCCTACATCTTGCCACAGGCTACTTGAAATAAGTACTGTATTTAATACAAAAGCTGTACAGTACATTTACATAAAAGGAAAGGGACAACTGACTTTTACTTCAGTGGATGACTTGAGATTGTTGTGTTATTGCATTATAATGTCTCTGCTTATGTAAATGGTAAAAGTCAGGGTTATGGTTAATGTTAGTGTGAAGTGCAAGATAAATAAAATGACCACACCAAGTACCTCAATGTCCTTCCCAATTGTAGCCCAGTCATCTGTGGTCATATTGCAAGAGTCCAGCAAGGGGCTGTACTCTAAAACAGTGTACACTATCCTCTTATTTTGTTTGCACAGCCTGGGAAAAGACAAGTTGAGTCATAATCATCCTATAATAACCAAATCTACAGAAAACACCCAAAGAAGCTCTGTGCATCAACAGAGCAGACAGTTTACATAGACACACAATCTATTTTTTGACTTGGTTATTCTGTTTACTTTACAAACTCATTAAGACATGGAGCCGGTTCTGTTTACACGAGGAAAAGGCAGAAGATAAAGGAAAAGTGAAACAAGCCTACGTCATGAAGCGAGACAGAGTCTATTTGGTTGGGCCTTCTGTTTCAGCAGCAGGGTGCACAAACCGGTTCCTAAGCGCTGGGTGTGAATTATGGGCATGATGAGGGAGGGGGCGACTCCCTGGGAAGTCTACGATGCTGTATGAGGAGTTACTAATTTGCGGGTGAGGGGTGCCTTTTGGGAGTATGGAGGGGGGTTGAAAAGGGGTGTGTTCGAGAGCGAGACCCCATGTTCTAATTAGACAGGGGCAGCTCATCCTGGCCTCCCATGCATATTAATATGTCCTCTAGATGGAGGTAACGTTGGCCTCCCATGCATATTAATATGTCCTCTAGATGGAGGTAACGTTGGCCTCCCATGCATATTAATATGTCCTCTAGATGGAGGTAACGTTGGCCTCCCATGCATATTAATATTTCCTCTAGATGGAGGTAACGTTGGCCTCCCGTGCATATTAATATGTCCTCTAGATGGAGGTAACGTTGGCCTCCCGTGCATATTAATATGTCCTCTAGATGGAGGTAACGTTGGCCTCCCGTGCATATTAATATGTCCTCTAGATGGAGGTAACGTTGGCCTCCCGTGCATATTAATATGTCCTCTAGATGGAGGTAACGTTGGCCTCCCGTGCATATTAATATGTCCTCTAGATGGAGGTAACGTTGGCCTCCAATGCATATTAATATGTCCTCTAGATGGAGGTAACGTTGGCCTCCCGTGCATATTAATATGTCCTCTAGATGGAGGTAACGTTGGCCTCCCGTGCATATTAATATGTCCTCTAGATGGAGGTAACGTTGGCCTCCCGTGCATATTAATATGTCCTCTAGATGGAGGTAACGTTGGCCTCCCATGCATATCAATATGTCCTCTAGATGGAGGTAACGTTGGCCTCCCATGCATATCAATATGTCCTCTAGATGGAGGTAACGTTGGCCTCCCATGCATATCAATATGTCCTCTAGATGGAGGTAACGTTGGCCTCCCATGCATATTAATATGTCCTCTAGATGGAGGTAACGTTGGCCTCCCATGCATATTAATATGTCCTCTAGATGGAGGTAACGTTGGCCTCCCATGCATATCAATATGTCCTCTAGATGGAGGTAACGTTGGTCTCCCATGCATATTAATATGTCCTCTAGATGGAGGTAACGTTGGCCTCCCGTGCATATTAATATGTCCTCTAGATGGAGGTAACGTTGGCCTCCCATGCATATTAATATGTCCTCTAGATGGAGGTAACGTTGGCCTCCCGTGCATATTAATATGTCCTCTAGATGGAGGTAACGTTGGTCTCCCATGCATATTAATATGTCCTCTAGATGGAGGTAACGTTGGCGTCTCGTATTCTCCTGCTTGCGCTCTATAAAGAGATTATGCCTGGGCTAAACAGCTGTGCAAAGATCTTTCCCCTTAATCTCCCTTTTTAAGACACGGGACAAGACACTGGAGGGCGGAGGGTGCAAACCATCCCCTTATTGGGGGTTCAATAGAACAGCAGGGGAAATAGCAAGCTTACCCTCAGCACCTAACCAAAGGCCTAAAGACACTACCCTAATTATCCCTGGCTCCAGACACAATCCTCAAACATATGTTGTTCATAATCTTAGTGATTGTGTCGCTGTAAACAATATTCAAATCACAAATTACTCATTTATCTCCTGGTATAGCCGACGGTGTGGCAGGGAAATGGGTATTAGCATATAGAGGGTTGGGTAGGATGCCTGCTGGCCTGCTGATGAGGAACAGAGTGGTGAGAGGGGAAAATGGGAGGTTGAGGTAAAGGCTACCCACAGGGAAGCTCACTACTGCTTTTCACTCCGCTATTCAACAAATCAATTTCCTACTCCACACAATGTAAAACATTTAAGCAATGTTAGGATTTATTGACATTATCTTTGTCAATGTTATTTCAAGTCCACTGCACATGCTCACTGCAAAGCATAATATAAACAATAAATAACTCAGGCATTAGGGACATTTAATAGCAATGTTTGGTGACAGCTAGTACGTGTTAATCAACATTAACTTGAAGCCACAAAAAGGAACATAATGATCGTAATACTGAAAATTAACCTTACAGAAACGAGGAAAGAGGAGGATTGAATAAACTACTGAAATTACACTGAAAACATAATGAGACTGATACATTTGTCTGTGGGACGGAATCTGAATCCATACGTCCTATGAATCTCCTGTGAGACTGTTGAAGCGATGAGGAGTAGAAGGCTATGGAGGTGACATGGCAGTCCTCCAAACAAATATTACCATGATCCAAGCAGGCACAGTGCCACCATCCCCCCTTCACGCAAACAGCTTTAAAAATAGCACACTTGTGTAATTCTCTTATCTGTCCCCTATAACCCAGACCCACCCTGCCCCCTCCAGTCTCTATATCTGTGGTCCTGAGCTGCTCTGGGTTTTAGGTGGCGGGACTGAGCCCTGTGCTGGTTGTCTGTGTAGAGATTAGCGTGCAGGCAGGCAGAGGCGCCCCCACTGCCACCGGCATCACAGGCCCAGAAAGGAGAGGAGGTTGCTGGGAGGGATTTGACCCAGGATGCCTTGGCCTGGGCTCAGGCAACCTCCATTTGGAGGGGCGATAGCCGACAACCTTTGGATCAGACCTGCCAGGACCATATTCAGCAGAGGGCCCTCTCGCTGCTCCTGAACACACGCACTGAGAACCAGACTACAGGAATCAAACACGCTCAACACAGATTATCATCACTCTCTGTCAGCGTGGTACCAGCAACCCCTCGCAGGCCTATTCTCTCTCTCTGGCAGCAGCAAAACTCCTGGGGTTGCTACTTTAACATTACATAAGTGTTATGAGAACTTGACTGTTCTGCACCGGTTTTAGCTAGACATGAACCAATGGGAGTAGCTCCCTCCAGCGGGAGCGAGGCGAGGTATCTGAAGAGAGGAAATAAGGGTAGAATGTCAGGCAGGAGTGAACACCGCTACTGAAATGCTGCAGCACAACTCCCTGCAGGTCTGTGCTCCAATGATCACTCCCTGACAGGTCCACACAGACAACAGCAGCAAACTGTTCCTGCCAGGCACCCTTTGACACCAGGCGGGACGGATACAGAGGATTCAAACCACACAGCATAGCGCAGGCACACAGTATGCTACCAGTATTTCAGGACCTTTTTGATAGTTCATCAGCGAGGTCTGTCGGCATCCTGTCAAAACAACAGACAGTTTTAGAGTGAAATGTTCCCAGGCATGCAGGGAATAGAAACGTGTGTATGATATCCCCTAACAAGCATTGTATATCCTGTAGGCCTACTGCTATGGAGGCATCATAGTGAACAGATTTTGGGGGAGGATGTCAACCTTTATCCTGCCTTGTAGGTTGAAAAAGCCCTGAAATAAAAGCTGTCAATGGTTATAAAACAGGAAGCAGAGCTTCAGTCTTGTGGGATGCAACGCTACCGTGGGCCCACGGGTCGGTAGGTATCACACTTTGTGGGTCACGCTAATGGTACGGTTTCGCTATCTTTATATTTAAGAAAATAATTTAAAACACATCACCCTTAAAACAATGAACTCTTTATTTTGCCTGTAGACAAATCAAACTTTCCATCCAGTAAAATGGCAGCATGACTGACTACGCCTGGTTTCTGTCTCTACTGTATGAAATCAAGGGGAGAAAAACATTACAATTAAAAGTGCTTCTTAGCTTTGACAACCTGTAGCTCTTCATCTCCCAATCCAGTACATAGTGAACCGTCACAGTGAGGTATCTTTGAGCTGCTCTGGAGGGCCAACTATCAGTGGAGAGCTAGATGGGGTGTCTGTGTCAATTCCTTTTCAATTTCTCTCCGTGATGTTTCACAGAGTTTGGGAATTCGTTTGCTGCTTGAAATGTCTGTGTCAATAATGCGCTAATCATTTTTTATCAGGTGACGAAATCCCGAGTCAGTAACCACCGAATAGGGCTGCAAATCTTCAGATATGAATACTCCCACTGCTCTCGTTATTTCTTTGTTTTTCTGAATTTGTCGCAAATTGTTGTTGGAAGGCAGCAGCGAGAGATTGTTCTGTTTTGGCTAACGAGTGGACTCTCCTTGCTCCAGCTCCACCTGCAAGGGATACGGCCGGGTGATGGCCACGTAAATGACACGTTAGAAGTGTTTCCACTCGAGTAGCCGACAGTGGCCAAGCAACACTTGCAGACTGTACTTTGTTTGTTTATGGTCTTCTTACCCCCATCATCGTATTGACCGCTGAATCCAAAATGTTGCCACACAACGGATTTGAAAGACGACAGTGCCTCTTTAAATGTGCTTCTCTCGGTCTCGCTAGCGCCCGCCATTGCCATGTTGGAGATGAGATAATATTTGTTTTTAGTTTCCCCCCTCTTCATGGGGACCCTTTAGAGAGATTTCCTACTGGGAAGTCATTGCAAATCGTCCATTAGTTGTTTAACAGGGAGGGGGTTGCGGTCACTACATTTTGAGACATTGGTGTGGAGTAAAGTTTGTCAGCCCTCTAGAAGCCCCCTAATGGCCACAAACTGCACGTCTGGTTCCCTGGATGTGAATGTACAACGTGCGTGTAGTCTGCAGCGCAATAAAGAACATTTTGGAAATTATAGGAAGATGACAGGTGTACCGTAATTCTGCTGTTCACGTGTGCACATTGAACCGTACCTAATGGTTCGATAACACTGTGTACCGTTGCATCCCTACAATAGACACTCATCTCCTGTGTAATGAAATGGTAAGGGCGTGAAAATGTATGTATCTGTAGAACAGGTAGGTTGAGGTCCCCTTCACATATTTCTATAAGACCAGTTAGACTAACTACTCTTACTCTACTCTAATTTTATCATCATCTGTATCAAACTACAAACTCTCCATCTGAAGTTTGTCAGTCAAATAGCACCTTTTCACAGTTTGAATGATTGTACGAAGACTGTACAATAAAGTAAACCATGTCAAAATTTAACTCTAGCCTATATATTAATAACAGCAAAGACAAAGTAAAAAAAAACAGAGAAAACAGAAATAGAAGGCTGCAGAGGAGCCCAGGAGAGGTGGGGTGAGGTGGAGTGTATGGGTGACTTACGGCAGGACAAGGGTGTTCTCCTGTGGGCCACTCGTGCTGTAGTAGTCGTACATACGGGTCTGCAGGGCATACTGCTCATCATGGAGGATGGGAAGCTTTCGCAGGGCCTTCACAAACGCATTAGGCTCTGGGGACAGCACTGTGGATGAGAGAGAGACAGAAGGTGTTGCCATTCGTGTACAGTGCAACATAACTAATCAGTCAGAGTTCAGGAAAGGTGAGCCCAATAATAGCCTACATAGATCTGAGTGTGGTGTCATTTTTGAAAAGAGGGTGGCAGAACACAACATTTTGGAGCGTTCAGATAGGAATATGCTATGTAGAACACACTCTCTGACATGTAGAATAAGGTTTCACGTCAGCTCTATTCGTGGCATTTCTATCTGCAACGTTCAATAACGTTTGGCTACGAAAGCGTTTGGCTATCGAATGTAGCCCAGGTTTACTAATTCCCAGTAAATCATGCCTTGTATTATACTCAACCCTAGTGGCAAATGTGAGAATAACATCAATATGAAAAGCAGGCTGTTTGGAATATAGTTAATCTATTGGGAAATGTCTTATATAACTCATCATAGGTCAATAGCCTACCAGAATATGCTAATCTGATAAACCAACAACAGAGCCTGGGTCTTCAATGGTGAAGTCAGTTACCACTGAGTGCCTATTTCCAGAAATTAGTCCCCAAGTAGCCAGAGTAGGAGAAGGCTGCAGGCTAAGTGTCACACTGGAACATGACTGCTAATGCGTTTCAATGGGAGAGATGAGGCAGGGCAGCTGAGAGGAGTGAAACCTGAGTCCAAGCCACTGGAAAAAACTGCTGACTAAAATTAGGACCTGTGAAAAGTGGACCACCAGCCACTGGTTACAGTAGATGGAAAGATTGCATAAAGACAATTCTCGGGGCCATTCCAAACAGAATCTTTGGAATGGTGTAAAAACAGTAGACCTAGAAACTATGGCCATGTTATTTATGGTCTAGTGTTTACTCCAAGTACCATCCACAGTAGTGGATGCTGAATGAAATGAGAAGGGCTGGTTAGCCTAAAGATATTATTCAGCAGACATCTGATCCAAAATGCTTGACAGTTAATGTTTCCTTGGCCCACGAAGGAATATTCATTCTTTCCACATTTCCCTTTCCAGGACATAAATTATACAGGAAAGAGTAGCCTTTGGTTTTCCTCAAGGTTCCGTTTTAGGATCTCTCTCTCCCCTCCTTTTACTGCTATCTGTACATTTTAATGAAACATGGTGAAGCCTCAAAATGGCCTACCCTGGAAGCATGTGTTTCAGACATAAGGAAGAGGATGGCAGCAAATGTTTTACTTTTAAACTCAGACCAAACAGAGATGCTAGTTCTAGGTCCCATGAAACAAAGAGATCTGCTGTTTGATCTGACAATTAATCTCAATGGTTGTACAGTCGTCTCTAGTAAAATCGTATAAGACCTCAGTGTTACTCTGGACCCTGATCTCTTTTGACAAACATATCAAGAACATTTCCAGGGCAGCGTTTTTCCATCTTCGTAACATGGCAAAAATCTGAAACCTTTTATCCTTTTATGCAGAAAAGCTATTCCCTGCTTTTGACACTTCTAGATTAGACTACTGCATTTCTCTACTCTCCGCCAACCTAAAGCACTAAATAAACTTTAGCTAGTGCTAAATATGGCTGCTAGAATCTTGACTAGAACCCCCCAAAATGTATCATATTAATCCAATGCTAGCCTCTCTACACCTTCTTCCTGTTAATGCTAGGGCTGATTTCAAGATGTTACTGCTAAACTACAAAGCACTACATGGACGTTCTCATACTCATCTCTCCGATTTGGCCCTGCCATACATACCTACACATAGCCTACGGTCACAAGACACAGTCCTCCTTACTGTCCCTAGACTTTCTAAGCAAACATCTGGAGGCAGGGCTTTCACCTATGGAGCTACATTTTAATGGAATGGTCTGTCTCTCCATGTGAGACGCAAACTTGGTCTGAAACTTAAGACTTTACTGGAGACTCATCTCTTCAGTAGGTCCTATGATTGAGTGTAGGTGAACGGAAAGGTGAACGGCAAGGCACTGGAGTGATGAACCGGCCTTGCCGCCTCCCATTGGGGACTCTCTGCCACTATTACGGGGGCTGAGAGTTTCTCTCTCTCTCCAAAGACTGGAGTTGAAAAGATGGGCAGATTAAAGTTCCAGTGTTGTGTCACAAATGTAATTATCTTTGTAAGGGTGTGTGGATGAAAGCTCCTGATTCAGCTGATCTTTTCCTCAAACTCATTCTAGACTGGCAAAGGTTTGTGGTGAACACTATAATTTAGGTCAACTGTGACTGATTGGACAGTTAACCAGTACTGAAACAAACAATACTGTAGCGACCCGCACAGACAGCTGTGTGTTATGTGCTAGGCTAGGAGGTGGTTGTGTTGTACTGACCAGTACCCGGTGTTTGCGGGGTCCGACATGTCAATCAACCTGCTATCTGCCAATCACGGGAATGCCTGGAATGTTCTGATGCCGGGCATCCTGGTGGTTGGCGGAGTGGCGTGGAGGGGGGGTTGGGCATTGGAAGTTAAGACCAGGTTCAGCCTTTGTTCTCTCTCTCTTACATCTGGGCTTCACAAGAGAAGGTCACGGTTGGATTGTGGGTTATCTATTTGGCGTGTGCTACGGCCCAAACAGTAGCCTGTGTAAAGTTGGTTCAATAAACCGTCAATTCGCAAGCTCAGGCCTCTGTCTGGACAATTGTTCATTTATGATCTAGTCAGGTCATTACATTGGTGTCAGAAGTAAAAACGTTGATACAAGTTAGCCAGCTAGCTAGCTGACTTATGTGGCTAGCTACCGTAGGTGAGAACGGGGATTGAAAATGCTTCGAGGGAATCCGAAAGTGAAGGTGGAGGTAGGGGACGATTATGGCCAAGGAGGTGCGTGTGAATGGACGTCGGGGTTCTGTCTGAGGAGATCGCCAGGGCGTCGGAGCGCAGAGGCCGCTTGAGGGAGGACGTTAGAGTGATGGTGGCTGAAGCGGGCATGAGTGCTTCGTCGAGTGTATTTCGCGCGGATTCTGGTGGGCGGACCGAAGTGGCGACGTCGACGCGGCGTGACGAGGATTCTGGGGCTCAGGATGTAAACAAACATGGCGGCGCCCAGTTCCCGGCTGCGTCCGTATCTGTTAAGACCCCGAAGTATTCCGGTAAGGCGGATTGGGAAGCTTTTCATGCTCAGTTTGAACTGTTAGCTCATTTTAGGGGTGGTCGGATGAAGAAAGGGCACTGCAGTTGGCTTTATGCCTCACGGATGAAGCTCTGTCCTGTTTGATATTGATTAGCCCCGAGGACAGGCATGATTATGGTGCTCTAGTGGGAGCACTGAGGAGGCGCTATGGACAGTGTGTACAGCCCGGGCTACTGCGCTCCGAACTGAGGAATAGACGCAGGCAGCCTGGAGAGCCTCTACGGGTGCTAGCTAATGACATTGAGAGCCTCTCTCGGCGGGCATATGCTCACATGCCCCCTCCGTGCAGAGCGAGCTAGCACGGGACCAGTTCATACAGGCGCTCTCCCCTACGGAGCTGCGCATACAGACCCAGCTGGCTCATCCTGAGTCATTGCAGACAGCCTTGGAGATGGCTTTGGAGAGGGAGCTGGTGTGGGCTGGGGCTTTGGGGCTTGGGGGGTGCAGGGAGACACACCCTCTGTGCGAGCTGGGGGCAGAGCAGCCCGGAGCCGGAAAAGCCTGCTTGGGTGGCCGAAATGACAGAACTCATTCGGGCTGTGTCGCTACAGGCGGCACGAAACACAAGCCCTGGTCCCAGGGTCTGCTGGGGTTGTGGCCAGCCAGGCCATCTGCGCCGAGATTGCCCCATGTCCCCCAGAGCTCAGGGAAACGGCTCGGGGTCCGCATAGACCGGGTAGTGCGGACCCCTGGCTTTCTATCCCAACCACCATCATCTTCAGGAGGAGCCCACCGGCACAGACGGGAAGCAAGGCTCCACTTCCCCAGAAGCAGACGAGGGCAAGCGGAGGGAGCCTGTTGTTGTGGTGGGCCGGACCTGTGTTGGGGACTTTTGTCATGTCCCTGTCACTGTGGAGGGGGTGCCCTGCTCCGCCCTGGTGGACACTGGGTCCACAGTAACCCTGGTGAGGCCAGATATTGTGCCAGGTTGGACTCAGTGTGAGCCTACAACTGTGCAGCTCCGCACAGTCACAGGTGAGCTGGCACCCATGAAAGGGAAGGGAATAATGACTCTGACAGTAGGGGGCAGGACTGTGCGTCATCCTGTGTGGGTGGCGGCTGTGCAGGACCCTTGTATCCTGGGGTTGGACTTTCTTAGGAGCACAGGCTGCCAGTTAGACCTAAATAGGGGCACACTGAGCTTCCAGGGAGGGACGGAAGTCACCATGGCCCCCCCTAATGTCACATTCACTCAACCCAACAAACCCTTTACTCCAACAGTTAAAGCAGCAGAGACTCATGGCTGCGCCCTCCCCCACAGCTGTGTGTGACTTTTCCCCAGTCCCCCTGTCACCTACGGCGGTGTGTTACATTCCCCCAGCTACCCCCATGACACAGCCCTCTGTGAGCCGGGCCGCACCCCCAGCCCAGCTACCCCAGATGGGAGAGGAGAGGACACTGTCTGCAGTGAGGGAGATATGGGGGAGGAACTGTGTTGGTCTTGACCCTGAGCAGCAGGAACGGTTGTGGCAGTTGCTGTTTGAATTCAGAGACAGCTTTGCGTTGAGTGAGGAAGAGGTGGGTCAGACTCTTCTGGTGCAGCATGAGATCGACACAGGTGATGCTCGACCCATCAAGATGCGTCCCCGCCGTATCCCGCTGGCACGCCAGGAGGCGGCAGACAAGGCTGTGTTGGAGATGCAGCGGGCAGACTTCATTGAGCCCTCAGACAGCCCCTGGGCGGCGCCAGTCGTCATGGTTCCGAAGAAGGGGGCAAGCTGAGGTTCTGTGCGGACTACAGGCGGCTGAATGAGGTAACCAGGAAGGACTCATACCCCATACCACGTATCGATGAGTCGCTGGACCTGGTTAGGGGGTCCTCCTGGTTCTCCTCACTAGACCTCCGCAGTGGCTACTGGCAGGTGCCCCTCTCCCCAGAGGCCAGAGCCAAAACTGCGTTCTCCACTAACAGAGGACACTGGCAGTTCAAGGTCCTGTGCTTTGGCCTGTGCAACGCTCCAGCTACTTTTGAGCGTTTGATGGACAGGGTGCTGGATGGCATCCCCCGACAGCAGTGTCTGGTATACCTCGATGACATCCTGGCCCATGGCAGCTCCTTCCAGTCAGCCCTGGGGCGCTACGGCGTGTGCTGGAGAGGGTGGCTGCCGCAGGTCTGAAGCTCCACCCCGAGAAGTGCCACTTCATGAGGAGAGAGGTGTCCTTCTTGGGCCACCGAGTGGGGAAGGAGGGGATCAGCACCATGGAGGACAAGGTAGGGGCTGTCAGAGACTGGCCCACCCCCACCGACCAGCGTCAGCTGAAGAGCTTCCTGGGCCTGGCCTCGTACTACAGGAGGTTTGTACGGGGCTTCTCAAGCATTGCTGCTCCACTGAACCGCCTGCTGCCGAAGGACAAGGCTTTCACTTGGACAGTGGAGTGTGAGGAGGCGTTCAACACCCTCAAACGTGCACTGATAGAGGCCCCCGTGCTTGCCCCCCCTGACCTCACCTTGCCCTTTATCCTGGACACAGACGCGAGCAATGTGGGCATGGGTGGGGTGCTGGCCCAGGTGGGGCCAGAGGGGAGAGAGTGGTGGCGTACTTCAGCAAAACATTTGACAAACATGAGCGCCGCTACTGTGTCACCCGGCGGGAGCTCTTGGCTGTTGTGGCTTCCGTCAAACACTTCAAGTACTACCTGGGTGGTCTGCCCTTTACTGTAAGGACTGAGCACTCTGCTCTCCAGTGGCTCATGTCTTTCAGAGAGCCAGAGGGGCAGGTGGCACGCTGGTTGGAGGAGCTTCAGCCGTATGACTTCACGGTGGTGCACAGGGCAGGGGCACGCCACTCCAACGCCGACGCCATGTCCCGTCGGCCCTGTACTGCAGACGGCTGCCGCCACTGTGAACGGAGAGAGGGACGGGAGAGAGAGCTGCGGGCAGAGGAGGGTGTCTGTGCCACAGTGTGTCGGGCGAGCGGGCCTGTCTGCTGTGAGCTGCAGACTGTCGACGTGGCTGAATGGCGGCAGCAGCAGGGACGGGACACAGACCTACAGCCAGTGCTACAGTGGGTAGAGGCGCAGGTGAGGCCACCATGGGAAGAGGTGACAGCGCTCTCACTCGCGACCAAAGGGTTGTGGTCGAAGTTTGAGAGACTGCGGCTGGCTGATGGCGTGCTACAGCGGGCATGGAAGGAGTCAGCTACGGGAGAGGAGAGGTGGCAGGTGGTGGTCCCAAAAGCATTGCGGGAGGCTGTGCTCCAGAGTACTCATGGGGGGTGGGGACTGGACACTTTGGGGTCACAAAAACACTGCGCCGTCTCCGTCAGGGCTTCTACTGGGGGCAGCACAAGAGGGATGTGGAGGACTTTTGTCGCCGCTGTGACAACTGCACAGCGAGAAAGGGCCCCCAGGCCGCTCTCATGCTCAGCTCCAACAGTTCCCAGTGGGGGCTCCCATGGAGAGGGTGGGAGTGGATGTAGTTGGGCCGTTCCCCACCACAGACAGTGGAAACCGCTGGGTGCTCACGGCCATGGACTATTTCACAAAATGGCCCGAGGCCTATGCTCTGCCTGACCAGGAGGCAGAGACCATCGTCGACGCCCTGACAGCGGGGATGTTCAGCAGGTTTGGAGCTGCAGAGTCCATCCACAGCGACCAAGGCAGAAACTTTGAGTCCCGTGTGTTCGCCACCATGTGTGAGAGGCTGGGTATGCACAAGACCCGCACTACTCCTCTCCATCCTCAAAGTGATGGCCTTGTGGAGCGCTTCAACAAAACGCTTGGACAGCAGCTGGCCATCGTCTCTTCCAAACACCAGCGTGACTGGGACAAGCACCTGCCTATGGTCCTCATGGCATGCCGCTCCGCTGTCCAAGACTCCACCTCCTGCACGCCTGCCCTCCTCATGCTGGGAGAGAGATCCGCACCCCTGCGGAGATGGCGTTTGGTCGGCCCCTGGATAGCCCTCATGTTCCTCCGGGGCCGGAGTATGCCCGGAGACTCCAGGACCGCCTGGAGACAGCCCACACCTTCGCCAGAGAGCAGCTGGTGAATGCAGGTGTGAGGCAGAAAAGGAACTATGACGTGCACACCCGGGAAGGCACTTTGTGGCTGGGGAGCTGGTCTGGGTCTACAGCCCCCTAAGGAAAAAAGGCAGATGCCCCAAGTTGGACAGTCACTGGGTGGGACCCTGCAGTGTCCTGGAGAGGGTAGGGGAGGTTGTGTACCGGGTGCAGCTTCCTCCCAGGGGAGAAAGGTGGCACTGCACCGGGACAGGTTAGCCCCATACAGAGGGGCCTCTTCTCCCCAAACCCCAGGAACCCCCACAATTCCCCTCTCTGGCAATGACATTCTCCAGGCACCCACCCTCAGGTGCCGCAGACAAGGCTCCAGACAGCCCACTCCCCTGTCTCCCCCTGTGTCACCGCGTGGTTCCCCAGAACCACGGACTGTATTACCCGTTCCCGCTTCCTTGTCCCCCATATCCCTGCCTTCATCCCCTGGTTCCCAGAGGGGCACTCTGCGACCATCACGGCCACGCAGGCAAAGGAGACCTCCGGGTCGCTTCAGAGACTTTGTTTGTTCCCTCGGGGACGAGGGACTTTGTGGTGGGGGGCTGTGTAGCGACCCGCACAGACAGCTGTGTGTTATGTGCTAGGCTAGGAGGTGGTTGTGTTGTACTGACCAGTACCCGGTGTTTGCGGGGTCCGACATGTCAATCAACCTGCTATCTGCCAATCACGGGAATGCCTGGAATGTTCTGATGCCGGGCATCCTGGTGGTTGGCGGAGTGGCGTGGAGGGGGGGTTGGGCATTGGAAGTTAAGACCAGGTTCAGCCTTTGTTCTCTCTCTCTTACATCTGGGCTTCACAAGAGAAGGTCACGGTTGGATTGTGGGTTATCTATTTGGCGTGTGCTACGGCCCAAACAGTAGCCTGTGTAAAGTTGGTTCAATAAACCGTCAATTCGCAAGCTCAGGCCTCTGTCTGGACAATTGTTCATTTATGATCTAGTCAGGTCATTACAATACCTTTGGTTGTCTTGTACCCTTAACATAATATTATGAAGTTGAGTCCTGCTGTTGCGTAATTTTGTACGTCATATGTAGTTAATCATTAGTTGACCGTTAGGGCAGTACACATCCATCCACAGTGTGTGTGTGTTCTCAAATACATCTTACAATGGGAGGAAGGAAGGGAGTTGAAAATGTAATCTTCACTAACCATGCATGGACAAACATGATCATGAGTGCCGGGGTGTATTCCTAACGTTTCGCAACGGAAACAGTTTACCGTTTAAGAACCAAACGGAAGGAAACGGAGTGGGACCTACCAGAATTTGACCAATATAAACTCGTTTCCGTTGGAATAGTTTTTTGTTTGGAGTAAATGGTTTCTGTTGCAAAACCTTTCGTCTGTGTAATGAATACACTGCGACTGTAGCTAGCAAGTTTCCTCCATCAATGTGTTCCATCAACACGCGTAACACAGCATCATTCAAATCAAATAAATGCACTTTGTTTGGGCAACAAATACATTTTTAAAAGTCCCAGTCAAAACCTATTTACCGTTATTATGGTACATCATCCCGATAGTTCCTCCGGTGTTGATGACCAAGACTCGCGCTTCAGCACTGGGGCTCACATCCAGAGACTCAACACTGTTGCTGCTCGACAACCTCCTCCGTCGGCCAGGCTGTACCACATTGCTCCGGTAAACAGAAGTATGCGACTTGAACACAGACTGATCAGGTTGACTCAACCTTGAATGGGACAAAGCTCTAGCGAGAGAGGTCATTTCTGAAGCTGGTGACGGACATGAGTTCGACGTTTTACATTCCGCCATGATTCCTAGACAGCTGGTGGCGGGGGAAGAGTGCAAGTCAAACCAAGGGATGTTCTTAAAGTGACAGACCACTACCAATGACAGGTTGTTGTGAAGTGACAAAACGCAATTTACAGATACATTTAGCTATATCAGAACTGTAATGTTACTAATCTGCTTGATTTTATTATAAACCTAAGAAAATATAATGATTCACAATGATAATATTGCCCAAAATGTTTTTCCAAGTAAAACAATGCACATGCAATGATAACAATGAGACTAACACCATGCCCAGACCTGGGCCATCCTGCGCAAATTGATATTTAACATGTCTTCTTCATTATGGAGAATGACTAGTTCTGAAAACGAACGTTTGTCTGTCTCATACTGTTACCCTATTAATTCAGGCATGTAATGTGTGAAAATGCTATATGACTCAAAATATTGAGGTAACATGGTTAATTACATAGTCCATGAGTTTGGTGATGTTTGAAGGCAGTTTTAACTGAGTGGAAAACTGGTTGGTATTTTCCCCATTGTAAGTAAATTGATGGAGTTAGGCTAGGTTGCTAATGGTTTACATGAACGAGAAGGGATGAACATGGTGTCCAAACTTTCTGTACTATTTTTTCAACCTTATAGGTCCAATTTGTTTTATTTTCTATGAACAAAGGCTCAGTTTACTTTAGGTAATATATGTAAATATGTGATGTGTTGATAATGGGATATGTAGACGGGTGAGCCGGTCAAGGATCGATTCAGACAAAGTGGTAAATTGTAT
The DNA here is from genome assembly GCF_034236695.1 of Oncorhynchus nerka. Taxonomy (NCBI): domain Eukaryota; kingdom Metazoa; phylum Chordata; class Actinopteri; order Salmoniformes; family Salmonidae; genus Oncorhynchus; species Oncorhynchus nerka. Next base: position 57,486,564 of record NC_088413.1, read on the forward strand.
GACAAGCGACAGTTTATTCAGAGTAAAGATATCTGGTACACCGTAATTACGGGCCCCTCTGTTAGCTCATCAGAAACCAGCAGAAAGAGAGCCCCCTTCCGTTAGCACAATCATTATATACAGAACAGAAAGTAGGTTGATTCTAGAAGATCGGATCTTTGGATTGGTTGGCTGGGGTGTAGTCTTCCGCCATTGGCTCAGTTGTCTGTCCGTCATCGTAGAATCTTCTTCGGGCCTGTTCTTGGTCACACAATGTTCGGCTAGAAAGGAGATTAGGTGTGTGAGCTGGTTTGTCTGCAAGATGTATCCTGTTTTGACAGTGTTGTGGATGATTTAAGTGAGTGTGTGTGTGAGAGATATCCTGTATGAGTCCTAACATGTTTTACTGTGAAAATACGTTGCTATGTGTTGTCTCAGTTATAGCAATGCAATGTCTCTCCTCCTCTTAGATACAATGGCAATATCGTTCACAAGTCTTCTCACATCGTCTGCCAGCTGTTAAACAATCTACTACAAGCCCAAGGTCCCTCCCCTCCCTGGGTAGGGACAGAATGTCCTGTAAGGAACACAGTATTCCAGCCGGTCTGACGATAGCTCCATTAGTTTCTAACAAGGAACAGAAAGTCCTTGTTCTAATTCTTGACTAAAACTACACACCGTATATTCAGTATTATGATTATAATAAGATTCATACATTCATACAGTAACAGAGTAGTATTCTGTTTATTTATCATTCTAAGCTAAATGTATACATCATTTAGTCAGTATTCATAAAAATCCCATAACAGTAGTACTGCCTTTAAATTGTTTGACTTGGGTCAAACGTTTCGGGTAGCCTTTCACAAGCTTCCCACAATAACAATAAGTTGGGTGAATATTGGCCCATTCCTCCTGACAGAGCTGGTGTAACTGAGTCAGGTTAGTAGGCCTCCTTGCTCGGACACGTTTTATTTTTCAGTTCTTGTCCACAAATATTCTGTGGGATTGAGGTCAGGGCTTTGTGATGGCCACTCCAATACCTTGACTTTCTTAAGCCATTTTTCCGCAACTTTGGAAGTATGCTTGGGGTCATTGTCCATTTGGAAGACCCATTTTCGACCAAGCTTTAACTTCCTGACTGATGTCTTGAGATGTTGCTTCAATATATCCACATAATTTTCCATCCTCATGATGCCATCTATTTTGTGAAGTGCACCAGTCCCTCCTGCAGCAAAGCACACCCACAACATGATGCTGCTACCCCCGTGCTTCACTGTTGGGATGGTGTTCTTCAGCTTGCAAGCCTCCCCCTTTTAATAACAATGGTCATTATGGCCAAACAGTTCTATTTTTGTTTCATCAGACCAGAGGACATTTCTCCAAAAAGTAAACTGTAGTCTGACTTTTTTTATGGCGGTTTTGGAGCAGTGACTTCTTCCTTGCTGAGCAGCCTTTCAGGTTATGTCGATATAGAACTTGTTTTACTGTAGATATAGATACTTTTGTACCTGTTTCCTCCAGCATCTTCACAAGGTCCTTTGCTGTTGTTCTGTGATTGATTTCTACTTTTCGCACCAAAGTACGTTCATCTCTAGGAGGCATAACGCGTCTCCTTCCTGAGCGGTATGACGGCTGCGTGGTCCCATGGTGTTTATACTTGCGTACTATTGTTTGTACAGATTAATGTGGTACCTTCAGGCATTTGGAAATTGCTCCCAAGGATGAACCAGACTTGTGGAGGTCTGCAATTTATTTTCTGAGGTCTTGGCTGATTTCTTTTGATTTCCGCATGATGTCAAGCAAAGAGGCACTGAGTTTGAAGGTAAGCCTTGAAATACATCCACAGGTACACCTCCAATTGACTCAAATGATGTCAATTAGCCTATCAGAAGCTTCTAAAGCCACATAATTTTCTGGAATTTTCCAAGCTGTTTAAAGGCACAGTCAACTTAGTGTATGTAAACTTCTGACCCACTGGAATTGTGATACAGTGAATTATAAGTGAAATAATCTGTCTGTAAACAATTGTTGGAAAAATTACTTGTAATTTTTATTAGATGTCCTAACCAACTTGCCAAAACTATAGTTTGTTAACAAGAAATATGTGGAGTGGTTGAAAATTTTGTTTTAATGACTCCAAGCTAAGTGTATGTAAACTTCTGACTTCAACTGTATATATAACCTGAATGTGTAGATGTATGGTGACTTCACGTTTGGGTGAACGGACCAACGGAACTGCCATGGTCAAGTCCCTTGACAGGTACCAGGAATGGTGGAAGGAGGAAAATCTGAAGGTAATTATCTTTGCACACAACACAGCAGTGTCCAGACCTCCAGATTATTCACTCTGAATCGCCTGCTATATGGAGGGAGCCGCAGCAGTTAATTAACTGACGTAAACAATGCAGTTGTATATAACATTATTGCATGTACTGTAGTATCAAAAATGTTTGATTGACTTAGTGTTTTTATTTTGCTGTTTTTGTATAACGTACTTTGAGGTCACTGATACTCCACCTGATGTGGAAGTTGTCAAACCAGATCAGAATGCCTTCGAAGTCCACTTTCAGGATGGATGTGGAGGTTTTTGACCAGGTAAAAATAATTGTCCGCTGTTAATTTTATTTTCTGGCCTTCCAAGAGATATATAAGAGATGTATTTGTAATAATATGACATTTAATTGCATTTATTTCTTTTATCAATCAAGGTGAGGCTGAACATGGACCGGGTGCATGAGAAAAAGGAGAGCCACCTGAGAAGAATCAAGGGGACCAAGTGCTTCAACATCTGGGTGAATTACTTGGCTTGGAAGAAGGACGAAAGGAAGGCGAGACCCAGGAAAGACCATCCCTTACCAACCCCACTGACATCAAAAATTAGACAGGTATCTTTCCTTTCTGTCTGCGATTAACATTATTGCATGTCTAATCAAGCATTTAAATTAAATAATTAAATAACTGTATTTTTACATACCTGATAATAATTTAACCTGTGTGTTTGCTTGTTTAAGTCTGTCTCCTACCCTGTTCCCTTTACTCTGCTCCTGTTCTCCAGGACCTAGGGATTCTGCCTAACACCCAGACATGATGTCCTCCATTACCAACCACCCTCCAACTTTTCATTACACCAGTTACTGTTATTGTCAAGTTGTCATTATCTGCTAAGAAAGAGCAAAACAACTATCATACTAGGCACATACTGTGAGGTGCACAGATTAGCTAAAAACACGAGCACTGCAAACACTCAGAACAAAGAGAGCAGCAGCGCCTCCTTGAGTTCACTACCTGTTGAAAACAAGTGACAGGCAGAACCTCCCATCCACACAAGACCCACCTCCTCTCTATTCCGCACACCATAATTATGTATTTCAGTCTGATTGCCATGTGAGTGTACAAAAAATCTGAAAGTAAATTGACACATGTACCAAAAAAATATCAATGGTTATGTTTTTAAATCTAAAATATTGCTAGATTGGTTTTCACAGCTGTTTCATAAGGTGTTCGTTATTGTAAATTGTAACATCTCTTGATGGTATTTGTTAGTTCAACATAATTAATTGTATCATAAGACATCCAATAGATATATATTCAAACACAAGGGTGTACTAATGAGCTATGATTTAAAAAATAATAATTGTATCAATATTGAGGACTAAAGTTATTTCAGTGTAGGTAAGGGAATGCCTGTTTAAAATGAATACATGCCAGACAGACAAGCCAGTGTATGAATCAAATGTATTTGCTTATGAATGGAAGTCGCTCTGTAAGTCGCTCTGGATAAGAGCGTCTGCTAAATGACTTAAATGTAATGTAAAAATGAATGGAAATTAGTTCACTTTGTGATCTGTAAGGTAAGTAACATTAATGTATGTGGGGGGCATTGAAATTATATTATGTTTATCCTGATGCCTGTTTATTCATAAAAAGCAGAAGATGATAAATAACATTAATCGCAATGGTTATTTTATGCTAATTATTTGGAAAACATTTAGCCTAATTGGTAATATGATGTGGGGGGAAATCGGGATCCTAGTCAGGATTTTGTTTGTCAATTCCAGATTTAAAAAAGGTCTTCATGTCTATCAAATCTGTTGGCAATTGTGGGCCAAATCAATAACAAACAGTTTAAATGTTCATGCTTCACCATGACGTGATCAAAACAGGGGGGATTCGGTCCCGTTAAATCTAGCTGCGCAAGACCTTCGGTAGGCTAGTGGATTGCGGACATAATAGTGGAGTTTATCATTGTTATAGCCTAGACCGCTTTATAAAATCGGGACAGTTGCTTTCTTATGGCTAAACAAACACGTGGTAGCATATGTTTTTTTCACGTCTCTATAACAAGGCCTATATCCTCACATAACCCCTCAATTCGAACCCTGCTTTTAAGCATAAAACATCTCCACAGAAATGTAAAGACTACTATGATTGCATGGTGACAGTCTGTTCACTCACACTGACAGCGTCGTGAAGAAGGCGCAGCAGCGCCTCTTCAACCTCAGGAGGCTGAAGAAATTCGGCTTGTCACCAAAAGCACTCACAAACTTCTACAGATGCACAATCGAGAGCATCCTGGCGGGCTGTATCACCACCTGGTACGGCAACTGCTCCGCCCTCAACCGTAAGGCTCTCCAGAGGGTAGTGAGGTCCGCACAACGCATCACCGGGGGCAAACTACCTGCCCTCCAGGACACCTACACCACCCGATGTTACAGGAAGGCCATAAAGATCATCAAGGACATCAACCACCCGAACCACTGCCTGTTCACCCCGCTATCATCCAGAAGGCGAGGTCAGTACAGGTGCATCAAAGCTGGGACCGAGAGACTGAAAAACAGCTTCTATCTCAAGGCCATCAGACTGTTAAACAGCCACCACTAACATTGAGTGGCTGCTGCCAACACACTGTCATTGACACTGACCCAACTCCAGCCACTTTAATAATGGGAATTGATGGGAAATGATGTAAATATATCACTAGCCACTTTAAACAATGCTACCTTATATAATGTTACTTACCCTACATTATTCATCTCATATGCATACGTATATACTGTACTCTAGATCATCGACTGCATCCTTATGTCACTAGCCACTTTAACTATGCCACTTTGTTTACTTTGTCTACATACTCATCTCATATGTATATACTGTACTCGATACCATCTACTGTATGCTGCTCTGTACCATCACTCATTCATATATCCTTATGTACATATTCCTTATCCCCTTACACTGTGTATAAGACAGTAGTTTTGGAATTGTTAGTTAGATTACTTGTTGGTTATCACTGCATTGTCGGAACTAGAAGCACAAGCATTTCGCTACACTCGCATTAACATCTGCTAACCATGTGTATGTGACAAATAAGATTTGATTTGATTTGAATCCGGTAAACTGGGAAGACGGGGGAAACGAGGTCAAATCATGACATCAGGGATTTTCAGGTCAGAGAAAGATGCCAGAGATTCCGAGTTGGATGACTGTTCAAAACAAAAATCCCAGTCTGAGCTAGTTTTTTTCAGAGTTCCCAGTTGTCTTGAATGTACTCTACTCGGAAGTCAGATTTCCGAGTTGTTTTGAATGCGTTACTAGAGACCTAGACTACCCCCATCAAAGAAAAGGAAAGGGGGATACCTAGTCAGATGTAAAACCGAATCCATTCAACTGAAATGTGTCTTTCTCATTTAACCCAACCTCTGAATCAGAGAGGTGCGGGGGATGCCTTAGTCTAAAACCACGTATTCGTCGCCCGGGAACAGCGTCTCAATTGTGTCATTCTGCCTTGCCCGAAACCTGTTCTTTTTAACTTCTTATTTATCTTTCTGCAATATTCCTACCATTGCATGAAATTATATTACTGTTGATATATTGTCAATGCTATCATAATGTTTGGTGTTTTTACAACAGTCGTTTCTAAACTTTCATTCTTCTCTCCACTAAAACGTCATCGTCCTTGAATGGATGTTCCGTTATTTGCCAGTAGATGGCACACAATTACACATAATGTAATTACACTGGGGCGGCAGCGTAGCCTAGTGGTTAGAGCGTTGGACTAGTAACCGGAAGGTTGCGAGTTCAAACCCCCGAGCTGACAAGGTACAAATCTGTCGTTCTGCCCCTGAACAGGCAGTTAACCCACTGTTCCCAGGCCGTCATTGAAAATAAGAATGTGTTCTTAACTGACTTGCCTGGTTAAATAAAGGTTAAAAAAATGTTTTTTTAAATAACAACGACATAGTTGTGTCTAGTAAGTGACTAACAGACGTCCATTAAACTCGAAGAGCTGCTGGCAAAACAGACGAAAGTTCTGTTTGAATGAATGCTTATGAGCCTGCTGGTCCCTACCACCGTTCAGTCAGACTGCTCTTTCAAATCATAGACTTAGTTATAACATAATAACACACAGAAATACGAGCCTTAGATCATTAATATGGTCGAATCCGGAAACTATCATCTCGAAAACAAGACATTTATTCTTTCAGTGAAATACGGAACCGTTCCGTATTTTATCTAACGGGTGGCATCCATACGTCTAAATATTCCTGTTACATTGCACAACCTTCAATGTTGTCATAATTATGTAAAATTCTGGCAAATTAGGAGGCCTAAACTGTTGCATATACACTGACTCTGCGTGCAGTGAACGCAAGAGAAGTGACACAATTTCACCTGGTTAATATTACCTGCTAACCTGGATTTCTTTTAGCTAAATATGCAGGTTTAAAAATATATAATTCTGTGTATTGATTTTAAGAAAGGCATTGATGTTTATGGTTAGGTACACATTGGAGCAACGACAGTCCTTTTTCACGAATACGCACTGCATCGATTATATGCAACGCAGGACACGCTAGATAAACTAGTAATATCATCAATAATGTGTAGTTAACTAGTGATTATGATTGATTGATTGTTTTTTATAAGATAAGTTTAATGCTAGCTAGCAACTTACCTTGGCTTACTGCATTCACTTAACAGCCAGGCTCCTCGTGGAGTGCAATATAATCAGGTGGTTAGAGAGTTGGACTAGTTAACTGTAAGGTTGCAAGATTGAATCCCCGAGTTGACAAGATAAAAATCTGTCGTTCTGCCCCTGAACAGGCAGTTAACCCACTGTTCCTAGGCCGTCATTGTAAATAAGAATTTGTTCTTAACTGACTTGCCTAGTTAAATAATGGTAAAAATAAATTTAAAAAACACACACATGAACGTACACATAAACAATCATTTCTGATGAAAAAACACAAATGGGAAAAATGTGGAATTCTGGAATAAACTCTTCTGGATATACATAAGAGTACAAAACATTAGGAACACCAGCTCTTTCCATGACATAGACTGGCCAGGTGAATTGAGGTGAAAGCTATGATCCCTTATCGAAGTCACTTGTTAAATCCACTTCAATCAGTGTAGATGAAGGGAAGGAGACAGGTTGAAGAAGGATTTTTAAGCCTTTAGACATGAATTGTGCATGTGTGCCATTAAAGACGGTGAGTGGGCAAGACAAAAGATTGAAGATCTTTTGAACGGGGTATAGTAGTAGTTGCCAGGCACACCGGTTTGAGTGTGTCAAGAACTGCACATCTGCTGGGTTTTCACACTCAACAGTTTCCCATGTGTATCAAGAATGGTCTACGACCTAAACAACATCCAGCCAACTTGGCACAACTGTGGTAAACATTGGAGTCAACATGGGCAGTGGTGGAAAAAGTACCAAATTGTCATACTTGAGTAAAAGTAAGGATATCTCAATAGAAAATCACTCAAGTAAAAGAGAAAGTCACACAGTAAAATCCTACTTCAGTAAAAGTCAAAGTATTTGGTTTTAAATATAGTATCAAAAGTACATGTAATTGCTAAAATATACTTAAGTATCAAAATAAAATATAAATCATTTAAAATTCCTTAAATTACGCAAACCAGATGTCACAACTTTCTGTTTTTTATTTATTTACAGATAGCCAGTGTAACACTCCAATGATCAGACATAATTTACAAACGAAGCATGTGTGTTTAGTGAGTTCGCCAGATCAAAGGCAGTAGGGATGACCAGAGATGTTCTCTTGATAAGTGCATGAATTGGATAATTTTCCTGTCCTGCTCAGCATTCGAAATGTAACTTTTGGGGGACATGGAAAATATGTGGAGTAAAAAGTACATAATTTAATTTAGGAATGTAGTGAAGTAATATTAAAAGTTTGCTGTAAATATTTCATAGCCACAAGTCTGTCATTGGCTCTTTCTTACACCACAACAATAATGTAACTCACATGCAATGTCCTGAGAGCTATAGCTAAATAATGGACATACCAACTCTCAATATTGGGGTTTACATGCTCTTTTAAATAAAATTGGGTCACCTGTCAATTAGCAGGGATTAAATTGTTCTACTTTGTTAATGAAGTGAATGAAATCCAGAGGGCTGTAAATAAGGCTTATCAAGAGATCACATGACTACCAACATCTAAATGGGCCAGAGGATCATATTACATAATGAGAGAGAGAGAGAGAGAGAGAGAGAGAGAGAGAGAGAGAGAGAGAGAGAGAGAGAGAGAGAGAGAGAGAGAGAGAGAGAGAGAGAGAGAGAGACTCCCTATAAAGTAGAGAAAACACAACCAACTTTACGCTTGAGTTCCCTGTGAGATTTGGGGAAATGACACAGTAGCAGATATGTGTCTCATCAAATTCATCAAAGGGATGCTGATTTCATTCTCAGGTTAGTGCAATTTATTTGACTTACTCTGAAACATCCTTTGATGAGTAAAATGAATAAGTTAGTTTGAACAAGGATATTTTTATGAGGTGTCTATCCATAGTATGATTTTACATTCCTTTAAAATGAGAAAGATGTATTGATCAAGACCTTTGTTATTACACAAGAGTAAGGGCCATTCCTTTTTACATTGTTGTAATAATATAAACAACAAAATGCTCAACTCCATTACGAAGCAATTATCACATGTTAATATAATGGTGATACCACAGGAAATACACAGTTACTTCACTGGTATAGCTAATTATTGAACTACCATTGTTTTGCAATCCGTTCCCCCACACGGTGATACTACAGAAGCCACTGACAACTAAATGCAGAAGCCGCTGACTGCCACGAAGCATGGACTACACAGGTACCAAGTCCAACAACATAAGGGCCTGCTCCGTCGCCTGGATTTGGAGCATAGATACTGTATGAGGGGGATCGAGCAGCAGCAGAGACAGTACTACAGGACACTGGGGAGACTGGGGCCTGGCTGCTGTCCCTCATCTCAGAGGTCTAGAGCAAAGACTCCCGGCAGCTCCACTCTTCCTGCCCTCCACAGTGCACAGACAGGGAGCTGGAGAATGGGGTCTACCAGGGCCCAGATGGCCACATCTGTGGATGGGAGGAGTGACACTGAGGAACCACAACCCGACCTGAGATTGTCCTTGGACCATTCTGCCGGTGTTGAGACTAACATGATTTGGAATAGGGCTGTTGTCAGACAGCCTACTTGGGCAACCTTGACGTTTGCAGATATAAGACACAGACACATGGCCATGATCCAAACGATGGAACCCTTCAGGAAATGGAAACACATAATTTTGTCATCTACAGGTCAGCCAGACACCAAACAAGAGCCTAGCTGGAACCAGCAAGATCCAAACAGCCCACAGGTCATGAGGTCAGCCAGCATCAGAACACAGAGAGTATCCCTCTCACATGCATCCACACAGAGGTTTAAACAGTTTAACAAAACTGGCAGATAATAGACAACCTACCCACCACTATTGGTGCTCCAAGAGATAGACTAGGACTTGTAAACTGTTCAGTCATTGTCTGCAAACAACAATAAAACACTTAATTCACCACTCCAAAATGCATGCTTCATTCCTCCACCTAGCTACAAACACTGCCCTGGGGCAGTAAACCTGGTTTCTCTGTGGCCAGAGGGCAGAGGTCAGAGGTTAAGAGAGAAGTGAGGTCTGCCTGCCAATGACCTCTACCTCCAACTGCTCAGATTAATCCAAGTCTGCAAACCCTTAAACCGCTGCAAGGCTTTCTCTGTTAATCGTTCTGGGTAATCTTTGCAGTTTGTGAAGTCCACTCTGTATTCATATTCTTATGTTTTAGTATATACTATATGTACCTATGGGGGGGGGGGTGTAGGCTATGGTGATTGTTTGACTGACCTGTACCCTTGTTGCAGTCATAACACAATACCTACTTATCTCTTCTAGCCATCAGAACAACCCTGCATAAACTCACACTGGCCCTGGCACTGGCTGTACAAAAAACAAAGACATACAGTACACACACACACACACACACATTTCTAAACATACACAATGGAAGCGACTGGAATCAAAACAATTTCAACCAATGAATATATTGGTTAACTTACAATGCTCTTAAATTGAAGACAGTGAGAATACAAACAAAGTAGAAGTGAAACATGAAGGAATGTTTCTAAAGGACATTGTTTGTACAGTGTCCATCATCAACTATAAACTTTGCTTGACAAGGAGCTTCAGGGATGCAAGCTTTGAAAGCAGAGTGTCGATACACCAGCTTGTATACCTAACAAACAATGGTTTTCCTTCCCTGAGCCCTTTTTTCTCTTTCAAGGTTTGGGTGATAGAGATAGGGAGGGAGGATACTCATTTCAACCACCATATCAAGTAACTGTCAGCATGTCTAGACCAGGGGTTTCAGATGCTGCTGCCTGGTCATCGCTGAGGAATTAAAGCCCTTCTGGGTCACAATACCGCTGGGCTTTAGGGCCTTTAGAAACCCAATGGCCCATTGTGGTCACCGACAGCTCCTTAACTTTTCATGAGATGGCTGACAGTGCAGACAAAACAAACCTTCCTCCTCCCAATCCATCACATGGCACGGCCAAAATATTGAGTAACCCTTTCAGGGCAGAAACCATCTGAAGGAGTGTAGGAGGGGGGTATTGTTCATTGTGTGCAGGTGGATCTGAGCCAGGTGTACAGGTATTGTCTTTCTATAGGCATGTTGAATGTTGACAGATCCTCTGATTACGGAAGAGGGGTAATTAGTGCTTTGAACATGAGGTTAGCCTTTAAGTGACCATCTTTCCCCCGATTATACCTTACATTGCCTTCATGTCCAGCCACATGAAATATAGTGTAATGTCTGCTGTAGTCATCCAAACTGTCTGCCATTTACCATTGAAGAGTCTTGTTAGTTTTTAATGATATGAATCAAATACTGTACATTAACCAGTTGAATGATTGGGGGTGAGAATCAATTCTGCAGAACCTCAGTGTCTCCACTTCAGCAACGCCCGTTCTTCTGTAATGCTCTTCTGTCTAACAATGTCTAGTTAATGTGTGTCCAAGTCACTGTATTTTAGTTTAGAGCAGGGTCTTACCTCAAGGACAAAACTCCATCATGACAGAGTTAAGCTTTAGTATTACTCTAAGTTGAGACTTGACATATTGTATTAAGATTAGTAGGTATTACGTGATTGGCTGTATTAAGTGAGGTAGAGTGGAATGGGTGATGTCAGACAAAGCACATGCCAGCTATAAATATTAAAACAAAAGATGTTGGTGACACGGGAACGGCTCCTCTGAAAATGAAACAGGTACTTAAAGTCGGCAAGAGTGAAAAAAGACTGTCTGTCACTGGTTGTGCAAGCTGCAGCAGACCATAAAGAAAATAATCTGTCACCTTCAATGTTCTAATGCTGACCCTGCGTTTCCCTCGACAACACCTCACAGCACAGCAGCAGCCGTCTCCCTCCCAGTCCAGCTGTAGTGTATGCTGGCTGCTGCTACTCTGAGCTCCTTCAGGTTGACACTGAGCCAGTGGCCCAGAATATAGAGACACTAGTGAGAACAGGAGCTCTTCAAGTTCCCCAATGAGTCATAACAACGTTAGACTGACCTGATAGGGTTCTTTGAAAGACAAACAGGATAACACAAAAGCCACCTCTGAAGCAGTTCACTGTGTCTTTGTATTTCCTAGTGAAGTCTCCCAAGCCAGTCCCTGCCTAGGGATTCAGCATAGCACACTCATTAAACCCAAACTGTCTTCCTTGAATTTATCTGTTGGTTGTTACTGCTACTGTACTTGAAAAATAAGTCTACTGTCACGACTTCCGCCAAAGTTGGTGCCTCTCCTTGTTTGGGCGGCGATCGGAGGTCAACGTCACCGGCTTTCTAGCCTCCATCGATCTACATTTTAGTTCCATTTGTTTTGTCTGTATTGTACACACCTGGTTCCCATTACGTTTGAATTATTTCCCTATTTAACCCTCTGGAGCCATCATGGTTTTGTGCGTGTTTATTGTTGTCAGTTGTCTCGTTTATGTGATTCTGGATTTTCGTTCTCCTTGTTGGAAGAATATTTTTGAGTAAAGTTACTATTATTACTGTGTCCTGCACCTGACTCCGCCTTACCCACATCACCTAGACTCTGACATCTACAGGAAGCAGAGGGGGGGGATTGTCTAGGGGGCAGGCTTACGTCCTCATCACAAAAACGGAACGGCAGGAGTATAGGGCAAGTAGGGGGGTGTCGTGACTTTACTTTCATTAATCTGATGACTCTTATTTAATCAACTAACTATGTTTAATTGTTACCCGATTTAAATTAATCATGTAACAATTAACTCATTAGGATTTGGGGCACCACGTGAGCGGTTGTCTAAAGAGTTACCATCTTGCAAATTAAACTCTAAAGGTCTTTACCTATCACATCAAAAAAACAGTCAATGTATTCATCATTAACTCTTATCATATCATCATTCTGAACAGTCATAACCTTCTTGGATCTGCAAAAACCCCAGCCTTGCTTATGATTCAGTACTACACAAATTGGTTAAATCATTTATTTACTAGCTAACTAAATAATAAAACAGGATAATATACACACTTAATACATGAGAAAAAGGTCCCTAGCGGACTGACAACATATGGCGGCTTGCTACACAGAAAATGAAGAGTTGGGGAGAAAAAGGGACACTTATCATTGATACATTCTTTAAACTATTCTCACAGTAATCATATACTTTGCACACGAACAACCACCTGTTTGAAGTAAGAAATCATGAATATTTTTATGTTTGAATGCCTTCGTTCGTCGTTTATCTCTGTCGGAACCAGACCTCCTTAGGAAGGTTGTTGGCCTTTCAGCGGCATGCTTGTATGGCTCTGATTATCCGAAAGGGGTCTCCCCTTTCCCGTCTTCTATTGTTGTTCACACTGGAAGATGCTCCTCGGAAGTGGTTAGCCAGTTGTGTCGATGGTTCCCATTGGTGATGAGAGTAGCATACCACAGTGATTTGAGAAGAGTAGTTCAGTAGGATGATTTGAAGAGTAGTAGGATGGTCCCACTTAGATTCGCATTCCTAAATTTTTGACTCAAGACAGCTAATCAGCCGTATCAGTGATTGTCTGAGAGGGGAGTTTTCTCCACTCTCCACCTCGTGTTGATGGTCAGAGTTTGAACCACTCTACACATGCAGCTGCAGCCTGGCGATGTTCTGGTCTAGTCTGGGAGGTGAGTGTATTTCCTTCACCTCATGTTGAGGTTCAAAGTTCCAAACATTTCCAATGTGTAGCGACTGCACCACGCTTTCTCGTCTTTGTGATTCAAGTTTTAACCACTTTAGACGTGGGCTGCAACTCCCCTTCTTTCCTGGTCTCATGTTAATTTGTTACCCATCATTTTATACAGTTCATTCAAAAGGGAGGTTCCGTCAGGCTGACATGCTCTCTGATCTCACTTAAGTGCGTGGCTACTTACTATGCACAATTTATAGGAGATAGATTCTCTTATGGCTCCTAAAATCCCATTCATGTCTTAATTAACAAAAATACTTTCATCAATTTTCCATATCTCATTTACAATAATAAGGATGGAAACATGACAGGATGTGAACTGTCATCCAACAAGCACCCCCCCCCCCCCCCCGCCCCCTCCCCCCATGTGGGTGAGAGGGACTGACTACTGTCCTCCACTGCCAAGCTGATCTGACCCATTCTGATCCAGGCATGACAGGGGAAAGCCCGCACATAAACTGCCTCCACTCTCACATGACAGTTACAGCAGAAATCTGTAGCTCTGATGCCAGGGGCACCAACACCCTAGTACAGCAATCTTTCCACCACACATCACCTGGCCCTCTTCCACCAAAGGAAATCTGTAAAAGCCATCCATCCACCACCACATCAAGTCCAGAGCCTCCAGGTTGGCAGCACAGGCCCAACAGGTCAATGGAACCCTTTCTCCTGCAGCTGAAGAAATGGATTTCATGAGGCAAGCACAATAAGAGCACCATGCCTTGACTGTTTACCACCTTAAAATTAGGGCCCTATTTAGCCATCAACATGTGCATAATAGGAGAAGGAAGGGGCAACCCCCATCCCACCCTCCAACCCTTCCACACCTGGAGAGGACCACACAGGTAACAGAGGGGATGACTCAGTTCCCATGGAGAAGGACTGGCAGGTGGGATAGTGTCATGCCCTGACCACAGAGGATAAAAAGCTCTCTATGTTGGTTAGGTCGGGGTGTGACTAGTGTGGGTCATCTAGGTGATTTATATTTCTATGTTGGCCTGGTATGGTTCCCAATCAGAGGCAGCTGTTTATAGTTGTCTCTGATTGGGGATCATATTTAGGCAGCCATTTCCCCTTTGTGTTTTGTGGGATCTTGTCTAGGTATAGTTAGTTGCCTGCGAGCACTACTTTTGAGCTTCACGTTTCATTTTACACTTTATTGTTTTTGTCTTTGAGTTTCTCTTCCAAATAAAGAGGATGGAAACATACCACGCTGCATCTTGGTCCATTCATTATAACAATCGTGACAGATAGTATATGTCTGTTGGCGGAGGGGGGACTTACCTGATACTTCAATATATAGAGATCTGATATGATTTAGGCCACCCCGCATAGAGACTAGACCACACATACAGAGGAAAGTTTTTTCCCGTCCCGTATCTCCCTGTTCCCATAAGACATTAGGTGTTGAGGGGATTCAGAGGAGGCTGGAGGGTTTGTAATCCAAGATAAGCATGAGACCGTCCCTCAACACAACAACAAAGGAGAAGAAACCCTGGGGCAAACTCACGCAGAAGCAACAACAACAAAAAGAGGCCTGTATTTAACAGCGATGGGAATTGTGGGGCGAGCCATAATGGAACACTTTCAATGCATGGCGAAGGTCAATTGGGACTTAACTACGTCACTCGCTTATTTTCTCCCCTCCTTGCCCCCCCACCCCCACCCCTCTCTCCTCAAAAATAAAGAGAGAAGCATTGTTTAGCATAACAATGAACCACTTCCAAACATCTTTCAGTCTCAGACGATGAGTTTTCACATCCATAAACAGCTTGTGGCCGTGAGCAGAGGCATAAAAAAGACTTCACAGGAAGACTGGGACATTATAATTGAAGTCATTACCCCACAGCCTCTCATGACTCCAGTATCTACAGAGGAGAAGGACTTAATATGTATTACCTCTACACCCAACCAGAGGACAAAAGCAGCTCTATAATAAGGTGTGTTGGTATGGGGAGTTATAGCCACAGCTAGGGCTGTTGCGGTGACCGTATTACCGACACACCAGCGGTCACGAATCATGAAGGCAGTCAAATTCAACATGACCGTTGAGTCACCGTAATTAGGTTTCTCCAAGCTCTGATGCTGGCCTCGTTAGTTATTGGTCTGTCACATGTTATGAACCAGTATTGGTCGGTCACATGAATGAAACAAAACAGTAACGATTCATTAATTATGCTAAATCATGCAAATATTTAACTTGTCTGTGCATAGCCTTATATAAGATGACTGCCAAAGCAGAGCTCCTGATTGACGTGTACATTGAGTTGGTTGGAACCTCTCCAGTGCCTGACAAATAAGGATGATTCATTTAAGATTTAGTTTGAGTGTCCCTGTATAAGAATTTCCCAAATGGAGGATATTAGATTGACATAGGCTAGTGCTTTTGCTTAGGCCTACTCATCTTGTTGGCTGACGAAAAGTAAATGTGGACAGTTTTTCCAATATCTTCAGTATGCACCTCGGAATTGGATAAGGACACGCATAGTTGCGTCCCGGATGTGTCTGACTTGTAAGCGTGTGAGAAAGACCCAATCGCGTTGTGACGGCCCTGAATTTTTCTGAACCGTCTCAGTGCTTCTCCTTCCAATAGGGCGCTTTCTCTTTAATTCCCAATTAAATAGCCAGCGTCAGCTGCGCAAAAGTGGGGTTGTGATAGAGACACGAATGAAGATGTGTTCAAGTCTCACACAGAACCCAAACTGGCTGCGCGCGTGCGCTATCGTGCATACATTTATTTTGTCCCCCCACACCAAACGCGATCACGACACGCAGGTTAAAATATAAAAATATAAAAACTGAACCTATTACATTAATTTGGGGCCCGGTCGAAAGGCATTAAACATTTTTGGCAATTTAGCTAGCTAGCTTGCACTTGCTGGCTAATGTGTCCTATTTAGCTAGCTTGCTGTAGCTAGCTCATTTGTCCTGGGATATAAACATTGAGTTGTTATTTTTCCTGAAGTTCACAAGGTCCTCTACTCCAACAATTAATCCCCACATAAAAAGGTCAACCGAATAATTTCTAGTAATCTCTCTTCCTTCCAGGCTTTTTCTTCTCTTGACTTTATATTGCGATTGGCAACTTTCATAAATTAGGTGCATTACCGCCACTGACCTCGTTCGTCTTTCAGTCACCCACATGAGTATAACAAATGAGGAGATGGCACGTGGGTACCTGATTCTATAAACCAATGAGGAGATGGGAGAGGCAGGACTTGCAGCGCGATCTGCGTTATAAATAGAACTGACTTCTATTTTAGCCATTGGCAACGCAGACGCTAGTTGGCGCGAGCGCCAGCAGTGTGGGTGCAATAATTTAATCATATAGATTTCAACGCTCGGGCACACAACGCGAGCTGTGTAGTCAGGGTATCAGTTCCGAAGCGTCTTTACCCCGTTCGTTTTGTTGTATTAAAAAGTGTGCTTTGTAGCCTAGTCTCAAGTTTAACCATGATCGGATCCACTCATCGCTTCCTTTAGACTACACATCTTAGTTGTTCTCTGTGGCCTTTCTCTGCTGGAGATCAAATCAAATGTGTTTGTATAGCCCTTCTTACATCAGCGGATATCTCAAAGTGCTGTTCAGAAACCCAGCCTAAAACCCCAAACAGCAAGCAATGCAGGTGTAGAAGCACGGTGGCTAGGAAAAACTCCCTAGAATGGCCCAAATCTGGGACGAAACCTAGAGAGGAACCAGGCTATGAGGGGTGGCCAGTCCTCTTCTGGCTGTGCCGGGTGGAGTATATAACAGAACATGGCAAAGATGTTCAAACGTTCATAGATGATCATCATGGTCAAATAATAGTAATTACAGTAGTTGTCGAGGGTGCAACAAGTCAGCACCTCAGGAGTAAATGTCAGTTGGCTTTTCATAGCCAATCATTAAGACTATCTCTACCGCTCCTGCTGTCTCTAGAGAGTTGAAAACAGCAGGTCTGGGACAGGTAGCATGTCCGGTGAACAGATCAGGGTTCCATAGCTGCAGGCAGAACAGTTGGAACTGGAGCAGCAGCACGGCCAGGTGTACTGGGGACAGCAAGGAGTCATCATGCCAGGTAGTCCTCAGGTCCTCCAAGAGAGAGAAAGAAAGAGAGAATTAGAGAGAGCATACTTAAATTCACACAGGACACCGGATAAGACAGGAGAAGGTCTGTTGGCGGATTGGATTGTCTGACTGACCGATTGACTGCAACTATTTTGCATACGGTATTTTCATTTGTTTTAGAATGACTACCGTGATGATTTAAGACTTATTGAGATGTGATATTATTTATGGTTGTGTGGAAAAATTGTTGATATTTTGATTGTATGATTGAGACTGGGTTTACGCTACACTTTATGAATGTACAAACATTGTGTGACTAAGGTCACTTGAGTTCACTGAACTCATTTACTGTGCTGGACTCTTTTAGGCCCGAAGTAGAGGACTTTTCTGGAGGAACCAGAGCTCATTATTTGTTATATTATTACTTTGTGTGTGTGATCATTTATGTTGGTAATACAGCGTCTTAGGAAAATGAACAAAGAGAATCCTTACACGAGTATATCACTAGCACTGTAAATCAAATAATTAAAACACATGAAGGATTGTTTCTCCAGGACAATAAAAAGGTAATCATGAATTAAAGAGTAAAAACAACACCATCTAAAATACAATGTGTTTTAATTGAAGAAAAATAAAATAATAGTTGTTTTGAAGTTATTTCCAATGGATTTATGAAGTCTATGTCCATCCTAACTTTTACATGAGTCCTTTGTATTGGTGTTAACTTGACGGACGGGACTCATTCCCTCCCAAACCAAAAGGAGAAATCAATATTTTCTCTGGTAGGCACAACCTACCTGGCACCCCTAACAAACAAACAAACAACCTCAAGTCAAAACCGTTACACTTCGAATGGGTCGATTGGGTTCTGGAGGTGTGTGGTTACAGCAATTGCGCAGGGTTGGTGTGGCCTGTGGTGGTGGTGGGGCTCAATGTGATATCTTTTCATGGAGCCCAAAATCCCTGGTGGCACCCTTGCACAGACCCACAAAGAATTTGAAAATAAATCCAACATTGATGATAAACTCCCATATCTGATAGGGGAAATACCACAATGTGCAATCACAGCAAATTTGTGGCCCCTTGTCGTGAGAAAAGGTCAACCAGTGGAGCACAAACGACATTGTAAATACCACCTATATGTCTGCTAAATGACTTAAATGTTAAATGTTATATTTATCTGTTTATCTTCCCCCACTTTTCATACAACTAGTTGCACATTGCTAAAACACTGTACATAGCTGATAATAGAATACTTGAAATGTCTAGCTTTTTTAAACCTTTTTTAGTGAAATGTTAACTGTAAATTTTCAAATAGTTTTTTGTTCAATTTCTTTCACTTGCTTTGGCAATGAGAGAGAGAACATTGGTGTACAAATGTAAGCTAATATGTTGTAAAAATAAAACAAGTTTCTCAACTTATGGCACATTTTTATTAAGCTATACTAAAGCCATAGTGTGAAATCAGTCTAATCCACTCTTCTTAATTAATAATCTAATCAGTCTAGGCTATATACTATTCCTCAGGTCGTTGCTGTGAATGAGAATGTGTTCTCAGTCAACTTACATTTTTTATTTTACCGTTATTTTACCAGGTAAGGATTCATGATTCTCAGTGTAGGCTACTCCATCTATTGCCTTGGAAGAATTTGTCCACCTGATCAAGTGGTCCTAAACATTTCACAATTTAGGAAGAACTGTTAAGAACCACTCCACCATAGAGACCAAATTACAGAAGACACTTCTGCCGGTGGCCACACGCAATCCAAACTGGCATAGAGCACTGTCTGCAACAGACAAAGATTTTTGTTCAGTTTACAGCCAATTACACCACCAGTACTTTGTATTTTTAGAGCAGTTTGAAAATACATTTCTTACATTTTAGTCAGGGCCACTTACAAGAGCAATTAGACTTAAGTGTCTTGCCTTGACAGATTTTCATAGGCTACTGTAGAAGGCCCTAAGCTAAATAGGCATATTTTTTACAAAAGTTATCTTACTGTTAGTGGAGGTTTCATCTGAGCCATCCATGCCTATGCTGTGACTTCAGTGAGGAACGAAGGCCATGCAGGTCTGACTGGCTGAGCTGGGTTCCACCTGCAACCTGTGCTGTACAACATACAGCCGCCCTGATGACGATGCCAAGTGTAGTCACTCACTCTCTGCACATTGCTGGAAATGTTCTGAAGTATCAACTCTGTACCAAACAAAGAATGATAGTCGTTGCTAAATATTTATCTGATGGGTATACACAAATGTAGCCTATTAAAGTACATAGTCTAATGAACTAATACAGCTAGATTAAATACTGCATGGATGGCAACATAATATAGGCAAACACTAGGCAGCATACTTTTGGGTGTCTTGGGTTGATTAAGCAGTAAGCATTTCACTGTTGTATTTGATTTCATTTTGATAAGTTCATTAGAGTTACCAGCCTCAGAAATTGCAGCCCAAATAAATGCTTCAGAGTTCAAGAAACAGACACATCTCAACATCAACTGTTCAGAGGAGACTGTGTGAATCAGGCCTTCATGGTTGAATTGCTGCAACAACAAAAAAACGCTACTAAAGGACACCAATAAGAAGAAGAGACTTGCTTGGACTAAGAAACACAAGCAATGGACATTAGACTGGTGGCAATCTATTCTTTGGTTTGATTAATCCAAATTTGAGATTTTTGGTTCCAACCACCATGTCTTTGTGAGACGCAGAGTAGGTCAACAGATGATCTCCGCATGTGTGGTTCCCACACTGAAGCATAGAAGAGGTGTGATGGTGTGGGTGTGCTTTGTTGGTGACACTGTCTGTGATTTATTTCGAATTCAAAGCACACTTGACCAGCATGGCTACCACAGCATTCAACAGCGTAACACCATCCCATCCGGTTTGCTCTTAGTGGGACTATCATTTGTTTTTCAACAGGACAATGACCCAATACACCTCCAGGTTGTGTAAGGGCTATTTGACCTAGAAGGAGAGTGATGAAGTGCTGCATCAGATGACCTGGCTTCCACAATCACCTGACCTCAACCCAATTGAGATGGTTTGTGATGACTGCAGCCAACAAGTGCTCAGCATATGTGAGAACACCTTCAAGACTGTTGAAAAAGCATTCCAGGTGAAGCTGGTTGAGAGAAAGCCAAGCGTGTGCAAAGTTATCATCAAGTGAGGCAGCAGGTAGCCTAGTGGTTAGCGCATTGGGCCAGTAATCAAAAGGTTACTGCATCAAATCCCAAAGCTGACAAGGTAAAAATATGTTTTCTGCTTCTGAACAAGGCAGTTAACCCACTGTTCCCTGGTAGGCAGTCATTGTACATTTGTTCTTAGCTGACTTGCCTAGTTACTTTGAAGAATCTCAAACATAAACTATATTTGTATTTGTTTAACACTTTTTTTTTTGGTTACTACATGATTCCATATGTGTTATTTCATAGTTTGATGTCTTCACTATTATTCTACAATGTAGAAAATAGGAAAGAAAAGCCCTTGAATGAGTAGGTGTGTCCAAACGTTTGACTGGTATTGTATATGCATACATATAGTAAGTGGACCAATGCATTTAATTAAACTTGGCAACAGCATGTAGGATTTAAAATTATTCTCTCTGAATTAGTGAAGGCAGCTGACGATACTGAGCTGATAAACTTGTGACAGAGGAAACGAACAGGGAACAAAATCCTGTTGTCCAAAAACCTGTGCTTCAGATTCATTGTGGCGAAATCCTGCAATGGAGCCTTCACGGTGCGCTGCCTGTTTAAGAGCGCATCCGCAGTCAGGAAGGAGGAAATAAATATAGCTTTTCCGGCTCTCTGGGGAGAGCTCTCGGTTGGCGCGCCAGTTTGATAGTGTGTGCAATGCTGCATAAATATATTGTTTATTTTCAGCGAGCGTGGTTTGTAAAGTGTTTAACTCGATCGCCGGTGTTACCGCTCTTGGTCGGGGTTGTTATCTTTTGGGACCGCACCGGTTATTGATCACATGGATTAGTAGCAACATTGTTGCGAAGCTTTGACAAACAAACCATCAGATGGACAGACAATGCAACCGCAAGCGTCAAGTCAACAACTAAGACCCCCTCTACTCTCTCGCCCCCCTCTGCGCTTCCTTTTGATGTTCAGTGTCGCTGGACTATTGTTGCCCTGCCAGACGTATTTGGGTTGACATTTTAGTTAAAGGGAGGTTTCTTGCAAGTTTGTTGTTTTGAACTGTATTGATGTGGTGTGGCACCATTGACATGTGGCTGAAAAGATTTTGGACATTTTAATGCCTTTTTTATGAACACCCCCCCCCCCACACACACACACACACCCATTCATACCCCCTGTACTTCCCCACTGGGAGGTAAATGCAGGTTATTGCAAATCCTCTATTGTTGATGAGTGGGTTGTTTCTATGAAGTTGCTCTTGTCAATTGTTTTTTATTAAGTTGATTTCAGCAAATCTCAAATATGTATGACAAAACCATGACATGGATTGACACCTACTAATGATAATTTTATTGAAATTTTAATTGAATCAAATAGTTAATTGACCATGAACATAGCAAGTAGAGGAGCGTAGCACTGAGTAACAGTTATTGGATAACAGCTGAAGTGATGTCCAGCTATATGACATTGGTCTCTGTCTGGGCTGTTAGAGTAGGGAAACAAGGAAGCAGAAAAGATGGACAGATTGTCCTGTTTTTCAAACGGGAAACACTGCAGTTATCTGTGCTTTCAGGAGGTGGAAAAAAATATGTATTGTTCATGCAGTCTAAGTGAGACTATTTCCTTTTAGAATAAATATCACTCTATACTAAGCATTTCATAAAGCACATCAACAGCATTCTACCCATCAAGTGCCTAGCATAAAGTACAGCATTCTACCCATCAAGTGCCTAGCATAAAGTACAGCATTCTACCCATCAAGTGCCTAGCATAAAGTACAGCATTCTACCCATCAAGTGCCTAGCATAAAGTACAGCATTCTACCCATCAAGTGCCTAGCATAAAGTACAGCATTCTACCCATCAAGTGCCTAGCATAAAGTACAGCATTCTACCCATCAAGTGCCTAGCATAAAGTACAGCATTCTACCCTGTGCTTCCAATGATCACTGATAATACTCTTAATGCAAACCGAGTGAATTGCTCCACATGCATCATACTGTGGTACATACAAAGCAAACAGATATAGTGCTGCCCGTTCTAGGCACAGAGCATCCATATGGCTTGACATCCAATGTTGTGCTACTAGTGCTTTTACAACTATAGATGAGATTATAGCAAATATATCAATTGTAAATGGTTTGTATGACTAAATGTATTTAGAGTCATCCAAACCAATCTGTTCATCTGCAAGCTTGTGCAAATGTCCAGTGTAAGAGAGTGAAATGGAAAGAGAGAGGGAGAGTGATGGGGATGGATGGAGAGGTAAAAGAGTTGAGGATCTTTGTCTTCAGGATTCTTTTGGACAGGCTGAGAACTCAATGTATTCTTCATTCTGAAACGCACAAGGGGAAAACGGTTTAAGAGCTGAATTTCAAGCAGTGCTGTTCAATATAAAGAGCAGCAGTAATGACATCAAATGAAGGCTTTTTTTGCAATCTCTGCTACCAATCAACAATGCATATCAGAGTAAACTTCTCTCCAGGCGGTCATCATACCAGACAACACAGCTTAGAGGCCATCACAGGAACAAATCACAAAAGCCAGACAGACTACAACTGCAAAGTTTTGCATCACTGTCTAATCCAAACCACGCAGCCATTTTGGAAACCACCTTTTCAAGCCAGGCTACGACGAGTGGTACTCATGTAGGTCATATTCAGATGCAACACATCACCATACGATGAGAGGAGACACAGGTACGACCACCAAGCACAGGAGAACCCAAAGAGCTAGCTGTGGCCATTCTAGACTTACCTCAGCATTATCTCATAATCATCATGGGGAAATCACACAACCACAATATTTACATAATTTTCATCAAACTGACGCTGGAAGTAAGCAAACAAACATGTTATTAGAGCACATGGTGAAGTAGAAACTACGTCCCTATTCTGAAGCCTACATGGTTTTACTTTCAAATCCAATGTATAGGCTACCTCTTGGATTCTTCATGGCACACCACTCATTCATAAGCATGGATCGTCGTAAATAAAGAAACGTCCTCTCACTGTCAACTGCGTTCATTTTCAGCAAACTTAACATGTGTTAATATTTGTATGAACATAAGATGCAACAACTGATGTAAACTGAACAAGTTCCACAGACATGCTGTGACACACTGCCCCAGACCATGACAGATCCTCCACCTCCAAATCGATCTCACTCCTGAGTACAGGCCTCGGTGTAACGCTCATTCCTTCGACGATAAATGCGAATCCGACCATCACCCCTGGTGAGACAACTGCGACTCGTCAGCGAAGAGCTCTTTTTGCCAGTCCTGTCTGGTCCAGCAACGGTGGGTTTGTGCCCATAGGCAACGTTGTTACTGGTGATGTCTGGTGAGGACCTGCCTTACAATAGGCCTACAAGCCTTCAGTCCAGCCTCTCTCAGCCTATTGCGGACAGTCTGAACACTGATGGAGGGATTGTGCCTTCCTGGTGTAACTTGGGCAGTTGTTGCCATCCTGTACCTGTCCCGCAGGTGTGACGTTCGGATGTACCAATCCTGTGCAGATGTTGCTACATGTGGTCTGCCACTGCGAGGACGATCAGCTGTCCATCCTGACTCCTTGTAGCGCTGTCTTAGGCGTCTCACAGTACAGACATTGCAATTTATTGCCCTGGCCACATCTGCAGTCCTCATGCCTCCTTGCAGCATGCCTAAGGCACGTTCACTCAGATGAGCAGGGACCCTGGGCATCTTTCTTTTGGAGTCAGTAGAAAGGCCTCTTTAGTGTCCAAAGTTATCACGACCGTTCCACAGGTGCGTGTTCATTAATTGTTTATGGTTCATTGAACAAGCATGGAAAACAGTGTTTAAACCCTTTACAATGAAGATCTGTTTAGTTATTTGGATTTGTACTAATTCTCTTTGAAAGACAGGGTCCTTAAAAAGGGACAATTATTTATTTTGCTGAGTTTATATTGCTAATCTGATAAACATAACAACTTGGTCAAATCTATAAATACAGGGATGTGATGAGAGTAAGACATGTTATATTTCTGTAAATGTTCCTCACCATCTCCTTTATGGCATCCAAGGCCTCCAAGTCTCCTATCTTAGAAGCGGCACAAGCTAAGGTGGGTGTCAGAGCATCCCGGGCAGCTTCTAGCTCCTGGAAATATCAGCAGAAAAACCATCAGCTGTCATGTCAATACAAAGACTGACAATCAGTGGAGGAATGCTGTATGTAACGTGTTGTGACACCTATAAAAATACACTATGAAGCTGGATTTAACACTTTGTAAAAAACTACCGCTGGGCATTGCAATGACTTGAGAGATTTTTTAAATATTTATATAAAAAAAAAAAAATTACAATGGGAGCTCCGTCCTATCAGATAAGCCAGAGCCCGATGAAAACATGTCAGGTGGAAAATAACCCTGCAGACTCAGTGATGTGACCATGTGGCTGGCTGTGCGGTGGCCTCACCTCACAGCTGATGCTCAGAGACTTCATCCAGGTCATCGCTCAGAGTGAGCTTGGCCCCCTGCAGGTCAGCGATCATCTCTCCCCGCAGGTTCTGACTCAGCATCTGGACAGGTACAACAGAGACAACAAAGGACCGATAACACACAAACACAGTCAACACAGACAAGCATGATCAAGGATTACACCATCGTGTCACTGACCTTTATCCACATGTGAATCATCTCTGCCATCTATTGCCGTTACCTTCTTGTTAAAATAGGACTAACACAGATGTCACTCTAAAGTTCAGCCTAATGTAGTTTATGTGTCGTGGGGCTAGGGTCAGTTTGTTATATCTGGAGTACCTCTCCTGTCCTATCCGGTGTCCTGTGTGAATTTAAGTATGTTCTCTCTAATTCTCTCTTTCTTTCTTTCTCTCTCTCGGAGGACCTGAGCCCTAGGACCATGCCTCAGGACTACCTGACATGATGACTCCTTGCTGTCCCCAGTCCACCTGGCCGTGCTGCTGCTCCAGTTTCAACTGTTCTGCCTGTGATTATTATTATTTGACCATGCTAGTCATTTATGAACATTTGAACATCTTGGCCATGTTCTGTTATAATCTCCACCCGGCACAGCCAGAAGAGGACTGGCCATCCCACATAGCCTGGTTCCTCTCTAGGGTTTCTTCCTAGGTTTTGGCCTTTCTAGGGAGTTCCTAGCCACCGTGCTTCTACACCTGCATTGCTTGCTGTTTGGAGTTTTAGGCTGGGTTTCGGTACAGCACTTTGAGATATCAGCTGATGTACGAAGGGCTATATCAATCAATTTGATTTGATTTGTTGACATTCACTTCAAAAAGATTTTCTATAAGGGGCCTACAAAGTGTAGTGAGGTAATGAGTGTGTTTTGACTGGGACTCCTACCTTTCTTTTGTTCTCTATGCTGAGGTCCATCCTGGCCAGCACGTAGGACAGCTTGCACAGGGCAGCCTCAGAAGTCATGTCACAGCCTGCCACCAGTCCTGCGTCACTCAAGGCCTGAGGGGATCAGGACGACATGTTAACACACATCCATCCACATCATGTGCACTCTCCCACTCCCACTGAACACATGGTTCTGGTGTACCTTTCCAGTGGTGTACGATGTGGTGACAGAACCCCTCAGACACTGGGTGCAGTTGACCATGATCACGCCCCTCTCTGTGGCATTCCGGAACTCCTCAAGCAGGTCAGGACAGTTATCAGGGGCGTTTCCACAACCATACGTCTCCAGGACGATTGCCTCCATGGGCGCCTGCAGGAAGGACTTCACCTGCACACACACAGACACAGACAGCGGGATGAGCGGCCATCTCAGTCTGGCTTGTGGACAAAGAAGTAGTGTACGGAGCTAGGATCGGGTTTAACAACAGGCCCAGCCCCCCTCCAGCCCATCTGGTGCATATGCCCCCCAGGGTGATTCACTGGCTCCAGGATCGCTCTTTAAGAACACCAGCTCTGGTATCTGGAGAGGAGATGGATCAAACGGCCAGGCACGGGGAACCATTAACTTCAAGGTGTTCAGAGACAGCATCATTTCACTTGGCAATGATCCTTAGACCTAACTTGTGGAGGGAGGGAATCATAGCAAGTTATCTTCCATTAGATTTCAGATAAAGCAGCTAGCTAGCCAAAAATGTGTGCAACACAGAACCCCAAATAAACCCCATGCTGGCAGAGACCATGGAAGGCAGAGGAGACACTGATGCATAATCAAAGAAGCAGATAATAACATACATTTAAAAAAAGCATCATGGCCAGCGTCGGCAGAGGGACCAGATTGAGACAGTAAAACCATCCTCCCCTCAATCTGTAGCGAGGGAGGCATATCTAAGTGTTTAAGTGTCTGTTTCTAATCCCCTCATCTTTAGTGGGTAATTGGACATGCCCCATAACCCAATCTCATTTTTCACTGGACTAAACGCAGCCGGCAGCCCCAAAGCAGCTCCCGGCTGTATGCAGACCACTTGGAACGCCCACACGATGCTGGCTCGTCAGAAAACACAGTATGACCTCCATGAGAGGATTCACCACAACAGAGCTACAATGAAGAGTTTTAGATAAATATGGCCCCAAATGGCTGTTCTGATTTAGTCATTCTACAATTGGGTATTACTTTCACTATTGCCGTACATCAGAAGTAGGAATACAGTTGTGATTTAGTCTTTCTACAATAGGGTATTACTTTCACTATTACCGTACATCAGAAGTAGGAATACAGTTGTGATTTAGTCTTTCTACAATAGGGTGTTACTTTCACTATTACCGTACATCAGAAGTAGGAAGGCCGTAATAATGTGGTTGAATGGGCAACAGAAACAGGGCAGAGCCACTATCCACCCCTTCTCACCCCCACCCTGGGAAGCCTCTTACGGTCATCGCAGTGATGCCTGGGAAGAGTCTCAGCAGACCCACGTTACGGTTCATCTGAGTGCTCACTCTGAACGGCGAGGTTGTGTTTGCTCTCCACACCGTGTCCCAGTTAACTGCAGGGGAGAGGGAAAGAGTTCAGGGAAAACATCAATCCCTCGGCCACGTCAAAGATATTAACACAGGACAGATCCAGTATTACACCACTTGATTACTTTTAATATCCACTTCAGCATTGGCCAGAGGAGCCAGGTTAGGAGAATTGAAGGCATTGAAACTCCCAGAATCCACCTTGGTCACACGGTTGCCCCGGTACAGCTTGTTGTGGAAATACAGACAAACCTAGAGACGCAGATGAGAATGAATTAAACCTCCTAAGACATCATTATTAAGCATATACACTGAACCAAAATATAAAATGCAACATGTAAAGTGTTAGTCCCATGTTTCATGAGCTGAAATCAAATATCCCAGAAATGTTCCATATACACAGAAAGCTTATTTCTCTCAAATTTTGTGCACAAATTTGTTTCCATCCCTGTTAGTGAGCATTTCTATCCTACACAGCTGTTGCCAGAGAATTGAATGTTCATTTCTCTACCATAAGAGAAATGCTATGCTTTTTCTTGGCCAGGTCGCAGTTGCAAATGAGAACATGTTGTTCTCAACTAGCCTACCTGATTAAATAAAATTGAAATAAATAAGGCATCTGTCATTTTTTTTTAGAATTTGGCAGTATGTCCATCTGGCCTCCAAAACCTCAGACCACGTGTATGGCGTTGTGTGGGCGAGCAGTTTGTTGATTTCAAAGTTGTGGACAGAGTACCCCATTGTGGAGGTGGGGTTATGGTATGGGCAGCTATGGACAATGAATACAATGACAAAATGTAAATGTCAATTTCAATGTACAGATACCTTGACAAGAGCCTGAGGACCATTGTCCTGCCATTCAGCTTCTCTTCCCCTCTAACCCTGGCCTGGTCTGTTTTTGATTTGACCTGCGGCACTCCAGGAACAGGGTTGTCTACCCCTGTACTACTGTTATAGTTTATACACTGAGTGTACACAACAAGGTTCCACAGGGATGCTGGCCCATGTTGACGCCAATACTTCCGACAGTTATGTCATGTTGGCTGGATGTCCTTTAGGTGGTGGACCATTCTTGGGAAACTGTTGAGCTTATAAAATCCAGGAGCGTTGCAGTTCTTGACACAAACTGTTGTGCCTGGCACCTACTACCATACCTCGTTCAAAGGCACTTCAATATTTTGTCTTGCCCATTCACCCTCAGAATGGCACACATATACAATCTGTCTCAATTGTCTCCAGGCTTAAATCCTTCTGTAACCCGTCTCCCCCCCCTTCATCTACAATGATTGACATCAATAAGGGATCATAACTGTCACATGGATTCACCTGGTGAGTTTGTCATGGAAAAAGCGTCTTCTTAATGTTTTGTACACTTTGTATGCACCCTTCAACAGTCACAGCCATTTTGTGCTATTGATGTAACAGAGCATATGACAAACCAATTGATAAAACACAATTACAATCACATTTTCCGCATATCTTCATTTAAAATGTATCATTCCATCTTTATCGATAGTAGCACATTGTCTAGATACAGCATTATATAAAGGCCCCGGAGAGTGTGTACATTTTGTTATTCTCTTGAAGATAAACACGCTTTGACAACTCTGAAGTCTCATCTGGCAGTTTCAGGTCCTGTATTGTGACACCTTCATGCTTTACTGAACAGTCTTGTTAGACAAGTGGTTTAAGGCTTTTGGTGCCTATTGTCTGCCAACAAAGTTCATCCTCACACCTTTATTAATCAGGGAGGACATAGCCAGTCGTATCACCTTAATACCATAGCAGGCTAAAAAGCTAGACACATGTCAACAGCTTGGACAATAGTATGAACACACATTCAATTTAGAGAGAAGTGATATAGTTCTCATCTAAAAATGTGCAACTGGGAATAGGGTGATATTTGGCCAAGATGATTCAACAACATTGCATTCAAAAACAAGTGCAGGTGACATGCAGTCAGGTGTGTGTGAGTGCTGCTCCAAGAAGTGTCCCTCCCTCCTCTACTCACCTCAGGAATGACAAACTGACCAGCGATCAGCAGCGCCCCCAACAGGTTGTCTCTTCCATCGTTCCTCATCTCATAGATCGGCACCTGAAAGAGGTCATAAAACAACATTTCACCCTTCTGTTATCTTATCTTTATGAAGCAGTTTAGCTGTATGGATGGCAGCTGCACCTGGGAGCCGGTGAGGATGACAGGCTTCCCCAGATTCTCACACATGAAGGACAGAGCGGATGCTGTGTAGGCCATGGTGTCCGTGCCGTGGAGAATGACAAAACCGTCATACTTCTCATAGTGTTTCTGGAACCAAGAGACAAAGAGAACAGGATCAGACTTGAACCCAAGGTTCCAAGGTCAACATGTGTAGCCTACATCTTGCCACAGGCTACTTGAAATAAGTACTGTATTTAATACAAAAGCTGTACAGTACATTTACATAAAAGGAAAGGGACAACTGACTTTTACTTCAGTGGATGACTTAAGATTGTTGTTTTATTGCATTATAATGCCTCTGCTTATGTAAATGGTAAAAGTCAGGGTTATGGTTAATGTTAGTGTGAAGTGCAAGATAAATAAAATGACCACACCAAGTACCTCAATGTCCTTCCCAATTGTAGCCCAGTCATCTGTGGTCATATTGCAAGAGTCCAGCAAGGGGCTGTACTCTAAAACAGTGTACACTATCCTCTTATTTTGTTTGCACAGCCTGGGAAAAGACAAGTTGAGTCATAATCATCCTATAATAACCAAATCTACAGAAAACACCCAAAGAAGCTCTGTGCATCAACAGAGCAGACAGTTTACATAGACACACAAACAATCCAGGTTAAGCAAATGTGGCTATTACATAAAATAAGGAAATCCCTTTAGGGGTGTAGAGACACCCCTCTTTTTTGACTTGGTTATTCTGTTTACTTTACAAACTCATTAAGACATGGAGCCGGTTCTGTTTACATGAGGAAACGGCAGAAGATAAAGAAAGGAAAAGTGAAACAAGCCTAGCCTACGTCATGAAGCGAGACAGTCTTTGGTTGGGCCTTCTGTTTCAGCAGCAGGGTGCACAAACCAGTTCCTAAGCACTGGGTGTGAATTATGGGCATGATGAGGGAGGGGGCGACTCCCTGGGAAGTCTACGATGCTGTATGAGGAGTTACTAATTTGCCTGTGTTCTGAGGGGTAAGGGGTGCCTTTTGGGAGTATGGAGGGGGGTTGAAAAGGGGTGTGTTCGAGAGCGAGACCCCATGTTCTAATTAGACAGGGGCAGCTCATCCTGGTCTCCCATGCATATTAATATGTCCTCTAGATGGAGGTAACGTTGGCCTCCCATGCATATTAATATGTCCTCTAGATGGAGGTAACGTTGGCGTCCAGTATTCTCCTACTTGCGCTTTATTAAGAGATTATGCCTGGACTAAGCAGCTGTGCAAAGATTTTCCCCTCAATCTCCCTTTTTAAGACACGGGACAAGACACTGGAGGGCGGAGGGTGCAAACCATCCCCTTATTGGGGGTTCAATAGAACAGCAGGGCAAAAAGCAAGCTTACCCTCAGCACCTAACCAAAGGCCTAAAGACACTACCCTAATTATCCCTGGCTCCAGACACAATCCTCAAACATATGTTGTTCATAATCTTAGTGATTGGGCTGCTGGAAACAATATTCAAATCACCAATTATGCATTTATCTCCTGGTATAGCCGACGGTGTGGCAGGGAAATGTGTATTAGCATATAGAGGGTTGGGTAGGATGCTGCCCTGTGGCCTGGCCTGCTGATGAGGACCAGGGTGGTGACAGAGGCAAATGGGAGGTTGGGGTGAAGGCTTCACCCAAAGAATCTCACTGCTGCTTTTCACTCAGCTCTTTAATAAATCAATAGACTAATTTCCTACTCCACACAATGTAAAACATTTAAGCAATGTTAGGATTTATTGACATTATCTTTGTCAATGTTATTTCAAGTCCACTGCACATGCTCACTGCAAAGCATAATATAAAAAATAAATAACTCAGGCATTAGGGACATTTAATAGCAATGTTTGGTGACAGCTAGTATGTGTTAATCAACATTAACTTGAAGCCACAAAAAGGAACATAATGATCGTAATACTGAAAATTAACCTTACAGAAGCAAGGAGGAAAGAGGATTATTGAATCAACTGCTGAAATTACACTGAAAACATAATGAGACATTTGTCTGTGGGACGGAATCTGAATCCATACGTCCTATGAATCTCCTGTGAGACTGTTGAAGCGATGAAGAGTAGAAGGCTATGGAGGTAACATGGCAGTCCTCCAAACAAATATTACCATGATCCAAGCAGGCACAGTGCCACCATCCCCCCTTCACGCAAACAGCATTAAAATAGCACGCTTCTGTAATTCTCTTATCTGTCCCCTATAACCCAGACCCACTCTGCCCCCTCCAGTCTCTATATCTGTGGTCCTGAGCTGCTCTGAGTGAGATTGAGGTGGAGGGGCGATAGCCAACACCCCTTGAAGCCAACACCCCTTGAATCCGACCTGCCAGGACCATATTCAGCAGAGGGCCCTCTCGCTGCTCCTGAACACACGCACTGAGAACCAGACTACAGAAATCAAACACGCTCAACACAGATTATTCTCGCTCTCTGTCAGCGTGGTACCAGCAACCCCTCGCAGGCCTATTCTCTCTCTCTGGCAGCAGCAAAACTCCTGGGGTTGCTACTGCAACATTACATAAGTGTTATGAGAACTTGACTGTTCTGCACTGGTTTTAGCTAGACATGAACCAATGGGAGTAGCTCCCTCCAGCGGGAGTGAGGCGAGGTATCTGAAGAGAGGAAATAAGGGTAGAATGTCAGGCAGGTGTGAACACCGCTACTGAAAGTTGTGCTGCAGGTCTGTGCTCCAATGATCACTCCCTGACAGGTCCACACAGACAACAGCAGCAAACTGTTCCTGCCAGGCACTTTGACACCAGGCGGGACGGATACAGAGGATTCAAACCACACAGCATAGCGCAGGCACACAGTATGCTACCAGTATTTCAGGACCTTTTTGATAGTTCATCAGCGAGGTCTGTCGGCATCCTGTCAAAACAACAGACAGTTTTAGAGTGAAATGTTCCCAGGCATGCAGGGAATAGAAACGTGTGTATGATATCCCCCAACAAGCATTGTATATCCTGTAGGCCTACTGCTATGGAGGCGTCATAGTGAACAGATGTTGGGGCATGATATGCTGTGCACTAGAATATGTTGCTATTCAAAGAGCCTTTGAAAAAGCGTTGTATGCCTTATAGGTTGAAAAAGCCATGAAATAAAAGCTGTCAATGGTTAAAAAACAGGAAGCAGAGCTTCACTCTTGTGTTTGAATGTGACAGTCAAATTAAGAAGTTATTCTAATCCAGTATGTGCAATACACACTCATCTCCTGTGTAAAGAAATGGTAAGGGCTTGAAAATGTATGTATCGGTAGAATGGG
Source organism: Oncorhynchus nerka (assembly GCF_034236695.1). Taxonomy (NCBI): domain Eukaryota; kingdom Metazoa; phylum Chordata; class Actinopteri; order Salmoniformes; family Salmonidae; genus Oncorhynchus; species Oncorhynchus nerka. The sequence continues at coordinate 57,519,698 of NC_088413.1, forward strand.
TAGGTTGAGGTCCCCTTCACATATTTCTATAACACCAGTTACAGACTAACTACTATTACTCTACTCTAATTTTATCATCATCTGTATCAAACTCCAAGCTCTCCATCTAAAGTGTGTCAGTCAAATAGCACAAGGTTTCATTACTCTAAATCTATAGTGATGATGTGTTACATGGATAGTAATCTTTTCAGTTTGAATGATTGTACGAAGACTGTACAATAAAGTAAACCATGTCAACATTTAACTCTAGCCTATATATTAATAACAGCAAAGACAAAGTAAGGGGGGGAGGTGGAGTGTATGGGTGACTTACGGCAGGACAAGGGTGTTCTCCTGTGGGCCACTCGTGCTGTCGTCCAGGGCATACTGCTTATCATGGAGGTTGGGAAGCTTTCGCAGGGCCTTCACAAACACATTAGGGCCTGGGGGTGAGAGCACTGTGGATGAGAGAGGGACAGAGAGAGAAGGTGTTGCCATTAGTGTACAGAGCAACATAACTAATCAGTCAGAGTTCAGGAAAGGTGAGCCCAATAATAGCCTACATAGATCTGAGTGTGGTGTTACTTTTGAAAAGAGGGTAGCAGTACGCAACATTTTGGAGCGTTCAGATAGAAATATGCCATGTAGAACACACGCTCTTTCTGACATGTAGAACAAGGTTTCACGTCAGCTCTTTTCGTGGCATTTCTATCTGCAACGTTCAATAACGTTTGGCTATGAAAGCATTTGGCTACCGAATGGAGCCCAGGTTTACCATTCCCAGTAAATCATGTACATGTCTTGTATTGTACTCAACCCTAGTGGCAAATGTGAGCATCACATCAACATGAAAAGTAGGCTGTTTGGAATATAGTTCTAATCATTCATGTATTGGGAAATGTCTTACACTTCAAGTCGGAAGTTTACATACACCTTAGCCAACTATATTTAAACTTAGTTTTTCATCATTCCTGACATTTAATCCTAGTAATCCCTGTCTTAGGTCAGTTAGATCATCACTTTATTTTAAGAATGTGAAATGCCAGAATAATAGAGAGAATGATTTATTTGAGCTTTTATTTCTTTCATCACATTCCCAGTGGGTCAGAAGTTTACATACACTCAATTAGTATTTGGTAGCATTGCCTTTAAATTGTTTAACTTGGGTCAAACGTTTAGGGTAGCGTTCCACAAGCTTCCCACAATAAATTGGGTGAATGTTGTCTCATTCCTCCTGACAGAGCTGGTGTAACTGAGTTGGGTTTGTAGGCCTCCTTGCTCGCATACGCTTTTCAGTTCTGCCCACAAATTTTCTATTAGATTGAGGTCAGGGCTTTGTGTTGGAAACTCCAATACCTTGACTTTGATGTCCTTAAGCCATTTTGCCACAACTTTGGAAGTATGCTTGGGGTCATTGTCCATTTGGAAGACCCATTTGCGACCAAGCTTAACTTCCTGACTGATATCTTGAGATGTTGCTTCAATATATCCACACAATTTTCAATCCTCATGATGCCATCTGTCAAACGCTCCTGAAACACTTCAGCGAGCAGGCCTTTCTAATCGGCCTTTCTAATCGACCTGGCCGGGGTATCCTGGAAGGATATTGATCTCATCCCGTCAACCACATCCCGTCAACCACTCCTGAGCTCCGTCAATCACTCCTGGGCTGCAGTCACCTATCCGGACCCGTTTTACTGCCTACACGGAGCCCCTCCGGGCCTTCACAACTGGACTGCCGACGTTATCTACCCGAAGGAGATCCGGCTGGCTCCTCCGTCGCGACGTTACCTGAATGCCCATCTGCGGCCTGCTAACCGTTAGCTGTCTTACCGGATGCTCTCAGAATAGACAATCGGACAATTTATTTATTTTTATTATTAACATGTTTCTTCTTGGGCCTCTATAACTATATCTATTGTTTTTATTTTTTTGTTGTTGTGTGATTTGGACTAATCCCCTCTACAACACGGAACTCCACTAATCTACTGACGGAACGCAAGAGGTGGCTAACAACAGACCTCCATCCTATGCTAGCTTGCTACCGATGTCCTGGCTAGCTGTCTAAATCGCCGTGACCCCCAAACCAACCTCTCCACTCCCTGGACCCTTTTGATCACTCGACTAAGGATGCCTCTCCTTAATGTCAATATGTCTTGTCCATTGCTGTTCTGGTTAGTGTTTATTGGCTTATTTCACTGTAGAGCCTCTAGTCCTGCTCACTATACCTTATCCAACTTATTAGTTCCACCACCCACACATGCAATGACATCTCCTGGTTTCAATGATGTTTCTAGAGACAATATCTCTCTCTTCATCACTCAATACCTAGGTTTACCTCCACTGTACTCACTCCTACCATACCTTTGTCTGTACATTATACCTTGATGCTATTTTATCGCCCCCAGAAACCTCCTTTTACTCTCTGTTCCAGACGTTCTAGACGACCAATTCTTATTGCTTTTAGCCGTACCCTTATTCTTCTCCTCCTATGTTCCTCTGGCGATGTAGAGGTGAATCCAGGCCCTGCAGTGCCTAGCTCCACTCCTATTCCCCAGGCGCTCTCTTTTGATGACTTCTGTAACCGTAATAGCCTTGGTTTCATGCATGTTAACATTAGAAGCCTCCTCCCTAAGTTTGTTATTTTCACTGCTTTAGCACACTCTGCCAACCCGGATGTTCTAGCTGTGTCTGAATCCTGGCTTAGGAAGACCACCAAAAATTCAGAAATTTTAATTCCAAACTACAACATTTTCAGACAAGATAGAACTGCTAAAGGGGGCGGTGTTGCAATCTACTGCAAAGATAGCCTGCAGAGTTCTGTCCTACTATCCAGGTCTGTACCCAAACAATTTGAACTTCTACTTTTAAAAATCCACCTCTCTAAAAACAAGTCTCTCACCGTTGCCGCCTGCTATAGACCACCCTCTGCTCCCAGCTGTGCTCTGGACACCATATGTGAACTGATTGCCCCCATCTATCTTCAGAGCTCGTGCTGCTAGGCGACCTAAACTGGAACATGCTTAACACCCCAGCCATCCTACAATCTAAACTTGATGCCCTCAATCTCACACAAATTATCAATGAACCTACCAGGTACCCCCAAAGCCTTAAACACGGGCACCCTCATAGATATCATCCTAACCAACTTCCCCTCTAAATACACCTCTGCTGTCTTCAACCAAGATCTCAGCGATCACTGCCTCATTGCCTGCATCCGTAATGGGTCAGCGGTCAAACGACCTCCACTCATCACTGTAAAACGCTCCCTGAAACACTTCAGCGAGCAGGCCTTTCTAATCGACCTGGCCGGGGTGTCCTGGAAGGATATTGATCTCATCCCGTCAGTAGAGGATGCCTGGATATTTTTTTAAATGCCTTCCTAACAATGTTAAATAAACATGCCCCATTCAAGAAAATTAGAACCAGGAACAGATATAGCCCTTGGTTCTCCCCAGACCTGACTGCCCTTAACCAACACAAAAACATCCTATGGCGTTCTGCATTAGCATCGAACAGCCCCGTGATATGCAGCTGTTCAGGGAAGCTAGAAACCGTTATACACAGGCAGTTAGAAAAGCCAAGGCTAGCTTTTTCAAGCAGAAATTTGCTTCCTGCAACACTAACTCTAAAAAGTTCTGGGACACTGTAAAGTCCATGGAGAATAAGAACACCTCCTCCCAGCTGCCCACTGCACTGAAGATAGGAAACACTGTCACCACTGATAAATCCACCATAATTGAGAATTTCAATAAGCATTTTTCTACGGCTGGCCATGCTTTCCACCTGGCAACTCCTACCCCGGTCAACAGCACTGCACCCACAACAGCAACTCGCCCAAGCCTTCCCCATTTCTCCTTCTCCCAAATCCATTCAGCTGAAGTTCTGAAAGAGCTGAAAAATCTGGACCCCTACAAATCAGCCGGGCTAGACAATCTGGACCCTTTCTTTCTAAAATTATCTGCCGAAATTGTTGCCACCCCTATTACTAGCCTGTTCAACCTCTCTTTCGTGTCATCTGAGATTCCCAAAGATTGGAAAGCAGCTGCGGTCATCCCCCTCTTCAAAGGGGGACACTCTTGACCCAAACTGCTACAGACCTATATCTATCCTACCATGCCTTTCTAAGGTCTTCGAAAGCCAAGTCAACAAACAGATTACCGACCATTTCGAATCTCACCATACCTTCTCTGCTATGCAATCTGGTTTCAGAGCTGGTCATGGGTGCACCTCAGCCACGCTCAAGGTCCTAAACGATATCTTAACTGCCATCGATAAGAAACATTACTGTGCAGCCATATTCATTGATCTGGCCAAGGCTTTCGACTCTGTCAACCACCACATCCTTATCGGCAGACTCGACAGCCTTGGTTTCTCAAATGATTGCCTCGCCTGGTTCACCAACTACTTCTCTGATAGAGTTCAGTGTGTCAAATCGGAGGGTCTGCTGTCCGGACCTCTGGCAGTCTCTATGGGGGTGCCACAGGGTTCAATTCTTGGACCGACTCTCTTCTCTGTATACATCAATGAGGTCGCTCTTGCTGCTGGTGAGTCTCTGATCCACCTCTACGCAGACGACACCATTCTGTATACTTCCGGCCCTTCTTTGGACACTGTGTTAACAACCCTCCAGGCAAGCTTCAATGCCATACAACTCTCCTTCCGTGGCCTCCAATTGCTCTTAAATACAAGTAAAACTAAATGCATGCTCTTCAACCGATCGCTACCTGCACCTACCCGCCTGTCCAACATCACTACTCTGGACGGCTCTGACTTAGAATACGTGGACAACTACAAATACTTAGGTGTCTGGTTAGACTGTAAACTCTCCTTCCAGACCCATATCAAACATCTCCAATCCAAAGTTAAATCTAGAATTGGCTTCCTATTTCGCAACAAAGCATCCTTCACTCATGCTGCCAAACATACCCTTGTAAAATTGACCATCCTACCAATCCTCGACTTTGGCGATGTCATTTACAAAATAGCCTCCAATACCCTACTCAACAAATTGGATGCAGTCTATCACAGTGCTATCCGTTTTGTCACCAAAGCCCCATATACTACCCACCATTGCGACCTGTACGCTCTCGTTGGCTGGCCCTCGCTTCATACTCGTCGCCAAACCCACTGGCTCCATGTCATCTACAAGACCCTGCTAGGTAAAGTCCCCCTTATCTCAGCTCGCTGGTCACCATAGCATCTCCCACCTGTAGCACACGCTCCAGCAGGTATATCTCTCTAGTCACCCCCAAAACCAATTCTTTCTTTGGCCGCCTCTCCTTCCAGTTCTCTGCTGCCAATGACTGGAACGAACTACAAAAATCTCTTAAATTGGAAACACTTATCTCCCTCACTAGCTTTAAGCACCAACTGTCAGAGCATCTTACAGATTACTGCACCTGTACATAGCCCACCTATAATTTAGCCCAAACAACTACCTCTTTCCCAACTGTATTTAATTTATTTATTTATTTTGCTCCTTTGCACCCCATTATTTTTATTTCTACTTTGCACATTCTTCCATTGCAATACTACCATTCCAGTGTTTTACTTGCTATATTGTATTTACTTTGCCACCATGGCCTTTTTTGCCTTTACCTCCCTTCTCACCTAATTTGCTTTCATTGTATATAGACTTGTTTTTTTTTTTTTTTACTGTATTATTGACTGTATGTTTGTTTTACTCCATGTGTAACTCTGTGTCGTTGTATGTGTCGAACTGCTTTGCTTTATCTTGGCCAGGTCGCAATTGTAAATGAGAACTTGTTCTCAACTTGCTTACCTGGTTAAATAAAGGTGAAATAAAAATAAATAAAAATAAAAGTAGAGGATGCCTGGTTATTTAAAGAAAATGCCTTCCTAACCATCTTAAATAAGCATGCCCCATTCAAGAAATTTAGAACCAGGAACAGATATAGCCCTTGGTTCTCCCCAGACCTGACTGCCCTTAAAACTAGTTAGGGATAGGCGGGACGCAAATGTCTCAACTGGCCAATTGCCAGGGAAAATGCAGAGCGCCAGATTCAAATAAAATACTATAAAATTCTAACTTTCATTAAATCACACATGTAAGATACTCAATTAAAGCTACACTCGTTGTGAATCCAGCCAACATGTCAGATTTAAAAAATGCTTTTCGGCGAAAGCATAAGAAGCTATTATCTGATCGCCTGCACCAGCAGTAAACAAAGGGGTTAGCATATTTCAACCCTGCAGGCGCTACACAAAACGCTGAAATAAAATATAAAACATGCATTACCTTTGACTAGATTATTTTGTTGGCACTCCAATATGTCCCATAAACATCACAATTTGTCCTTTTGTTCGATTAATTCCGTCCATATATATCCAAAATGTCCATTTATAAAGCGTGTTTGATCCAGAAAAAAAACAGCTTACAAAAAACGCAACGTCACTACAAAATATTTAAAAAGTTGCCTATAAACTTTGCCAAAATATTTCAAACTACTTTTGTAATACAACTTTGGGTATTTTTAAACGTTAATAATCGATCAAATTGTAGACGGGGCAATCTGTGTTCAATGAATGAAAACAAACCAGCGCAACTTTTCACGTCTTGCGCAACTCACAAAAGTGTACCCAGTTCCTAGTTGGCCTACTGCTTCATTGCACAAAGGAATAACCTCAACCAAATTCCAAAGACTGGTGACTACCAGTGGAAGCGGTAGGAACTGAATACAGGTTTCTAAGAAATATCCCTTGGCAATTACAAGTCAGGAAACAGAGAGAGGCAACAAAAAAAAGAAATCTGAACAGTTAGTCCTCAGGGTTTTGCCTGCTACATAAGTTCTGTTATACTTACAGACATGATTCAAATAGTTTCAGAAACTTCAGAGTGTTTTCTATCCAAATCTAATAATAATAATATGCATATCTGAAATTCTTGGCAAGAGTAGCAGGACGTTTAAATTGGGCACGCTATTTATCCAAAAGTGAAAATTCTGCCCCCTAGCCCCAACAAAAAAAACTCCTATGGCGTTCTGCATTAGCATCGAACAGCCCCGGTAATATGCAGCTTTTCAGGGAAGCTAGAAACCAATATACACAGGCAGTTAGAAAAGCCAAGGCTAGCTTTTTCAAGCAGAAATTTGCAACACTAACTCAAAAAAGTTCTGGGACACTGTAAAGTCCATGGAGAAGAAGAACACCTCCTCCCAGCTGCCCACTGCACTGAAGATAGGAAACACTGTCACCACTGAAAAATCCACTATAATTGAGAATTTCAATAAGCATTTTTCTACGGCTGGCCATGCCTTCCACCTGGCTACCCCTACCCCGGTCAACAGCACTGCACCCCCCACAGCAACTCGCCCAAGCCTTCCCCATTTCTCCTTCTCCCAAATCCGTTAAGCTGATGTTCTGAAAGAGCTGCAAAATCTGGACCCCTACAAATCAGCCGGGCTAGACAATCTGGACCCTTTCTTTCTAAAATGATCTGCCGAAATTGTTGCCACCTCGATTACTAGCCTGTTCAACCTCTCTTTCGTGTTGTCTGAGATTCCCAAAGATTGGAAAGCAGCTGTGGTCATCCCCCTCTTCAAAGGGGGGAACACTCTTGACCCAAACTGCTACAGACCTATATCTATCCTATCCTGCCTTTCTAAGGTCTTCAAAAGCCAAGTCAACAAACAGATTACCGACCATTTCGAATCTCACCATACCCTCTCTGCTATGCAATCTGGTTTCAGAGCTGGTCATGAGGGTGCACCTCAGCCACGCTCAAGGTCCTAAACGATATCTTAACCGCCATCGATAAGAAACATTACTGTGCAGCCATATTCATTGATCTGGCCAAGGCTTTCGACTCTGTCAATCACCACATCCTCACCGGCAGACTCGACAGCCTTTTCTCAAATTATTGCCACGCCTGGTTCACCAACTACTTCTCTGATAGAGTTCAGTGTGTCAAATCGGAGGGTCTGTTGTCCGGACCTCTGGCAGTCTCTATGGGGGTGCCACATGGTTCAATTCTTGGACCGACTCTCTTCTCTGTATACATCAATGATGTCGCTCTTGCTGCTGGTGAGTCTCTGATCCACCTCTACGCAGACGACACCATTCTGTATACTTCTGGCCCTTCTTTGGACACTGTGTTAACAACCCTCCAGGCAAGCTTCAATGCCATACAACTCTTCTTCCGTGGCCTCCAATTGCTCTTAAATACAATTCAAACTAAATGCATGCTCTTCAACCGATCGCTGCCTGCACCTGCCCGCCTGTCCAACATCACTACTGTTATGCAGGTGAGTGAGGACCCAAAAGCGGTTTAACAGAAACAGAGTCTTTTAATGTCCAAACACAGGGAAGACATAAATCCTCTTCAGATGTATCGGTTGACAAAATAGACAACCCGCAGAGAGGGCGACAAATAAATCATAAAGTCCTCTGATCTTTACAGGAGAGTCCCCTTCTAGCAGCAGAGGAGAATAGCAGGGTTAGCGGCAACAGACTGCTGGTCTCTCCGGGTAGGCGCGGGTTGTAGAGGACAGAGGTACCTGATCACACGTAGCATCTGATGAAGAGGCAGATTACGACAGGACGGGACAAGGGTGAAGCAAACGAGAATCTGACAAAGACAGAAGCAGAAACAGTGAGAGAAATAGAGACCTAATCAGAGGGAAAAAAGGGAACAGGTGGGAGAGAGTAAACGAGGTAGTTAGAGGAGATGAGGAACAGCTGGGGGAAGGAAAGGGAGAGAAGGTAACCTAATACGAACAGCAGGGGGAAACGAAGTGAAGAGAAAGAACAGGAACAAGACATAACATGACAATACATGACAGTACCCCCCCACTCACCGAGCGCCTCCTGGCGCACTCGAGGAGGAAACCTGGCGGCAACGGAGGAAATCATCGATCAGCGAACGGTCCAGCACGTCCCGAGATGGAACCCAACTCCTTTCCTCAGGACCGTACCCCTCCCAATCCACTAGGTACTGATGACCACGGCCCCGAGGACGCATGTCCAAAATCTTACGGACCCTGTAGATAGGTGCGCCCTCGACAAGGATGGGGGGAGACGAACGGGGGCGCGAAGAAAGGGCTTAACACAGGAGAAGACCGGGTGGACGCGACGAAGATGTCGCGGAAGAAGAAGTCGCACTGCGACAGGATTAATGACCTGAGAAATACGGAACGGACCAATGAACCGCGGGGTCAACTTGCGAGAAGCTGTCTTAAGGGGAAGGTTTTGAGTGGAGAGCCATACTCTCTGACCGCGACAATATCTAGGACTCTTAGTCCTACGCTTATTAGCGGCTCTCACAGTCTGCGCCCTATAACGGCAAAGTGCAGACCTGACCCTCTTCCAGGTGCGCTCACAACGTTGGACAAAAGCCTGAGCGGAGGGGACGCTGGACTCGGCGAGCTGGGACGAGAACAGAGGAGGCTGGTACCCGAGGCTACTCTGAAAAGGAGATAGCCCGGTCGCAGACGAAGGAAGCGAGTTGTGAGCGTATTCTGCCCAGGGGAGCTGTTCTGCCCAAGACGCAAGGTTACGAAAAGAAAGACTGCGTAAGATGCGACCAATAGTCTGATTGGCCCGTTCTGCTTGACCGTTAGACTGGGGGTGAAAACCGGAAGAGAGACTGACGGAAGCCCCAATCAAACGGCAAAACTCCCTCCAAAATTGAGACGTGAATTGCGGACCCCTGTCCGAAACGGCGTCTGACGGAAGGCCATGAATTCTGAAAACATTCTCAATGATGATTTGTGCCGTCTCTTTAGCAGAAGGAAGCTTAGCGAGGGGAATAAAATGAGCCGCCTTAGAGAACCTATCGACAACCGTTAGAATAACAGTCTTCCCCGCTGACGAAGGCAGTCCGGTAATAAAGTCTAAGGCGATGTGAGACCACGGTCGAGAGGGAATGGAAAGCGGTCTGAGACGGCCGGCAGGAGGGGAGTTACCGGACTTAGTCTGCGCGCAGTCCGAACAAGCAGCCACGAAACGACGCGTGTCACGCTCCTGAGTGGGCCACCAAAAGCGCTGGCGAATAGAAGCAAGCGTACCCAAAAACGCCGGGGTGGCCGGCTAACTTGGCAGAGTGAGCCCACTGAAGAACGGCCAGACGAGTAGGAACGGGAACGAAAAGAAGGTTCCTAGGACAAGCGCGCGGCGACGGGGTGTGAGTGAGTGCTTGCTTTACCTGCCTCTCAATTCCCCAGACAGTCAACCCGACAACACGCCCCTCAGGGAGAATCCCCTCGGGGTCGGTGGAGGCTACTGAAGAACTGAAGAGACGGGATAAAGCATCAGGCTTGGTGTTCTTAGAGCCCGGACGATAAGAAATAACAAACTCGAAACGAGCGAAAAACAGCGCCCAACGAGCCTGACGCGCATTAAGTCGTTTGGCAGAACGGATGTACTCAAGGTTCCTATGGTCAGTCCAAACGACAAAAGGAACGGTCGCCCCCTCCAACCACTGTCGCCATTCGCCTAGGGCTAAGCGGATGGCGAGCAGTTCGCGGTTTCCCACATCATAGTTACGTTCCGACGGCGACAGGCGATGAGAAAAATACGCGCAAGGGTGGACCTTGTCGTCAGAATGGGAGCGCTGGGAAAGAATGGCTCCCACGCCCACCTCTGACGCGTCAACCTCGACAATGAACTGTCTAGAGACGTCAGGTGTAACAAGGATAGGTGCGGATGTAAAACGCTTCTTGAGGAGATCAAAAGCTCCCTGGGCAGAAACGGACCACTTAAAGCACGTCTTGACAGAAGTAAGGGCTGTGAGAGGAGCTGCCACCTGACCGAAATTACGGATGAAACGACGATAGAAATTCGCGAAGCCGAGAAAGCGCTGCAGCTCGACACGTGACTTAGGGACGGGCCAATCGCTGACAGCTTGGACCTTAGCGGGATCCATCTTAATGCCTTCAGCGGAAATAACAGAACCGAGAAATGTGACGGAGGAGGCATGAAAAGAGCACTTCTCAGCCTTCACATAAAGACAATTCTCTAAAAGGCGCTGGAGGACACGTCGAACGTGCTGAACATGAATCTGGAGTGACGGTGAAAAAATCAGGATATCGTCAAGGTAAACAAAAACAAAGATGTTCAGCATGTCTCTCAGTACATCATTCACTAATGCCTGAAAGACAGCTGGAGCGTTAGCGAGGCCGAACGGCAGAACCCGGTATTCAAAGTGCCCTAACGGAGTGTTAAACGCCGTTTTCCACTCGTCCCCCTCCCTGATGCGCACGAGATGGTAAGCGTTACGAAGGTCCAACTTAGTGAAAACCTGGCTCCCTGCAGGATCTCGAAGGCTGAAGACATAAGGGGAAGCGGATAACGATTCTTAACCGTTATGTCATTCAGCCTCGATAATCCACGCAGGAGCGCAGGGTCCCGTCCTTTTCTTAACAAAAAAAAACCCGCTCCGGCGGGAGAGGAGGAAGGGACTACGGTACCGGCGTCGAGAGCTACAGACAAATAATCTTCGAGAGCCTTACGTTCGGGAGCCGACAGAGAGTATAGTCTACCCCGGGGGGGAGTGGTTCCCGGAAGGAGATCAATACTACAATCATACGACCTGTGCGGAGGAAGGGAGGTGGCCCTGGACCGACTGAACACCGTGCGCAGATCGTGATATTCCTCCGGCACCCCTGTCAAATCACCAGGCTCCTCCTGTGAAGAAGAGACAGAGGAAACAGGAGGGATAGCAGACATTAAACACTTCACATGACAAGAGACGTTCCAGGAGAGGATAGAATTACTAGACCAATTAATAGAAGGATTATGACACACTAGCCAGGGATGGCCCAAAACAACAGGTGTAAAAGGTGAACGAAAAATAAAAAAATAAATGGTTTCGCTATGATTACCAGAGACAGTGAGGGTTAAAGGTAGCGTTTCACGCTGAATCCTGGGGAGAGGACTACCATCCAAGGCGAACAAGGCCATGGGCTCCCCTAACTGTCTGAGAGGAATGTCATGTTCCCGAGCCCAGGCTTCGTCCATAAAACAGCCCTCCGCCCCAGAGTCTATCAAGGCACTGCAGGAAGCTGCCGAACCGGTCCAGCGTAGATGGACCGACAAGGTAGTACAGGATCTTGAAGGAGAGACCTGAGTAGTAGCGCTCACCAGTAGCCCTCCGCTTACTGATGAGCTCTGGCTTTTACTGGACATGAAATGACAAAATGACCAGCGGAACCGCAATAGAGACAGAGGCGGTTGGTGATTCTCCGTTCCCTCTCCTTAGTCGAGATGCGAATACCCCCCAGCTGCATAGGCTCAGCACCTGAGCCAGTGGAGGAAGATGGTAGTGATGCGGAGAGGGGGGCAACGGATAACGCGAGCTCCCTTCCACGAGCTCGGTGACGAAGATCAACCCGTCGTTCTATGCGAATAGCGAGTTCAATCAAGGAATCCACGCTGGAAGGAACCTCCCGGGAGAGAATCTCATCCTTTACCTCCGCGGAGACCCTCCAGAAAACGAGTGAGCAAAGCCGGCTCGTTCCAGTCACTGGAGGCAGCAAGAGTGCGAAACTCTATAGAGTAATCAGTTATGGATCGATTACCTTGACATAGGGAAGACAGGGCCCTGGAAGCTTCTTCCCCAAAAACAGAACGATCAAAAACCCGTATCATCTCCTCCTTAAAGTTCTGATACTGGTTAGTACACTCAGCCCTCGCCTCCCAGATTGCCGTGCCCCACTCACGAGCCCGTCCAGTAAGGAGAGATATGACGTAGGCGATACGAGCTGTGCCCCTGGAGTACGTGTTGGGCTGGAGAGAAAACACAATATCACACTGGGTGAGGAACGAGCGGCATTCAGTGGGCTCCCCAGAGTAACACGGCGGGTTATTAATTCTGGGCTCCGGAGACTCGGAAGCCCTGGAAGTAGCCGGTGGATCGAGGCGGAGATGGTGAATATGTTTCGAGAGGTCGGAGACTTGGGCGGCCAGGGTCTCAACGGCATGTCGAGCAGCAGATAATTCCTGCTCGTGTCTGCCTAGCATCGCTCCCTGGATCTCGACGGCTGAGTGGAGAGGATCCGAAGTCGCTGGGTCCATTCTTGGTCAGATTCTTCTGTTATGCAGGTGAGTGAGGACCCAAAAGCGGTTTAACAGAAACAGAGTCTTTTAATGTCCAAACACAGGGAAGACATAAATCCTCTTCAGATGTATCGGTTGACAAAATAGACAACCCGCAGAGAGGGCGACAAATAAATCATAAAGTCCTCTGATCTTTACAGGAGAGTCCCCTTCTAGCAGCAGAGGAGAATAGCAGGGTTAGCGGCAACAGACTGCTGGTCTCTCCGGGTAGGCGCGGGTTGTAGAGGACAGAGGTACCTGATCACACGTAGCATCTGATGAAGAGGCAGATTACGACAGGACGGGACAAGGGTGAAGCAAACGAGAATCTGACAAAGACAGAAGCAGAAACAGTGAGAGAAATAGAGACCTAATCAGAGGGAAAAAAGGGAACAGGTGGGAGAGAGTAAACGAGGTAGTTAGAGGAGATGAGGAACAGCTGGGGGAAGGAAAGGGAGAGAGGGTAACCTAATACGACCAGCAGGGGGAAACGAAGTGAAGAGAAAGAACAGGAACAAGACATAACATGACAATACATGACAACTACTCTGGACGGCTCTGACTTACGTGAACAACTACAAATACCTAGGTGTCTGGTTAGACTGTAAACTCTCCTTCCAGACCCACATCAAACATCTCCAATCCAAAGTTAAATCTAGAATTGGCTTCCTATTTCGCAACAAAGCATCCTTTACTCATGCTGCCAAACATACCCTTGTAAAACTGACCATCCTACCAATCCTCGACTTCGGCGATGTCATTTACAAAATAGCCTCCAATACCCTACTCAACAAATTGGATGCAGTCTATCACAGTGCCATCCGTTTTGTCACCAAAGCTCCATATACTACCCACCATTGCGACCTGTACGCTCTCGTTGGCTGGCCCTTGCTTCATACTCATCGCCAAAACCACTGGCTCCATGTCATCTACAAGACCCTGCTAGGTAAAGTCCCCCTTATTTCAGCTCGCTGGTCACCATAGCATCACCCACCTGTAGCACGCACTCCAGCAGGTATATCTCTCTGGTCACCCTCAAAATCAATTATTTATTTGGCCGCCTCTCCTTCCAGTTCTCTGCTGCCAATGACTGGAACGAACTACAAAAATCTCTGAAACTGGAAACACTTATCTCCCTCACTAGCTTTAAGCACCAGCTGTCAGAGCAGCTCACATATTACTGCACCTGTACATAGCCCATCTATAATTTAGCCCAAACAACTACAGTGCCTTGCGAAAGTATTCGGCCCCCTTGAACTTTGCGACCTTTTGCCACATTTCAGGCTTCAAACATAAAGATATAAAACTGTATTTTTTTGTGAAGAATCAACAACAAGTGGGACACAATCATGAAGTGGAACGACATTTATTGGATATTTCAAACTTTTTTAACAAATCAAAACTGAAAAATTGGGCATGCAAAATTATTCAGCACCCTTAAGTTAATACTTTGTAGCGCCACCTTTTGCTGCGATTACAGCTGTAAGTCGCTTGGGGTATGTCTCTATCAGTTTTGCACATCGAGAGACTGAATTTTTTTCCCATTCCTCCTTGCAAAACAGCTCGAGCTCAGTGAGGTTGGATGGAGAGCATTTGTGAACAGCAGTTTTCAGTTCTTTCCACAGATTCTCGATTGGATTCAGGTCTGGACTTTGACTTGGCCATTCTAACACCTGGATATGTTTATTTTTGAACCATTCCATTGTAGATTTTGCTTTATGTTTTGGATCATTGTCTTGTTGGAAGACAAATCTCCGTCCCAGTCTCAGGTCTTTTGCAGACTCCATCAGGTTTTCTTCCAGAATGGTCCTGTATTTGGCTCCATCCATCTTCCCATCAATTTTAACCATCTTCCCTGTCCCTGCTGAAGAAAAGCAGGCCCAAACCATGATGCTGCCACCACCATGTTTGACAGTGGGGATGGTGTGTTCAGGGTGATGTGCTGTGTTGCTTTTACGCCAAACATAACGTTTTGCATTGTTGCCAAAAAGTTCAATTTTGGTTTCATCTGACCAGAGCACCTTCTTCCACATGTTTGGTGTGTCTCCCAGGTGGCTTGTGGCAAACTTTAAACGACACTTTTTATGGATATCTTTAAGAAATGGCTTTCTTCTTGCCACTCTTCCATAAAGGCCAGATTTGTGCAATATACGACTGATTGTTGTCCTATGGACAGAGTCTCCCACCTCAGCTGTAGCTCTCTGCAGTTCATCCAGAGTGATCATGGGCCTCTTGGCTGCATCTCTGATCAGTCTTCTCCTTGTATGAGCTGAAAGTTTAGAGGGACGGCCAGGTCTTGGTAGATTTGCAGTGGTCTGATACTCCTTCCATTTCAATATTATCGCTTGCACAGTGCTCCTTGGGATGTTTAAAGCTTGGGAAATCTTTTTGTATCTAAATCCGGCTTTAAACTTCTTCACAACAGTATCTCGGACCTGCCTGGTGTGTTCCTTGTTCTTCATGATGCTCTCTGCGCTTTTAACGGACCTCTGAGACTATCACAGTGCAGGTGCATTTATACGGAGACTTGATTACACACAGGTGGATTGTATTTATCATCATTAGTCATTTAGGTCAACATTGGATCATTCAGAGATCCTCACTGAACTTCTGGAGAGAGTTTGCTGTACTGAAAGTAAAGGGGCTGAATAATTTTGCACGCCCAATTTTTCAGTTTTTGATATGTTAAAAAAGTTTGAAATATCCAATAAATGTCGTTCCACTTCACGATTGTGTCCCACTTGTTGTTGATTCTCCACAAAAAAATACAGTTTTATATCTTTATGTTTGAAGCCTGAAATGTGGCAAAAGGTCGCAAAGTTCAAGGGGGCCGAATACTTTCGCAAGGCACTGTACCTCTTTCCCTACTGTATATATTTTATATATTTATTTATTTTGCTCCTTTGCACCCCATTATTTTTATTTCTACTTTGCACATTCTTCCACTGCAAATCTACCATTCCAGTGTTTTACTTGCTATATTGTATTTACTTTGCCACCATGGCCTTTTTTTTGCCTTTACCTCCCTTATCTCACCTCATTTGCTCACATCGTATATAGACTTGTTTCTACTGTATTATTGACTGTATGTTTGTTTTACTCCATGTGTAACTCTGTGTCGAACTGCTTTGCTTTATCTTGGCCAGGTCGCAATTGTAAATGAGAACTTGTTCTCAACTTGCCGACCTGGTTAAATAAAGGTAAAATAAAAAATGTCTTTAGAAGCTTCTGATAGGCTAATTGACCTCATTTGAGTCAATTGGAGGGGTACCTGTGGATGTATTTCAAGGCCTACCGCAAACTCACTGCCTCTTAGCTTGACATCATGGGAAAATCAAAAGAAATCGGCCAAATCTGGTTCATCCTTGGGAGCAATTTCCAAATGCCTGAAGGTACCACGTTCATATGTAAAACAATAGTATGCAAGTATAAACACCATGGGACCACGCCGCATCAAACCGCTCAGGAAGGAGATGCGTTCTGTCTCCTAGAGATGAACGTACTTTGGTGCGAAAAGTGCAAGTATATCACAGAACAACAGCAAAGGACCTTGTAAAGATGCTGGAGGAAACAGGTACAAAAGTATCTATATCCACAGTAAAACGAGTCCTATATCGACATGACCTGAAAGGCCGCTCAGCAAGGAAGAAGCCACTGCTAAAAAACAGCCATAAAAAAGCCAGACTACGGTTTGCAACTGCACATGGGGAAAAACATCATACTTTTTGGAGTAATGTCCTCTGGTCTGATGAAACAAAAATAGAACTGTTTGGCCATAATGACCATCGTTATGTTTGGACTAAAAAGGGGGAGGCTTGCAAGCTGAAGAATACCATCCCAACCGTGAAGCACTGGGGTGGCAGCATCATGTTGTGGGTGTGCTTTGCTGCAGGAGGGATTGGTGCAATTCACAAAATATATTTTTTTTCACCTTCATTTAACTAGGCAAGTCAGTTAAGAGCAAATTCTTATTTTCAATGATGGCCTAGGAACAGTGGGTTAACTGCCTTGTTCAGGGGCAGAACGACAGATTTTTACCTTGCCAGCTCGGGGATTCGATCTTGCAAACTTTCGGTTACTCGTCCAACGCTCTATCCACTAGGCTACCTCCTGCCCCATGACATTTTCTGTAATTTCCCAAGCTGTTTAAAGGCACAGTCAACTTAGGGTATGTAAACGTCTGACCCACTGGAATTGTGATTAAGTGAAATAATCTGTCTGTAAACAATTGTTGGAAAAATTACTTGTGCCATGCACAAAGTAGTACTAACTGACTTGCCAAAACTATAGGACACCATCATGATGGTGGCAGCATCATGCTGTGGTTATGTTTTTCATCGACTGGGAAACTGTTCAGAATTGAAGGAATGATGGATGGTGCTAAATACATGGAAATTCTTGAGGAAAACCCTGTTTCAGTCTTCCAGAGATTTAAGACAGGGACGGAGGTTCACCTTCTAGCAGGACAATGACCCTAAGCATACTGCTAAAGCAACAGTCGAGTGGTTTAAGGGGAAACATTCAAATGTCTTGGAATGGCGTATTCAAAGCCCAGACCTCAGTCCAATAGAGAAACTGTGACTTAAAGATTGCTGTACACCACAGAACCCATCCAACTTGAAGGAGCTGAAGCAGTTTTGCCTTGAAGAATGGACAAAAATCCTAGTGGCTAGATTTGCCAAGCTTATAGCTTACATACCCCAAGAGAATTGCAGCTGTAATTGCTCTAAAAGGTGGCTCTACAAAGTAGTGACTTTGGGAGGTTGAATAGTTATGCATGTTTAAGTTTTTTTTGTCTTATTTCTTGTTTTTTTACAAGAAAAAAATATTTTGCATCTTCAAAGTGGTAGGCATGTTGTGTAAATCAAATGATACAAACCCCACAAAAATGTGTTTTAATTCCAGGTTGTAAGGCAACAAAATAGGAAAGATGCCAAGGGGGGTGAATACTTTCGCAAGCCACTGTATGCTAAAAACAGAGAACACATAAAAACAACACATACAAAAACATTAGAACAGCACGTCATCATCACTATGCACACTGGCCTGTACAGTGTCTCTTGGGGATGATGTTTCTTATCAGACAGAAATCGTCTATGAAGATAGTGTCCGTTAAGGCTCTCTTACGGAACATCTGGCCCTTTTTCCGGATTTCTGCAGATTTCTCATTCATTACAGTGGAGACTTCATCTTGATGAAGGAAGCCGTTAACAAGTGTGCGCATTAGTCTTCTCTGGCTGTTACTGGGTAATGTTCTCTGATGACCTCTCTTTGTAGTTTTCTTCTGGACCTCTCTGCCTTCCATGTTGACAATTCCCTGCTTCCTCTTGGCCATCATCTGAAGACTTTTCAGTTTTTTCTTGAGGTTGACCATCTCTTTGGTCCTCTCCAGAAGCTTCTCTTCTGTGTAACGCAACTTTGACCTACATTTTTATTGTGTTTTCTTTCTTCTGTTCCTCTTTTTTTGGTGATTCCTTTGGGGTAGATGTCTTCATTGGTCCTGGTGTCTGTAGAGATGTCTCTCTTCTTTCACAAGTTGAGATGATGGCAGGGACATTTACCTGCTGAGGTGAGAATGGCTGTTCTCTTGGGGAGGCTGTGTCTTCTTGAAGATTTTGAATAACTTCTTCATTTGCTTCTTGTTGAAGTGTATCATCTTCCTGTCTTTATGATGTCGTGTCCAATACAGATTTGAGCTGTTTCTTTCTTCTTTAACACCTTTTCTTCTGTAATACCTTTTCTTCTGTAATACCTTTTCTTCTGTAATACCTTTTCTTCTGTAACACCTTTTCGAGTTTGACCGCCACAGTTTTTTCTTCTTTTCATGTTGCTTCTTTGTCAGATCTTGAGTTTTCTTTATTTTACCATTTTGATTTCGTTTTTGATATCTGGAACTGGGAAGGAAGCATGACATGAAATGAGCATGTCTCAAAACATGGGAAAAATCTTACTGTTACGGACACGTCATCTTATAGTATAGACTGAATGGCTTACAGACTGTGTGTGTGCGTATGCATCCTACAGTAGGGACTGTAGCTCCCTTCAGTAACCACGAGCACTGATTTTAACTGGCGGCTTTATTCTGTAGTTTTAGTCAGAATTATCACCTTCCGTGAGAACTATAAAGTCAATGAAAAATACAGTTAAGCACACTCTTACAACCTTATCTTACGAGTGACTTATTAGCTTGGTATAACTCTGAAGTGCTTACATACATAACAGTTTAACCTGCGTTATAACAGGTTCAGATTAAACACATGAATAAAGGAAAAAATACCTCATTGGCTGCTTATTACAGAAGGGAGGAAATCAAACTTCACACTTATTATTCCTGGCATGAATTCACACTTCATCCTAACATACACTCTTCAACCTTTATGAACTACACCCGATGACATGAAAACTTAGCTAACGCAGCGCAGGATTGCCTTCCCTCCAAAAGTGTGTTGCTACAATAAGGATCCCCGTTACAACAGTATTAGCTACGTAGTTCCGCTTGTATTATCATTTCCCCTGCACAGCGGATACATAAACAATTCAAACAAAAGACAACGACATAACCTGTAAGTCTAACTGTCAGTTACAGGGACTGAATGGCTTACAGACCGTGTGTGTGTCTGTGTGTACACATCCTATAGTAGGGACTGAATGGCTTACAGACTGTGTGTGTGTGTGTCTGTGTGTACACATCCTATAGTAGGGACTGAATATCTTACAGACCGTGTGTGGACATCCTATAGTACAAACTAAATGGCTTACTGATTGTGTGTGTGTGTGTGGTGGACGTGTGACATCCTATAGACACTGTATGAGGGCATAAGCTTTCTATAGACTATATATATGCTAACTACTCTTGCTGTAACCTCTCCAACCCCTAACCTCTCTCTCTCCTTCCTTATATACTCTTCCAGCAGTTCTGTGTTGGGGTGAACTTTTTCTCAGGATTTTGTCAGCCTAGCCTTTGCTAAAGCTTTATTTTTGTCCCTTGCTGACTGTTTGCAATTAAACAAGACAAAGAAAAATATCAACAGTTAGTAAATAATATTTTAATTAATAGTTAATTATATAGATATTTAAAATATATAGTCTGTGATTCAATTCTCATTACCGAAACAGAAGTTCTCTCTACTGCAACTGGCCTTAAATTGCAGCGGTAAGTGAGAATGGTGTTGTGGAGGTTGAGGAACCTTAGCATGTTTTGCTAACAATAGAGAAGACATGATGACTGAGCAAATGTTTTCTTAATGTACATAATTAGACATTAATATAGTATATTTTCATAGAAAATGTTAAATCTAACATTTTTCTAAATGTGGAAACCTACCTGTATCGGTAATGATAATTAATACTGTCGTGTACGCAGTCTGACAGGAGAATGTTTAACTTTTAACTGGAGAAATATAAAGATATCTGCTTCCCTGGTAGCCATCTTGAAGGTACTGGCAGATGTGTTGCTTCATTCAAAATCACATTTTGTTTAAAATTCTGTGTGTGTGTAAACAGTCCTTAAAAAATGTTGCGGAGGGTGAGAACATCAGTCATGGACACTTCATTTTCCCACAATTCTTTTCATTATTATTATACATGAATATTCAGTTAATATTTTCATTTGACTCTGTTTAAATTACAACATAACATACATTCAGACAGAGCTGGACGGTTCTTCAGGAGAAAATGCAATAAAATACCAAAATAATTCATTCCTATGTTGAAATTACTCTTTGTGCAAGGCAGAGAACACTTATCTTTATTATGATATTTTGTTATATTACTAAATGACATGTTTTCCATTTAAAATCATTACTTCCATGGTATTTGAATGATTTCATGAGAATGACCCAATAAAGCAACAACAGAGCCTGGGTCTTCAATGGTGAAGTCAGTTACCACTGAGTGCATATTTCCAGAAATTAGTCCCCAAGTAGCCAGAGTGGGAGAAGGCTGCAGGCTAAGTGGTACACTGGCACATGACCACTAATGCGTTTCAATGGGAGAGATGAGGCAGGGCAGCTGAGAGGAGTGAAACCTGAGTGCAAGGAGTGAAACCTGAGTGCAAGAACAAACTGGCAGACTAAAATCATGACCTGTGAAGATGGAAAGATTGCATATAGAATCTTCCAAACAGAATCTTTGGAACGGTGTGAAAACAGTAGACCTAGAAACTATGGCCATGTTATTTATGGTCTAGTGTTTACTCCAAGTACCATCCACAGTAGTGGATGCTGAATGAAATGAGAAGGGCTGGTTAGCCTAGAGAGATTATTCAGCAGACATCTGATCCAAAGTGCTTGACAGTTAACGTTTCCTTGGCCCACGAAGGAATATTCATTCTTTCCACATTTCCCTTTCCAGGAAATTAATTATACAGGAAACAGTAGCCTTCGGTGTTCCTCAAGGTTCCGTTTTAGGATCTCTCACCCCTGGTAAACTGCGACTGTAGCTAGAAAGTTTCCTCCATCAATGTGTTGCATCAACATGCGTTACACAGCATCATTCAAATAAACAAATAAATGTACTTTGTTTGGGGAACAACAAATACATTCTAAAAGTTCCGGTCAAAACCTCTTTACCTTCATCATGGTACACCATCCCGATAGTTCCTCCGGTATGGATGACCAAGAGTCGCGCTTTAGGGTGTGAAGCTGGAGCCAGACATGACTTTTTACATTCCGCCATGATGACTAGACATCTGATGGCAGGGGAAGAATGCATATCAAACTAATGGATGTTCTTAAAGTGACAGACCGCTACCAATGATGGCGTTGTGAAGTGCCAAAACGCAATTTACAGATAAACTTAGCTATATCAAATCTGTAATGTTACTAATCTGCTTGATTTGATTATAAACCTAAGCAAATAATGATTCACAATGATAATATTGCCCAAAATGTTTTTCCAAATTAAAATAATCCACATGCAATGCAAAGATGGACTCACCAGAAGATAGAAGTTGCTATAGTGTAGAGATACGTGTAGAGGACGTACGTAAATGGATATTCGTCAATAGCCTCCAAGGATCATTTCAAAGGAGTGCCGTTTTCAACCAATAAAAAAAATGGTAGGCCTATCCTTGTTGGTAAAAACACGTGATCATTTAGAGAGTAATTAACCCTTGTGTGGTTTTCATGTTTTTGTTATTCACCCAATGTACACGGGGGTCTGATGGACTCACAATATTATTGGGTTTTTAAAACAATACAGACATAATAATTTACGTAAAAATACATAATACTTAATACCTAGATGTTAACTTATATCAATTACAAGCAATATAGACAGCATACGTGGTTAATATTAGCCATTTACCTCTTCAAGATCACATTTATCAATGAAAGTGCTATTCGTTTTTTGGGATAAAATGTGAGGTCTTACCAATGCCTGGCCCAGCTCCTAGAGAGAGAGCTGTCTCCTCTGGATTGGAGGTCTTACCAATGCCTGACCCAGCTCCTAGAGAGAGAGCTGTCTCCTCTGGATTGGAGGTCTTACCAATGCCTGGCCCAGCTCCTAGAGAGAGAGCCGTCTCCTCTGGATTGGAGGTCTTACCAATGCCTGGCCCAGCTCCTAGAGAGAGAGCCGTCTCCTCTGGATTGGAGGTCTTACCAATGCCTGGCCCAGCTCCTAGAGAGAGAGCTGTCTCCTCTGGATTGGAGGTCTTACCAATGCCTGGCCCAGCTCCTAGAGAGAGAGCTGTCTCCTCTGGATTGGAGGTCTTACCAATGCCTGGCCCAGCTCCTAGAGAGAAAGAGCCGTCTCCTCTGGATTTGAGGTCTTACTAATGCCTGGCCCAGCTCCTAGAGAGAGAGAGCTGTCTCCTCTGGATTTGAGGTCTTACCAATGCCTGGCCCAGCTCCTAGAGAGAAAGAGCCGTCTCCTCTGGATTTGAGGTCTTACTAATGCCTGGCCCAGCTCCTAGAGAGAGAGAGCTGTCTCCTCTGGATTTGAGGTCTTACTAATGCCTGGCCCAGCTCCTAGAGAGAAAGAGCCGTCTCCTCTGGATTTGAGGTCTTACCAATGCCTGGCCCAGCTCCTAGAGAGAGAGCTGTCTCCTCTGGATTGGAGGTCTTACCAATGCCTGGCCCAGCTCCTAGAGAGAAAGAGCCGTCTCCTCTGGATTTGAGGTCTTACTAATGCCTGGCCCAGCTCCTAGAGAGAGAGAGCCATCTCCTCTGGAT